>NW_006400036.1:463475-465504 GCF_000299155.1 Elephantulus edwardii
AACCAAAATATGACTTTGAGTCTATCCCACCTGAATTTCAGAACCATCTCAGGAACAGGTTTGAGGCTTTAAATACTAATTAGTGAAAGCCAGATGAGTTGTGGGAGGATATCAAGGGTATCCAAAAGTTTCCAGAGGCATGTTATTTAGGAAGTGAATGCCAATCCTGCTTCCAAATCCGTCATAGTATGTTTTTGTTGTTGTTATGTGCCGTCGAGTCGCCTGCTACTCATAGCAACCCTGTGTACAACAATCCTAAACTCTGCTCTATCCTGTACCAATCTCACTGTCTCCAATACACCTACCCCATAACCCCAGTCACTGAATCAATTCCACTCATAGAGGGTTTTCCTTTCCTGCGCTGTCCCTCCACCCTCCCAAGCATGACGTCCCTCTCCATGGATAGGTCCCTCCTTGCAACATATTCAAAGTATGTTAGAAGAAGCTTCAGAATCCTTGCCTTCAAGAGAAGCAGTCTGGTTTAACCCTCTCTAGGATGAACCTGTTCATTTTCCTAGAAGTCCATGGTATATTCAATACTCATCTCCAACTCCACAGCTCAAAGACATCAATTCTACTTCTATCCTCCCTAGTCATTGTCCAGTCTCTGATACATACCAAGTGATTGCAAAGACTGTGGCCTGTGTCAGGTGCACCTTAGTCTCCTGAGTGACCCCATTGCTCTTGTTATTGTTTTTATAAAGGTAATTATGAGACAAAATAATGTGGGGTATATTACACTGTCCTAAAATTTAGTTGTATGGTAAGCAATATTGATCAACAATCTACAAAAGATAAGACTTTCTAAGAGTGCCCTAACAATAGTAGCCTGTAACAGTTGTACTAAAGAAAGCAACTTTCCCCCTCAACTGTGCGGTGTTGGCCAGTGTCTGGGCATTTACGGTTCAACTCCAATCTTGTGGTTATTGGTAAACAGAGCATTTAACCGCACAGGCATCAAAGAATTTAAAAATGGAAAATATGGTTTTAAAAGCAATTTATTTTGAGAGAAAGTTGGTTTTAAATACTCTATAAAGGGTTTACTGATAAGGAATGTTGGCAACCGAACATAAAAATTTCCTGAACACAAATTTTCACAATGCAGTGTACTTACAATCTGTGTTTGGCTACCAAGACTTCCCCAACAATCACTAACTCTATAGGTCTGTACTCTGGCTGAAGCGACTCTTGGACTACCGGTTAAAAGTTATTATGGGGCTAGGGACAGAGTACCAATTGTGAGACAAATGGGTAAGCAAGCCCCAGAAAAGCACAATAAAATATTTTGTCAAAATAGTTACTAGATTATACAAGAGTCTAAAAAAGTTTAGGTTTATAAATTAAAATTGTGATTTTGTGGAAACAAATTTTGGGATATAGAATTTCTTTAATACTAAGAATTATAATTATTTTTACATTCTCATCACTGAAAGATTTGCTGAATGCTATGAGTAAGAAAGAAATTTAGGAGGGGGGGAATATACCACTAGTAAGCTGACATGACAAACCCCAGACTGACATCAAATGGACAAAAATTGTGAAAAAAAAAAACCAACCACAATAAGACATGGATAAGGCAGCATAGTTAAGGCATTTAAAAAAAATCCACATGGCTTTGGCTTATTAAAATATTTTACATCTTTTTTAATATATAAAAGATTTAAAAACATCTGAAAACATGCAAATTGTTTGAAAACCCTGCAGGGCAAATTCAGACAGTTTGCAAGCATCATTCATGTGTTTTTCAAGGAAAATAAAGCCCCTCTCACCTGGAAATCAGCCCATCTACCTATGGTCAACTGATTTTTTATTTTTATTTTATTTTATTAGTTTTAATGAACATTTACAGAGATTTTGGGTTTTCATTCATTCATTGTTGCACTGTTTTCTCTCCTCTGCTCCCCAGTTCATTCTTCTTTCCCCCCCCTTGAATGTCTGTTTTAATTGTCCAATTGCCACAGTGCTTGTCAAAGCCAGTTCTGATTAATCTCCTTTGTCAGTGTGTCTTTTGCCATTCCCTATCACTCCT
>NW_006400036.1:466819-472936 GCF_000299155.1 Elephantulus edwardii
ATTTCCATCCTTACTTTAATTTAATTCTTTTAAAAAAAATTAAATTTGTTATTAATTTCAGTAAAAATTTATAGAGGCTTTGGATTTCCATTCATTCATTGTTGCACATTTGTCCCCTCCCAAGCCACCCCCCCCCAGAACACTACCCTCTTGGAGAAGTAAAAGAAAAATTCTTTCATTGTTTTATAAACCCTCTCCCAGGACCACTCCACCATGTAACTATCGCTCTAGACTCCTGTCATGACAGAAATACCTAATCACATATCTTTTTTAAACAATTTTCTCCCTCCTCTGTTTCAGTACAGTATACATTATTGAACCCATCTTACACAGTCTCTCCCCAACCCCAAGGTCAGTCCTGTTTTACAACAGTGGCACCATGCAGTATTTGTCCTTTTTTGACTGGGATATTTCACTCAGCATAATGTTCTCCAGAATCACCCATTTTGAATAATATTGCATAAGTTCCTTGTTTTTTAATGCAGCATAGTATTCCATTGTGCAAATATACCACAGCTTCTCTATCCATTTGTTTGTTGATGGGCTGGTCAACTGATTTTTGACAAGGAGATGAAATCAGTTAAGTGGGGAAACGACAGCCTTTTAAACAAATGATGTTGGCAAAATTGGAAAACTATCTGCAGAAGACTCAAGCAAGATCCACACCTTCCTCCATATACAAAAACCAACTCAAGGTGGATCATAGCACTAAAATCAAGAAATATAAACTTCATTAAAGAAAAGCTTGGAAGAACTCTAGAAGTCCTAATCCACAACATAAACAGTCTTCCAAGTATCTGGAAAAATCTACAACCAGGAGAAAATAAAATAGATGAATGGGACATTCTAAGAATCAAATCCCTATGCACATCCCCAAATTCTCCAATAGGGTAAAAAAGGAAGCCACAAACTGTGAAAAAGTATTTGATAGTGACATGCCAGATAAGGGACTTCTATCTAGAATTTATAAAACACTTGAGCACCACAAGATAAAGGTAAACAATCCAATAGAAAATTGGGCACAGGATATGAACAGACACTTCACCAAAGAAGACATTCAGATGGCCAACAAGCACATGAAGAAATGTTCAAAATCCCTAGCTCTAAGAGAGATGCAAATCAAACAACTGTATCATCTCATCCCAGTCAGAATAGCAAAATTTAACAGAACAGCAAGCAACAAATGCTGGTGAGGTTGTGGAGAAACTGGAACCCTTATTCACTGATGGTGAAAGTGTAAAATGGTACAACCACTGTGGAAAGTGGTGAGGCTCTTTCTCAAAAAGTAGCAAACAGAGATATCATGTGACCCAGGAATTCCACTACTGGGAATATACCCCAAGGAGATCATAACTGACACCCAAGCAGATATATGCACACCCAAGTTTATAGCGGCTTTGTTCACAATAGCAAGAAGTTGGAAACAACCCAAGTGCTCATCAACAAACAAATGCATAGAGAAGCTGTGGTATATTCACACAATGGAAGACTATGCTGCATTGAAAAACAAGGAACTCATGCAATATTATTCAAAATGGGTGACCCTGAAGGACATTATGCTGAGGGAAGTATTTAAGTCACACAGGGACAAATACTGCATAGCACCACTGTTGTAAAACAGGACTGGCATTGGGGTTGTGGGGGAGACTGAGAAAGATGGATTCAATAATGTATACTGCATTAAAACAGATGAGGGAGAAAACTGTTTGGAAGGGATATGTGATTAGGTATTATTGTCATGACAGGAGTCCAGAACAAAGGCTGCATAGTGGAGTGGACCTAGGGGGAAGGATTATAAAACAATGAAAGAATTTTTCTTTTACTTTTGAAAGAGTGGGGGAGGGGGTAAAGGGTGGGCAGGTAGAAAAGTGCAACAATGAATGAATGGAAATCCAAAAATAAATAAATGAAGCCTCTCTCCTCATGAAACTGCCTAGGGCTGGAGAGGTCTCAGGTTCTCTCATCTTATACTGGATGGCAATCCGGAGGTCTGTGCAGCAGTTACAAAAAAGGCGCTAATGTGCTCGTTATGGCAGCACATATACTAAAATTGGAACAAACAAGGCGCTATCATTGTCTTGAAAGGTCAGGATGTGGAATTTCCATTGGTTGGGGTACAATCCAGCTTTAGTTTTTCCAGCTATTCTGCATGTACGGCTTTATGACACTGGAGAACTTTGATGGCATCTTTCACTTTGAACCATTCTCTCTTCCTTCCAATATTAACAGAATCTTTCCAATCTTCTAATATCTCTGTGACTCTAAAAACATAAACGTATGTTCTGTGCTTGCTGTCTTGGTTCTCAAATATGCCCAGGAGTCTGCCGAATATTTTCCTTTACTCCAGCCTCTTCGTAAACCTCCTTCACGGCAGCACCTTCATGCTCCTCCGGTTCCATTCCGTCTCCGAAGACAATCCACTGGTCTGGAAACCGACTGCTACTCAACAGCACACCCAGATTTGATCCACAACCAGCAAACTGCTGTAGCAAGGAAGGGGAAGGGAGGCCGAAGGGCTAGAGCTTCACCCCTCACGCCATTTCCCCCCTCGGTGAACAGTGAACGCTGGCGATTTAGCCGTTCCCCCCACCCCCACCCCCAGTTCGCTGGTAGGATGGTGACTCCTGCCAAGGCACAGCCCGGAACTTGCCTCTGAAGACCCCGAAACCTCCAGCCTGCCAGCCTGGTCCAGATGCAGAAGGCTGGGCAGGGCGACACCCTTTGTCTCCCCGGCATCAACCAAGAGAAAGAAAGGAAGGAAGGAGGGCAAGTAGGTGGGTGGAGAGCCAGGCAAGAGGTCGTTGAAGAGTGTGTAGGGCCCTGGCAGCTCCCCGGGTGCGCGCCAGCCGCCTCACCTCGTCTTCCCGCTTGTTCCTGAGGCGCAGGCATGCTGCCTGCTTCTTGAAGCTCTCGCGGTAATAGGTCCGCGTCTGGTTTGGTTTGAACTGCATAATGGAAGTGGGCTCCTGCTGCCGCTGTTCCTCTCCCCCACCCCAACCCCCGCGGGTGCCCGGCCGCCGCCACCCTGCAGAGGAGTGCCGGCGAGGGCGAGGAGAGCGGGGCCACCTGCAGAGGAGAGCCTGGCGTGGGCGGCGGCCAGGGTGGACACTCTGTGGGGCCAACGGCCGCTCCGACGCTGTGCAGGGCACAGACGTGGGTAACTGGAGTCCGGGGACTCGGAGTGGAAGCCTCGCCTCTGCCTGGGCGTCTGCTATGCTCCATGGAGCCCACCACCGCAGCAGCGGAAGAGCGAGGCTCGAGCCACCGAGATTCAGTTGCAAAGACTGTCTGGGCAGGAGAGCCGCGCTGCTCCAAGGGTCTTTTCAGTCAGTGTGCTGAACAGATCATTAGGGAGGCTAGACTATGAGGAGGAACGAGGCATTAGTATTGGAAGAAGACTCACCAGCAACGTGCCATATACATATGACACAACTTTTGCTTGCTGAAAGTGAAGGGGACCTTAAACTCTGCTGTCAGAAACCTCTCCAGAGTGCTAAGGAGAAACGATAAACTCTACAATGACTAAGGATTACAAAAGAAGAATCAGTGTCTTTGAATTGTAGTGCTGGAGGAGAGTACTGAAGAAACGACTGCCAAGAGAACAAACAGGTTTGTCCTGGAGAGAGTGAAGCCAAGTTGCTCTTTGGAGGCAAGGATTTTAAAGGTCCGTCTCACATACTTTGGACATGTTGGTTAGAGACACCGGTCCTTGGAGAAGGACATCATGCTTGGAAGGGTGGAGGGACAGCCCAGGAAAGGAATACTCTGAATGAGGTAGATTAAGACAATGATTGGGGCAATGGAGGCAGGTGTGTCAGGGTGAGTGAGATGAGTTGAGGATAGGGCACGGTTCAGGGCTTTTGTGTACAGAGACCTTATGAATCACATGTGACTCATGGGCACAAAACAACAACAAAAATTAGGAAAACCCACAATCACCGCATTATTGAGATGAGAGGGACTGCCACTGGTCACTTTGAATAAGACAATCTCCTGGTATACTATGCATAGATGAAAACCAGAAAAAGAATGGTTATTTAATTCATACTAAAGAAGGTAATTTAAAGTTCTAGTCTAGACTACAAAGGGAGGAAACTGCTGAAATAAAACAAAAGGAGAATTGCCGAAGTAAAAGAGTAGAATTAAAAACCTTAAAGCCAGAAAAACAGCTTGGGAAGACAAGCAAAGTAGTATAATAAATGTGCACAGAACGGGAATTGGAGAATAAAAAGGAAGAACGAACTCAACACATCTTAAGCTCAGAGAACAGAAAAACAAATTCAAACCTCAAGTTGCAATACTGAAGAATACTTTGGGCAAAAATCTTGAATGAGGCAGGAAGTATCAAAACATGATAGAGGGAATAGACAGAGTCACTCTACTGAAAATAATTATTTGAGAAACTTATTTCAGGGGGAAAAAGTCTGTGGGGTCCTGCCTGAAAAGTAGTCTCCAGCTTGGAGAAGTTGGATTCTGGAGGATAAGGTTTTTTGTGTTGTTTTGGTTTTTTTCTTCTTCTTTTTTTTAATATGCTTGAAAACTGGGTGTAATCTATTTGGATGTTTTTGTATTTTGTTAGCAACCAAGTGTAAACTGATTGCCTTATAAGTACCATATGATCAAAAGCCAGTGGTAACGAAGGAAAAAGTTCAAACTGCAGGCACTGAAGGCATTGGCAAAAATAAGGCCCTAGAAATCAAAGGGATATCAACTGACATGGTTCAACATAGAGAAATGCCAAAAGTTGAACCTGTGTTTAGAAAGGCCATGATAACAGAGTTATCCTTGCTGATGTCAGATGGAATCTGAATAAAAGTTGAGAATTCCAGAAGAATGTCTGTTTAACTGTACAAAGGCATTTGACTGTGTTGATGTATTCATAGATAGTTCTCTTAAGATTAGTAGCAGACCAGTTATAAGAATTGCTGATTCACTGTTGGCAACAAATGTTTGATTATCTGTATAACTTCAAGATGTCTGACATCAATAGCACCTCTTTAATTCCGTTTCCTACCTCCTCTAAGTCCCAGGAGTGTGATGGTTCACTGGAATGTGTCCCAGAAACATAGACCCATCAAGGGAATGGTTCATGTAGTGTAGGTATGCAGACCGGTTTTGAGAGAATGGTGATGATTGCAGACTTATCAGTTACATAACTTAGGTTAGCCTCAAGTAGTGTGGGGCTTGTATCCCACTCTAATCCTCTCTTCATAATAAATATTTCATCACAAAAGAATCAATCATTTTTATAAAAGACATTTTGAATGATGAACCTTAGACAACACAGAATCATAATAAATACAGGCTAACAGAAGAATAGGAATCCCAGAATATCTATTTGTGCTGATAGGAAACTTAAACACAGAACAAGAAGCTGTTCTGAAAACAGAGCAGGGGAACACTACAGAGGGGTTTTGTTTTCTTTTAAAATATTTTTAAATTTTTTATTAGTTTGCACACAAAATTAATATACATTGTATTTCATGTACATTATATTTCATATATTCTCTTTCATTCACATTGTTTTTCATATTATCATTTTTATACATTGTGCTTTACAAAATTAATAATCATTGATTTATGCCTATCATTACCTAGTTTTTTCAGGTCCACATTGCTTCGTTCCTACTTCTTTCACTCACTCGCTCAACCCACAAAACTCTGCCATTCCAGTGATTCACACATACACGCACTCTGCTCGACCATTTCCCTTACCTTCCCCTTTTGGACTTTTATACATAACTTAATAGTTATCCTAGAGAGTGTGGATATACCTCTAATAGAATATGCAAGCAAAATCTTGCTGAAGATTATAAAAAATGACTAGAATAACAGTGACAGAACTGCCAGAAATGCAACTTTGGGTTTTTTTTTTAAATTTTTTTAATTTTATCTTCAGGATTTAATGCTTGGTATTTTTTTTTTTTTGGAAAAACATATTGGGGGTAAAAGGAGGAGAGGGTTGGGGACATAAGGGTGAGGATGGGCCAGGATGCAGCTGCAGAGCTACACAGTTTGGTCGGTGGGGGGAGCAGGTGAAGGAAATGATGAGGGTCCAGTGGGGACCAGATGCTACAGAGGAATGACAAGCATTTTCCAATGGTAATTAAACCAACT
>NW_006400036.1:473816-475545 GCF_000299155.1 Elephantulus edwardii
CATCAGACTCACAGTGACTTTCAGCAATCCATTCTATAGGTAATCGTCTTCTTTGGCCTGTCCAAGGAAACCCAAACCTGCAGATGTCAGGCATGCATCCCATCCCCCACCTTCTACACAGGTGGCCAGCAGGGCTCGCCCCCACCCCAGCATGGGAGGCCAGCGGGAGGTGCGTGGCCCGCCCCACAGCGTGGCTGGCCGCTGGAGGCGTGCCCCCCCCCTTCCGCACAGGCGCTCAGCCCCTCTTGTGCAGGCGGCTGGCGCTGCTTCCCCCACAGCCGCCATCCTGGCTCCAAGAATTCTCTCCAGAACCAGACCACCTTGTGGCAGTGTGGTGGCTTCGCTGTACCAGTCTTGAGGAGGGCCAGTGCCCAGCATCCATCCCGGGTGAGGGAATCCATTCGTTTCGGCTGTGGAAGCCTCATGGAGCTGCAGTGGCTGTGCAGCGAGGTGCAGGCTCCGCGGGGGTGGGGGGGGAGGCAGGGTTGGGAGCCACGAGACTCACCTATTTCTCCTTGGGAATCCTTGAATTCCTGTTGTTGAGCCTCGATCTTCACTGAGGGCCAGTCATCAACTGTTTAAGTGTTCAATTATCAATAAGCCGAAGTGTGTGGAAGGCCATAATGCCCCTGCTTTAAGTGGTTCGCTGCTCCCGCAGCTCACCACACTGTCTCTGCCTCCGCCGCCATATTGGATCTCATCGCAACTTTGTTTTAAAAGTGGCCATGGCACTCTAGGGATATCATTGTCAATGTCAGAGGGCCCTTATAAAAAGCAGAGAATACCAGAAAGATGTCTATTTGTGTTTTGTTTGTTGTTGTTGTTATGTGCCATCGAGTCACTTGTGACTCATAGCGACCCTATGCACAAGAGCTCTAAATGCTGTTCTATCCTGTGCCAACCTAGGCATCTCAAACACACTTATTCCCACCGCTCCAGTCACAGAATCGATCCATCTCATCAAAGGTCTTCCTTTCCTTCACCGCCCCTCCACTCTGCCAAACGTGATGTTCCTCTCCAAGGACCAGTCCCTCCTGGCAACATGCCCAAAGTATGACAGACAAAGCTTCATAATCCTTGACTCCAAGGAACATTCCGGCTTCACCTTCTCCAGGACAAATCTGTTTGTTCTCCTAGCAGTCCATGGTATATTCAACATTCTTCTCCAGCACCACAGCTCAAAGGCATCAATTCTCTTTCTATCAACCCTATTCACTGTCCAACTCTCTGATGCATAGCACGTAATTGCGAAGACTATAGGCCAGATTGGGTGCACCTTAGTCTCCAGTCTGATGCCATTGCTCTACAGTACTCTTGAGAGGTCCCTCGCAGCTGACTTTTCCAGTGCAGTTCGTCTCTTGATTTTCTGGCTGCTGTTACCAAGAGTGTTGACAGTGGGGCCAAGTAAACAAAACCTGTTAACTATCTCAATCCCTTCACCATCCATACTGATGCTGCCAATTGGCCCAGTGGTGAAAATCTTTGTTTTCTTGATGTTGAGCTTCAGTCCATGTAGGATGCTGCAGTCCTTGATCTTCTGCAGCAAGCACTTCAGGTCTTCCTCAGTTTCAGCAAGCAGAGTTGTGTCATCTGCATAACGCAGGTTGTTGATGATTCTTCCACCAATCCTGATGCCACATTCCTCTTTGTATAGCCCAGTGTTTCGGATAATCTGTTCGGCATACAGGTTGAAAAGGTATGGAGACAAAATACATCCCTGGCGAACCCC
>NW_006400036.1:475910-476614 GCF_000299155.1 Elephantulus edwardii
CGCCTTCAGGATGTCCAATGCATGAACAGAAAATGAGAGGTTGTCCCATGAGCACAAAACCAGATGCCAGCTGTGAGAGCACAACCTCCTCTGTGCCCGCTCACCAGGACCGAGCCTACGAGTATGTGCAATGCCCTGTGACAGGCGCTGTGTTGGAGAATAAGGAGAACCTAGATCCTTCCAATCTGATGCCACCCCCTAATCAGATGCCAGCCCCCGACCAGCCTTTTCCTCTGTCGACTGCCAGGGAGGAATCCTCTATTCCAAGAAAAAGTGGGTGTACCCATCAGAGCAGATGTTTGGAATGCGATGTTAAGGAAAGGGTGGAAGTAGAAAAATGAGGATATTAGTCAGAAAGATATGTATAACATCATTCGAATTCACAACCAGAATAACGAGCAGGCTTGGAAGGAGATCCTCAAATGGGAAGCCCTACACGCCACGGAATGTCCCTGTGGCCCGTCATTGATCCGCTTTGGGGGTAAAGCTAAAGAGTATTCACCACGGGCACGGATCCGTTCCTGGATGGGGTATGAATTACCTTTTGACAGGTACGATTGGATTGTCAACCGCTGCGGCACAGAGGTGAGGTACATCATTGACTACTATGATGGTGGTGAGGTGGACAAAGACTACCAGTTCACTATCTTGGATGTCCGTCCTGCCCTGGACTCTCTCTCGGCGGTGTGGGACCGGATGAAGGT
>NW_006400036.1:478761-479676 GCF_000299155.1 Elephantulus edwardii
TGTGGATCACAACAAGCTATGGCTGACTCTGAGAAGAATGGGAATCCCAGAACATTTGATTGTGCTAATGCGAAACCTATACTTGGACAAAGAGGCAGTCGTCAGAACATAGCAGGGAGACACTGGATGGTTCAAAATCAAGGAAGGGTTCTGTCAGGAACGTATTTTGTCTCCATACCTTTTCATTCTGTATGCAGAACAGATCATCCGAGACGCTGGGCTGTACGAAGAGGAATGTGGCATCAGCATTGGTGGAAGAATAATCAACAACCTGCGTTATACAGATGACACAACTCTGCTTGCTGAAATTGAGGAAGACTTGAAGTGCTTGCTGCAGAAGGTCAAGGACTGCAGTCTTCAGTATGGATTGAAGCTCAAAATCAAGAAAACAAAGATTCTAACCACTGGGCCAATTGACAGCATCAGTATGGATGGTGAAGAGATTGAGATAGTTAACAGTTTTTGTTTACTTGGTTTCACAGTCAACAGCAGCCAGGAAATCAGGAGAGGAATTGCATTGGGAAAGTCAGCTGTGAGTGATCTCTCAAGAGTCTTGGGCTGGAGACTAAAGTGTGCCCGATCAGGGCTATAGTCTTTGCAGTTACATACTATGCATTGGAGAGTTGGACAGTGAATAGAGATGATAGAAGGAGAACTGATGCCTTTGAGCTGTGGTGCTGGAGAAGAGTGTTGAATATACCATGGACTGCTAGAAAAACAAACAAGTTTGTCTTGGAGAGGGTGAGGCTGGAATGCAGCTTGGAGTCAAGGATTCTGAAGCTTCATCTGACATACTTTGGGCATGTTGCAAAGAGGGACTGTCCTTGGAGAGGGACATCATGTTTGGGAGAGTGGAGGGACGGCGCAGGAGAGGAAGACCCTCGATGAGATGGATCGATTCTGTGAGTGGAGTGG
>NW_006400036.1:479776-480453 GCF_000299155.1 Elephantulus edwardii
TGGGAGAGTGGAGGGACGGCGCAGGAGAGGAAGACCCTCGATGAGATGGATCGATTCTGTGAGTGGAGTGGTGGGAATGAGTGTGTTTGAGACGGCAAGGTTGGCACAGGATAGAACAGCGTTTAGGGCTCTTGTACATAGGATCGCTATCAGTCGCAAGTGACTCGATGGTACATAGCAACAACAACAACACGGAAAAAAGTGAACTGTGGGGATGGGATACAAGGAGGAAAATGTGCAACAATAAACAAATGGAAATCCAACTTATTTTAAAACTTTCATTAAAACAAAAAAAAAAGAATAGAGGAAAGAGTGTGACATGAGGTGAAAGAGGTAACAGTGGCTTAACAAGATGTCAAAAGAGACCACACTGAGCATTGACAAGAGGCCATATTAAACACCACTGTTTTCAGGAAAAAGTAAAAAAAATAAAAAGCTAAATATTTCTGCTCTGGAAAAGAAGTACTGCAGTAGGAACTGTAGTTTTACTCTTGGCTTCTTCCTCCATTATTTCTCTCCCAGAATTTCTTAGATCTGTTGCTTAGGCTGCTTGTTGTGTTGTTGTTATGTGCCATCAAGTTGCTTGTGACTCATAGTGACCCTATGCACAACAGCCCTAAACTCTGCTCTGTCTTGTGCCAGTCGCACTGTCTCTGACACTCCCATCCCGATAACCC
>NW_006400036.1:480553-487037 GCF_000299155.1 Elephantulus edwardii
GTTCATTAAAATTATTAAAAAAATATCCGTAGTACCACGACCTCTTCTAAATCCAGCCTGCACATCTGGCAGTTCTCTGTTGACATATTGTTCCAAACGTTTTTGGATAATTTTCAGCAAAATCTTGCTTGCATGTGATATTAACAATATTGTTCGATAATTCCACACTCTGTTGGGTCACCTTTCTTTGGAATGGGAACAAATATCGATCTTTTCCAGTCAGTGGGTCAGATGGCTGTTCTCCAGATTTCTTGGAACAACTTACTGAGCACATCCAGGACATTTGACCATGTGGATGAGGCTTTGGATACCAATAAGGGAAGACCAAATGAGCTGTGGGAGAATATCAAGAATATCATCCATGAGAAATACTAAAAGTCATTCATTACAAAGACTAAAGAGGAAAAGACCAAGATGGATGTCAGATGAGACTTTGAATATTGCATTAGAGCACTAAAAAGCCAAAGCTAAAGGAAGAAATCAAGAAATTAAGGAACTGAGCAGAAGACTTGAAAGGACAGTGCAGGAAGACAAAGCAAAGTATTATAATGAAATGTGTAAGGAGCTGGAGTCAGAAAATCAAACAGGGTGAACTTGCTCAGCATTTCTTAAGCTGAAGGAATTGAAAAACAAATTTGAGCCATGAGTGGCAATATTTAATGATGCTTTGGGCAGAATATTAAATGGCACAGGAAGCATTAAAAGAAGATGGAAAGAGTATACAGGGTCATTGTACCAAAAGGAATTGGTAGACACAGAAGAATTTCAGGAAAAAACATATGAGCAAGAGCCTGTGGAGATGAAGGAAGAAGTTGAAGCTACTCTGAAAGAATTGGCAAAAAACAAGGTCCCAGGAGTTGATGGCATACCAATTGACATATTTTAACAAACAGACACTGCCCTGGATGTGCTCACCAAGTTATGTCAAGAAATCTGGAGGACAACCACTTGGCCAACTGACTGGAAGAGATCTATAATTGTTCCCATTCCAAAGAAAGGTGACCCAGCAGAGTAAGAAAATTATTAAACAATATCACTGATGTCACAAGCAAGCAAGATTCTGCTGAAGATTATCCCAAAACGACTGGAACAGCACATCAGCAGAAAACTGCTAGAAGTCCAGGTTTTGTTTAAAAGGGGTAATGGTACTAGGGATATTGTAGCTAATGTTAGATGGATCTTAGCTGAAAGCAGGGAATACCAGAGGAATATCTATTTGTGTTTCATTGATTATGCAAAGTGTTTGACTGTGTGGATCATAACAAACTGTGGCTGACTCTGAGAAGGATGGGAATCCCAGAACATTTGATCGTGCTAATGAGAAACCTATACATAGACCAAGAGGCAGTCGTCAGAACAAAACAAGGACACACTGCATGGTTCAAAATTGGGAAGGGCGGACACCAGGGATGCGTCCAGTCTCCATACCTTTTCAACCTGTGTGCAGGACAGATAATCCGGGAGGCTGGGCTCTATTAGGAGAAATGTGGTGTCAGGATTGGTGGAAGATCTCTCAACAATCTGCATTATGCAGATGACGTAACCCTGCTTGCTGAAACTGAGGAGAACCTGAAGCACTTCCTGCAGAGGGTCAAGGACTGCAGCCTCTAATATGGATTGAGGCTCAATGTCAAGAAGACAAAGATTCTCACCACTGGACCAACTGGCAGCACCAGGATGGATGGTGAAGAGATTGAGATTGTTCACAGCTTTAGTTTACTTGGTTCCACAGTCAATACTCTTGGCACTAGTAGCCAGGAAATTAGAAGACGTATTGCCATGGGAAAGTCTGCTGTTAGGGACCTCTCCAAAGTAGTGAAGAGCAATGGTGCCTCTCTGGATACTAAAGTGCGTCTAATACAGGCAATGGTCTTTGCAATCACTTGTTACGCATCAGAGAGTTGGACAATGACCAAGGAGGACAGAAGGAGAATTGATGTCTTTGAGCTGTGGTGTTGGAGAAGAGTATTGAATGTAACATGGACTGCTAAGAAAACAAACAGATTCATCCTGGAAAGGGTTAAACCGGGCTGCTCCATGGAGGCAAGGATTCTGAGGCTTCATCTAACATACTTTGGACATGTTGTAAGGAATGACCGGTCCTTGGAGAGGAACATCATGCTTGGGAGGGTGGAGGGACAGCACAGGAGGGGAAGGTGCTCTATGAGGTGGATTTATTCAGTGACTGGGGTAATTGGGATGGATGTATCAGAGACAGTGTGATTGGCACAGGACAGAGCAGAGTTTAGGGCTGTTGTACATAGGGTCGCTATGAGTAGTAAGTGATTCAATGGCACATATCAACAACAACAACAACAACAATCCTTTCCATGGTGATAGATTAGATTTAGGTTTTTGAAAACTAACAATCCCCTCTTTCTTTTCATTCAGCATCTTATTTTTTGCTGGAGTTGAAATGGTGGGAATTTGTAATGTTACTCCCCACTTGTCAAATAAAGATCTACATTCATTAGGCCAATGATATCCTTTTCCACATTTTCTACAAAACCCTGAAGGTGTGAATCTTTTTTAAAAAACTTTTTTATTATTATTTTTTGTGTGTACTGTCAAATTGGATCTGACTGGTACAGGAGGAGACTGTCCACCTTCTCCAGCAGAGTATCTGGTGGATTTGAACCACACATCTCTGGGATTGCAGTGCAGCTTCTTGCCACTAGGCCACCAGAGCTCACTTGTGAATCTTTTCTTCACATCTCTACTCTTCCTTCTTTCTTTCCCACAATCTCTTTTCAAATGTCCTAATTTTTCACAATTGTGACATTTAGTTTGAGACAAATTTAAAGTTCTTTTTAAAGCAGCAGCTGTTAGATTGGCTTGATAAGAACTAGTTCCAATGTCCATACAAGCACGTATATATTCATCTAAAGGAGCATTCTGAACTTTCAATGGTCTAATAGTCTTTTGACATTCTGTATTAGCATTTTCATATGCTAAAATTTTTAACAGAAGCTCATGAACCTCAGGTTGAGATACTGCTCTATCAATTGCATCCTTTAATCTAGATAGAAAATCAGTCTATTTTTAATTTTCAGATTGTGTTGTTCTGATAAAGGATTTATATCCCTTTCCTGAAATTTCTACTTTATCCCAGGCTTGCATACAGCAAAGCCTTACTTGTACAATCACAGCATCATCATATTGTAACTCTCAGCTTGTACTCCAAGCCATTGACCTTTCCCCAACAACTGATCAGCAGTAACATTAACAGGAGGATTTCTAAATAAATTAATCCTCCCCATATTTGTAGCTTCATCAGTCCACCAAGTTCTAAACTGTAAATATGCTCCAGATTGCAAAACTTTCCTGACCATGGACTCCCAATCATAAGGAATTAATCTGAATTCTAATTCCAACAGCAGTCCTACTGTTCTCCAGGGTCCAAAGTCCATTGCTATAGCAACACACACGTCACAGAATCATATGATTATGGGCTTTACTAGGAAAGTTAGCAGGTTCCAATTCAAATTTTGCAAAATGATATAATTTCTCAGCCAGGTCCACTTGTAAAGTGTGCTTGCAGGCCCTTATGCTTAGAGCTATCAACGACATATCCACCCATCCAAATTGAATGGATGTATGCTCCTGCCTTAAGCTGAGTGCAGCAGCAGTCCCAGGTCAGCTGTCTCACATTGAGTCTCTGGATCCAAGACAGGAAGACTTTCTACAGGTAGATTGACACAGTTAATGCAGTAATGAGGTAAAGGGCATCAGAGATTGTGAAAATGGCACAGGTTAGGAGAGGATTCGGATCTGTTGTTCATAGGGTTGGTGTGAGTTATACTCAACTTAATGGCTCCTACTAACAACAACAACAACAAAAAAAATCCATAAGTGGAAAACAGACTTAACATCTATGTCCTGTACTGAGAACTTCATAGGTCTGGTACAATGAGTGGCCAAAGCATGAGTACACACCAAGGCCATACATATGGAAAAGGGAAAACATCTTTCCCCTACATTTGACAGGAACCCCTTCTTGTGGAGCTAGTGTACTGATTTCAGACTTGATGATATCTAAACTGGGATAGAATAAATTTCTGTTCCATAAAGCCATCCACCGGTCTTTGCTCTCTGTTAAGCATGCCCATTACACCTATATTTCTTGTGCATTTACAATCCCTCATTTTCCCCCATCA
Organism: Elephantulus edwardii; assembly: GCF_000299155.1. Classification (NCBI taxonomy): domain Eukaryota; kingdom Metazoa; phylum Chordata; class Mammalia; order Macroscelidea; family Macroscelididae; genus Elephantulus; species Elephantulus edwardii. The sequence goes on from NW_006400036.1 coordinate 484,711, forward strand.
CATTCTGGGCACCATACTGATCTTATTTCTGTCACCATATTTGCATTTTCAAGGATTTTATATAAAATGAAATCATAAATCATACTCTATGTTCACTTTTTTCTGCATGTGTTGTTTCCTACTGCTTCTTTAGCTATTTTATCACGTTCTTACAGTTGTTTTTTTTTTTTTTCTTTTCTTGAAAAGATTGGCTACAGTGGACCTGGAAATAATTTTATTTATATATCTGGTGCCTGGGTTTCATTAAGCTTTGATGTGAGTTTATAGTTCTCAGGAGATTTGGAAAAAATTTTGGCCTTCATTTGCTAGCACCCTGTGTTTTCCCTGGCTCCCTCCTGATTCATAGAATTATTATGAGATGTAGTGAACCTAAAAGCTAAAAACAACAATAATTTGATGAATAATTTTACTTAAAAGCTGTGTTTTATAAAGCACATGATGCAGCATGAAGGATCTATAAACTTATTTCCCCCTTGTTATTGAACCCCCTCTACTTCCATATGTTGTGAGTATGCACTGTCTAATTGGAAGTGACTGACCCTTGATGACCCTCTGGTGAATTTGAAAATTAGTAAGCCACATGGGCGGAGATTACTCATCTTTGTCCTACAGAACAGCTAGTATAATTGAACTGCTTTCTTTTGTGTTGGCAGTGCAATTCCTTTCCTCTAAGCCACCAGAGAACTTACCTTTAGAAGATATGTTAGGAATATCCTATTCATGACAACTCATTCACTGAATGTGTGTTAAACCCTAAACTCAGAATTCTTGGGAGATGATGGGTGTATGGCTGTTTCTTTCATAAGTCTTGTCTCTGGATGCGGCTTAAATACCGTCAATTTCCGTGTTGAGTATTCTGGTTTTTTAAAATGTTCACTGGCAACAAATTCCTTTTTAATTTGTTTTCTTCCTTGAATTTCTATATTTCACTTAAATATTCGGAATGTCAGACACACTGAGTGATTTAGAGAGGAAAAAAGAATATGGAGGGTTTGGAGGGGGGGACCTTCATACCTTCTGGTATGTACACTTGTAAGAACACTACATTCAAAAGGTAGCATTTACCTATAGAGGCATAAAACTTATACATATAGGAGTGAAAAGCTACACAACAAGATAAAGATAAACAACCCAATTGCAAAAAGGGCACAGGATATAACAGACACTTACCAAAGAAGACATTCAGATGGTAAACAAACACATGAAGAAATGTTCAAAATCTCCATCTCTAAGAGAGATGCAAATCAAAACTACTATGAGATATCATCTGACCCCAGTAAGGATAGAAAAATTCAACAGAGTAGCAGGAAACAAATGTTGGCAAGGTTGATTTGAACTTTTATTCACTGTTGGTGGGAGTAGAAGGCCACATGGTGTTTTCTCAAAAAGTTAGAGATAGAAATACCATTTGACCCAGGCATTCCACTACTGGGAATATACCCTAAAGAAAACATAACTGCCACTCAAGCAGATTTATGGACACTTATGCTTATTGCTGCTTTGTTCACAATAGCAAAGAATTGGAAACATCCCAAGTGCCCATCAACAAACAAATGGATAGAGAAGCTGTGGTATATTCACACAATAGAATATTATATAGCACTGAAAAACAACTCATGAGACATTATACAAAATGGGTGACCATGGAGAACATTATGCTGAGTGAAATATCTCAATCACATAAAGACAAATACTTCACTATGTCACTGTTATAGAAGAGGATTGATATGGGAGTTGGGGTGAAACTAAGAAAAGAGGGGATAAATAATGTACACAGCATTGAAACAGATGAGGGAGAGAACTGTATAAAAGGAACATATCATTAAGTATTTTTGGCATGACAAGAGTCCAGAATAACAGTTGCATAGTAAAGTGGTTGGGGGAGGGGACTGTATAACAATGAAAGAATTTTTTTTCCAAGGAAAAATGATACACAGAGTCACTGTATCAGAAAGAATTGGCTGATACAGAGGAATTTCATGAAATAACATATGAGCAAGAGCCTATGGTGATGAAGGAGGATGTTCAAGTTGATCTAGAGGTATTGGCAAAAAAATAAGACTCCAGGAGTTGACAGCATACCAATTGATTTATTTCAGCAAACAGACACTGCCCTGGATGTGCTCACTAAATTGTGCCAGGAAATCTGGAGGACAGCCAGCTGGGCAACTGACTGGAAGAGATCAATCTTTGTTCCCATTCCAAAGAAATTATCGAACAATATAATTGATATCACATAAACAGTCTTCCCAGTATCCTGGAAAAGCTACAACCAGGAGAAGATAACATAGATGAATGGGACCTTCTAAGACTCAAATCCCTATGCA
>NW_006400036.1:490172-496224 GCF_000299155.1 Elephantulus edwardii
ATGCATAACAAGTGATTGTGAAGACCATGGCCTGTATCAGATGCACCTTAGTCTCCAGAGAGACACCATTGCTCTTCAGTACTTTGGAGAGGTCCCTAATAGCAAACTTTCCCATGGCAATGCACCTTTTACTTTCCTGGCTATATTAATTCCTTCTCATTTTTTCTGTAGGCTTGGTCAAGTGCCTTTTTTTTTTTTTTTTGAGCCATGTTTAAGGATTGGTGGAAGATCTATTAACAGTCTGCGTTATGCAAATGACACAACCCTGCTTGCTGAAATTGAGGACCTGAAATGCTTGCTGCAGAGGGTCGGTCAAGCACTGCAGCCTTCAGTATGGATTGAGGCTCAATGTCAAAAAGACAAAGATTCTCACCACTGGACCAATTGGCAGCATCAGGATGGGTGGTTAAGAAATTGAGATTGTTAACAACTTTAGTCAGCTTGGCTCCATGGTCAACACTCTTAGCACCAGTAGCCAGGAAATAAAAATACTGCAATGGCAAAGTCTTTGCAATCACTTGTCATGCATCAGAGAGTTGGACAATGACCAAGGAGGATAGAAGGAAAATTGATGCCTTTGAGCTGTGGTGCTGGAGAAGAGTATTGAATGTGCCATGGACTGCCAAGAAAACAAACAGATTTATCCTGGGGAGGGTTAAACCAGGCTGCTCTTTGGAGGCAAGGTTTCTGGGGCTACATCTGACATACTTGGGACATGTAAGGAGGTCCTTGAGGAGGGACAGTATGCTTGGGAGGGTAGAGGGACAGTGCCAGAGGGGAAGACCCTCTATGAGGTAGATTGATTCAGTGACTGGGGTAATCGGGATGGGTGTGTCAGAGGAAGTGGGATTGACACAGGATAGAGCAGGGTTTAGAGCTGTTGACTCATAGGGTCACTATGAGTCGCAAGCGACTTGACGGCACATAACAACAACAAAGGTCATGAAATTGTATTTTTTCCAGGAGAAGTAGAGGCGCCAGGATTCTACTCAGAAGGAGCACTACTGGAACCTCACGCTGGAGAACTATGGGAAAATGGTCTCAAGACACGAGTTCATGGCTTACCCAGTAGAAGGGCTAGGAATTACTGTATATTTTTGTGGTGATAGAAACCTTAAAAATTGGCTTTTCTACCCAGTATGTTATGCCTCTGAAAACTCTATGAACTTTGATAAATGACTATAGTTATAAAAAAAACCTTCAGGCATTTTGTTCATAGAGTAGTTCATAGTCATACTCGAGTTGATAGCAATCAACAACAGCAATAATCTCACCATGTTAGCCCCTACTGGGGACATAGTCTCCACTTACCTCAATTGGTGACATAAAATTTTGGAGATCATTAACAGCTGTGAGACCAATAAAACAAAGTGCTTTACGCAATGGAAAAAATGGTGGAAAGGCATGGAAGGTGGAAAGGGATGGTGAAGAGATTGTGGCAAGGTGTATCCAGAAGAACTCTGAGATGTAGCCACAACTAAAAATTTTGTTTCTGGATAACTGAAATAAAGGCTGACTTCTAAGTGGTGTAAAATAGTTTCCTGGATGATTGAGGAAATCTGCAGTGTATTTGTGATGCTATACTGAACCTGGACTTTCACTTGTTAACTGAGAAGGTGTCCTGAATTAACTGAGGACTTATGTCTCCCTGTTCATCTGGTTTGGGACTGCTGGATTCAACTGGACTTCTTTTTTGTGATACTCCTTGCCTCCTTCACTCCACAACATATTTCCCTAATAAACCTCACCACAGAAAGTTTGTGAGTCAATAAGCAATAAATATTGGACCTAGTGATTCATAGAAATAGGTTCAGGACCAGGTGGGGTGGTATTTCTGACCATTTAGCTGTGTACTTGTTACTGTGGTTATTACTGGTGGAGACAGTTCCTCTTTAATGAAGTGGTAGAAGTCATACCCAGTTGTGTCCATGTTGCATCCACTCCTTTTCTAATAGTTTTATAGAACCAGCCTGAAGTTTTCATTGTGGGAAATCATTAGTAATATAATTGGGGACTAGAGTGAGTGGAAGGTAGCAGAAGTATAGCAAGAAGTTCTGTGCGTTTGATTTCGGAGTTCTAGTGGGTGCACTGCATGTAATACTCTTTTTAATCTTTAATCTGTATGAAGTAGAAATGTCATCCCAAGTTAATCGTGATGAAAGTGTCAGATCAAGTTACTGGCTCCCTGTTTCGGGTCTCCAAACTACTGAGTCAGGATGAAACTCAAGTGTAGCTGACTATTATTATTCCATGCTCTTTCCACCAGAACACATTGCCTCTTCCAAACATGAGTCGGCTTCAGTTATCAGTCTAGCCCCAGTCTCACAGGTGGTTTACGAGTCCTTCTGTCCTCCTTTGACCCTACTTTTCCTCCTTTTCAGCATATTTCCTGGCATCTTGTGAGTACTAATCAGATCGGCTCCCTGTCCTTCTAAGATGAGTGTCCTGTCCAGGGCCTTCATCATTCCTTTCGTGTTTGGTTAGGAGAATCCTTTGAAAAATACAGCATGCACTCTCTGTCATCCCTGATCACATATGCTCACAAGTTGATCCTTCTCTATGCCAGGCACTGCCAGTTCCAAATCCTACCCAGCTTATTCAGTTGAGAATAGGGAAGAGCTTGCTGGACTCCCCTTTGTGCTAGTGAGAAGATCCTAGATCCACTTGCAAATGTGAGTCAGCTTCCATTGGTTATGAGAACTTCCTAACAGAGGAGACCTCCTTGACTCTGTCCTGTCTTGATGTTGAACCAAGCAGGGTCCTTGCTCTATTCAGATGGCTTCTTTCTGGTTTAAGTATAGGTTTGAACGGGCACAATCAAGTGTTCTGGGATGCCCATTCTTTTCAATATTAGCCACAATTTGTTATAATCTATACAGTGAAATGTTTTTGCATAATCAATTTAATAAATAGAAACTATTTTTGGCACTCTTTGCTTTCAGCCAAGATCATCTGACTTTGGTGGTAAGATCCCTGGTGCCATGGCCTCTTCTAAATTGAGCTTGAAGTTCCACTAGTTCTCTGTCAGTGTACTCTTCTGGCCATTTTTGAACGAATATCCCGCAGTATTTTGCTTTGTGATGTTTATTATATTGTTTGCTATTTGCCACACTTTGTGGGATCACCTTGCTCAGAATGGGATAAAATACAGATCTCTTCCAGTTAGTCGGCCAGGCAGCTATCTTCATTATTTCCTGGAAGAGAATTGTGAGCATACCCAGGGCTGCATGTGTTACTTCAATCATCAATTGGTATCCCATCGATTCCTGGTGCCTTATTTTGTACCAGTGCCTTCAGTGTACCTTCAACTTCTTCATTACGATTTGTTCCTGCTCATATGGTACTTCCTGAAATTGTCCAGTGTCAGTCAATTGTTCTTGGTAGAATGGCTCTGTGTATTTTCTCCATCTTGTTTTGATGTTTTCTGATCATTCTTAATTTTGCCCTTAAATCCTTCAGTATTGCCACTTGACCCTTGCATTTATTTTTTTATTATTTCACCTTGAGAAACACAAGAACTTCCCTTCTTATTCTCCAATTCTACTTCTCTACACATTATACTATAAAACTTTGCTTTGTCTTCCCAAGCTTGTCTTTAAAATCTTTTGTTCAGCTCTTTTACTTTAGAACCTTTTGCTTACCTCTTTAACCTTCCCTTGTAGTACAGCATAGAAGTTGAAATTTTCTCTTTAACTATGAATGGGACACTATTCTTCTTTGTTTTTCACTTCCAGAATAGTATACTGTGTGATTGTCTTATTCAAAGTGGCCAAAAGCTAGTCCATCTTATTTCACTTGTGCCTAGATAGTAGATCTTCCTAGTGAGACTCCTTTATTGTGCACATATAGAATGACTATCTCCATTCCTTTTCAGTCTATATACAGAACAGATCATTTGGAAGCGGAATTTTATGTGGAGCCATGTAGCATCAGGATTGGAGGAAGGCCTGTGTTGTGTGAGTGACATAAACTTGCTTGCTAAAAGTGAGAAAAACATGAGATGTTTGCTGCAGAAGCAGGTCAAGGACTGACTAGGGTAACGGGAGTAAGTGTTTCAAAGACAATGAGGCTGGTTCAAGAAAGAACTGTTATACTTAGGATTGCTTGAAGTCGCAAGTGACTCAAAGGCACATAACCATATCAGTAGCAGTCCCTTGTGGATAACATGCCCAGTGTATGTGAGATGAAGTTTTGCCATCTTGCCTCTAAGAAGAACACTGTTTGCACATCCTCTAAGAAAGGAAGACTGTTGTTTGGCAGTCCATGAGATAGATATTCAGTACTCTTCACCAGCACAGCATTTCAAAGGCATTGATTTGGTCATCTTTATTCATTGTCTAAATTTCAGATCATAGGAAGCCATTGACATTGACTATTCTATCACTTGAAGTAGGGGTGCATTAGTCATTAAAATGATGCTTTTGTTCTTTAGTACTTTGGTGATGTCCTTGACAGTAGAGTTTCCTAATGCAACATGTCTTTTCATTTCTTGACTGCTGCTACCATGTAGACTACCATGTGGATGTAAATAAAATTAAACCCTTGATGTCAATCTTTTCACCATTTGTCATAATGTTTCCTGCTCATTCAATAGTAAGGATTGTTTGGTTCTTTTTATTGGTTTGCATATATCAATTTGTTTACATTGTGTTTCATACATGCACATGGTTGCTATTGTTTTCTTTATTCACCTCTCCTTCCATCCACCAAACTTGGGACCGCTTGATTTCTCCCTCTCCTCACCCTCAGTCCACCTTTCACCTATCCTTCCCTTTTTGTATATCCATACACATCTTACTGGCTGTTGTTGTTGTTGACTGCCTTCGAGTTGAGCACAACTCATAGCAACCCTATGAACAAAAGGCCTGAAGCCCCTCTACAACTATTGACATTTATCAAAGTTCATAGAGTTTCTGGAGGCATGTTGTTTAGTAAGTGGATGCCACTCCTTCCAATCTTACTGATTATCCTTCTGTTTTTACAGTCATGGTTTTACACAGTATTTGTTCTTATGCTCCTAAATGAGTTCACTCAGCACAATGCTCTTTAGCCCTTCACACGTTATGTAGTATTTTTCAAAATCATGGCTCCTGAGTGCTGAATAGTACTCTATCCTGTGAATGTTCCACAGTTTCTCAATCCAGTCGTTTGTTGATGGACATTTAGCCTATTTGCATGTTTTTGATATTGTGAATAATATTATGACCATGGGCATAAAATTTTCCATTTCTGTCTCAGTTCTGAGGTCTATGCCTAGCAGTGGAATAGCTGGGTCATATGGAATCTCTACACTCAGCTTCTTGAGAATATGCCAGAATGCCTTCCAGAGTGGTTGTTCCATTTTACAATCCCACCAACAGTGTATAAGAATTCCAATCTTTCTACTTTATTTCCAACCTTTATTGCTTGCTGTCCTGTTAAAACTTTGCCACTGCAGTTGGTGTCAGATGATATCTCACTGTGGTTTTGCTTTGCATTTCTCTTATTGCTAGTGATTTTGAGCATTTCTTCACGTGTCTATTGGCTAACCAAATATTTTTGTCTGTGAAAGGTCTTTCTATATATTTTGCCCATTTTGTAATTGTATTATCAGTCTTTTTCTTGTGCAGGCTCTGTTACATTTTGTAAATTCTCATTACAAGACCCTTGTTTGAGATGTCATTGCCAAATGTTTTTTCCCAGTCAGTAGGTTTTCTTTTCATCCTTTCAGAATTAGTTTTTGACGCACATTGGGACTAAATCTTCAGAAGGTCCCACTCATCAATGTTATTCTTTCCTGGTGGTCCAGATTTTTATTTTCTTGATGTTGTGATCCAATCCATATTAAAGTTGAGATGTTGTGAGTCAATCTATATTAAATCCATATGTATCTTATGCAACACACATGCTTGAAGTGTTTTTCATTTTCTGTAAATAAGGTTGTGTAAATATGACTTTGATTTCATACCACCTGAATTTCAGAATCCTCTCAGGAACAGGTTTGAGGCCTTGAACACTAATGAGCGAAGACCAGATGAGTTGTGGGAGGATGTCAAAGGTATCATCCAGGAAG
>NW_006400036.1:497889-542143 GCF_000299155.1 Elephantulus edwardii
GAGGGACAGCGCAGGAGGGGAAGACCCTCTATGAGATGGACTGATTCGGTGACTGGGGTAATCGGGATGGGTGTGTCAGAGGCAGTGTGGTTGGCACAGAATAGAGCAGGGTTTAGGGCTGTTGTGCATAGGGTCGCTATGAGTCGCAAACGACTCGACGGCACATAACAACAACAACAACAACAACAAGGTTTTGTTATCTGCATAGTGCATGTTGTTGATGAGTTTTTCTCCAATCATGATACCATCTTCTAATGTCACTTTATTTTCATTAAGTAGGAACAACAAGAAATGCTTCATATAAATCAAACATTTTAGAATAGAGTAGGAAACCTAAACTTGTTCTGTTGTAAAGTAACACACCCTTTCCTTCTATGCACTCTGTAAAACATTACAGTTCTGAACAACCCAACTGTCCAATCTGTGTATTGGCTACTAAACAGCAGGTGCTTCCTCAGGTCTCTCCAGAGGTGGTGCTGGTTGTTGTTATGTGCTGTTGAGTAAAGTACAACTCATAGCAATCCTATAAGCCACAGATCTGAGCCCTGTCTTTTTCTGTTCATCTTTATTATCGCTGGTACACCTGAAGGTTTTGATGTAGTCACTGTGTCAATACATCCCATTAAGAGTCTTCCTCTCTTTTACTGACCCTCTATCTTTCTAAGCTTGATGTCCCTCTCCAGTGCATGACCCCTCCTACTAGCATGCTCAAAATATGTGAGTATCCAGAGATAATTCAGGATAAAGACTTTGTGATCTACTTCAGAGAAATCAGCAATTTAAATTAGTCAGCCTGAGTGTTCTATCCTGATGCTCCTAAAGTGTCTGTGAATTAGAATCAACTCTGTTGATACTGAAAATGGTATAGTCATATAACATATATAATATACAATATTCTTTTGTTTATTCTATAAACCAAAGTACCATGGAGAAAGAAAAGAGTCATGGCTAGAAATTGTAGGACAAACTATTCTTTCTGTCAGTTGAGATCCAGATAACTTAGTAACAATTAAGTTTTGTTAGGGTTGGGGTTTTTTTGTTGTTTTTTTGAGAGAGAGCTTTAAAGGAGCATTTATCTAACTATTTTATCTTCCCTTTGAGGCTAAGGAAATAGTTTTACTAGAAGTAACTTATCTTACAAGACAATGAATGGATAAGAGAAGATACCAGAATAACTCAAAAGTAGTGGTTGTTGTTGTTACTAGGTCCCCTTGAATTGAGTATGATCCATAAGGACCCTATGAACAACAGATCTGAATCCTGTGATATTCTGCACCATCCTCACACTTCCTGACACCCTGGAGCCTATTTTGACAGTCATTGTCCCAATCTACATGGTTGTGGGTCTTCTCTTTCACTGACCCTCTTCCTTTGCAAGCCTCATGTCCCTCTCCAAAGAATAGCCCGTCCTAGCAACATACCTGAAATATGTGAAGTGAAGCTTTATCATCTTTGCTTCCAAGAAACACTCTGCCTGCACTTTCTCCGAGACATATTTATTTATTCTTTTGGCAGTCCATGAGATACTCTGTAATATTCTCCAGCAACACAGCTCAAAGGCATGAATTCTTCTTCTGTTGTCCTTACTCATTATCTAGCTCTCAGATGCATAGCAAAATAAAATGCCACAAAAGCAGTGATGATGGTGTACCACAGAGTCGAAAACGTCCCATATCTGACTCTTCTGTGGGAGAATGCCCATCCTTCATCCTTCACCACAGAGTAGCTGGTGGCCTCAAACTGCATGCCTTCAGAGATTGCCCATCCTTCTCCCACAGAGCAGCTGGTGGCTCCTAGCCATATTCCTTCAAGATTACACTGCAGCTTCTTTCCATTAGGCCACTATACACACACACACACACACACACACACAGTTGTTGTTGTTTAGTGCCATCATGTCACCTGACTCATAGCAACATTACATACACCAGACCTGAAGCCCACCCAGTCCTGAGCTGGTCTCATGACTCCGACACACCTCCCCCATTGTTCCAGTTAAAATCCATCTCATTACAGGTCTTCCTCTCCTGTGCTGTCCCTCCCAGTGTGAAAAACAGTGTATACGAACTTTGTAAGTAAACCAGTATAAAACTGAAAAAAAAAAAAATAAAATTCTCTCCTCCAAGGAGAAAATTGGTTTCACCTTCTCCAAGACAGAAGTATTTTGTTTTCTTGGCAGTCCATAGTATGTTCAAGACTCTTCTCTAGTACCACAACTCAAAGACATTGCTTCTTCCATCATCCTTAGTCATTGTTCAACTCACTGATGCATAGCAAGTAATGTGTGTGTGTGTGTGTGTGTGTGTGTGTGTGTGTGTGTGTGGTGTTGTTGATGATATTGTTATTATTGTTATGTGACATAGAGTCACCTGCAACTCATAGCAATCCTCTGTACAATAGAACATCCCTAACACCTGCTCTATCCTGTGCCAATCTTATTGTCTCTGATACACCCACCCCCAATATTCTAGTCACTGAATCAATCCATTTCAAAGAGGGTCTTTCTCTCCTGCACTGTCGCTCCATCAAGCATGATGTCCCTTTCTAAGGACTGGTCCCTCCTTGGAATATGCCCAAAGTTTGTCAGACAAAGCTTCAGAATCTTTGCCTCCAAGGAGCAGCAGGTTTTAACCTTCTCTAGGATGAACCTGTTCATTTTATTAGCACTCCATGGTATAATCAATACTCTTCTCCAACACCACAGTTAAACAGATTTATGTATATGGTAGCATAGTGGGTAAGCAGTTGCATTGCCAACTCGAAGGAAATTCTAATTCACTAGTCGCACCATAGGAGAAAGGTGGTCAGTTTTTGCTGTGTGATTTACTACCTCTGAAAACCTGCTACAGGCTCGGCTTCTAGCAGGTTTCGATTTAATAGCACATATTGTTATGTGTCTTTGAGTTGCTTGTGACTCATAGCAACTCTGTGTACAAGAGCCCTAAACTCTGCTCTGTCCTGTGCCATCCTCACTGTCTCCAGCACACCTATTCTCCCCACATCATCACTGAATTGAGCCACCTCATCGAGGGTTTTCTTCTCCTGTGCCGTCCATCCACTCTCCTAAAAATGATGTCCCTCTCCAAGGACTGGTCCCTCCTTGAAACATGCCCAAAGTAGGTCAGACAAATCTTCAGAATCCTTGCCTCCAAGGAGCAGTGTGGCTTCACCCTCTCCAGGACAAAACTGTTTATTCTCTTAGCAATCCATGGTATATTCAATACTCTTCTCCAGCACCACATAACAACAATATTTATGCATATGTTGTTGTTAGGTGCCATCATGTAGAGTATAACTCATAGTGACTGTACAAGTAATGGATCTGAACTGTGACCTTTCCTGTGTCAACTTCACAATCTGACACACTCAAACCCATATATATGTATATAAATATGGAGCTCTGATGGTCTAGATGATTCTAATTTTGCTGCTAACCCCAAAATGCCTCTCTGGCAGTTCAAATCCACCCAACCTCTGTGAAAGAAAGGTGGACAATCTCCTCCCTTACAATTTACAGCCTCAGAAGCTCAGTGGAAGATCATCTTCTCTGACTTGATGGTAATGAGTTGAATTATTGAGGAGTGTGTGTGTGTGTGTGTGTGTGTGTGTGAGAGAGAGAGAGAGAGAGAGAGAGAGAGAGAGAGAATATGTATAAATTTCTTTTGTTGTTGTTGTGCACCGTCAAATCAGATCTGACTGCCACAGTAGGAGATTGTCCCTCCTCCAAAGGACCATCTGATGAATTCAAACTATGTGCCTTTAGGATTACAGCACAGTTTCTTGCCACTAGGCCACCAGAGCTCCATTATAAATTTCTTTTTAACAAAGTAAATTCTCACATAGTAGCCTGAAATTTGTTTTGCAACAGTATGAAAACAGGATGAACTGATGTTTCATAAAGAGTTTAGTTTCTGAAGCCACCAAAAGATAAATCAGAGGAAGAAACTAGTGTTATACTTCTAAAACTCTTTATAGACAACCCTCTGAAACAGTTTTAATCTGCATACATGAGGCCAACTATGAGTCAGAATTGACTCCATGAGAATAAACAACAAAATTCTGTTTCTGGAAGGTTAGAATTTTGATCAATTGAATATTATGACCTGTAGAGCACAGAACTCCCAGTGCACAATTCACAGACCTTGAGAGGCTAAACCAACAGGCTGACTAACAGTTTTATTTGCACCAGGTCGAATAAATATAATTGAATTTGCAAAACAAATTTTGATTATTTCTCTCTAAACAATGATGGTTTTTGGTAAAGAATTTTGTAATCATCCTTGATTTTTAAACTTTTAATAAACCCACGTGAACTAATCAAATTGGTTGTCAGCTGTCTTGTTGGCTGCTTGGGATCTGTCATCACACATCAGAATGTGCACTATCATGAGGATTACCATGCCTGAAATGGAAAGCAGAGAGTACCAGAGGAATGTCTATCTGTGTTTCATTGACTATGCAAAGGCGTTTGACTATGTGGATCACAACAAACTGTGGCTGACTCTGAGAGAAAAGGGAATCTCAGAACATTTGATTGCGCTTGTGTGAAACCTATACTTGAACTGGGAGGCAGTCATCAGAACAGAGCAAGGAGACACTGCATGATTCAAAATTGGGAAGGACGTATGCCAGGGATGTCTCTATCTCCATACTTTTTTAATCTATATGAAGAATAGATCATCCAGGAGGCTGGGCTGAATGAAGAGGTAGGTGGTATCAGGATTGGAAGAAGATTCATCAACAGCCTGCATAACTGAGGAGGACCTGAAGCATTTGATGCAGAAGATCAAGGACTGCAGCCTTCATTATGGATTGAAGCTCAACATCAAGAAGACAGAGATTCTCACCATTGGGCCAATTGGCAGCATTATGATAGATGGTGAAGAGATTGAGATTGTAAACAGCTTTAGTGTACTTGGCTCTACAGTCAACACTCTTGGGTCCCGAAGCCAGGTAATCAAGAGACAAATTTCATTGGAGAAGTCAGGAACTCTCCAGAGTACTGAAGAGCAATGGTGTTTGTCTAGAGACTAAGGTGCACCTGATCCAGACCATAGTCTTTGCAATTGCTTGCTATCCATCAGAGAGCTGGACAATGACTAGAGTTGATAGAATGGAAATTGATTTCTTTGAACTGTGGTAGCTAAAGAAGAGTGTTGAATAGACCCTAGATTGCCAGGAGAATAAATAGGTTCATCCTAGCAAGGGGAAAACCAGGCTGCTCCTTAGAGACAAGGATTCTGCGGCTTAATCTGACATACTTTGGGCATGTTGCAAGGAGGAACCAGTCCTTAGAGAGGGACATATGCATGGAAGGGTGGAGGGACAGAGAAAGAGAGGGAGACCACTGATGAGATGAGATGATTCAGTGACTGGGGTAATGAGAGTAGGTATGTCTGACAGTAATGTTGGCAAAGGATAGAGCAAATTTCAGGGCAGTTGTACATAGGGTCATTATGAGTCACAAGTGACTCGACAGCACATAACAAACAACAACAATAAAGAGTAACACTAGAACCTCAAAAGATCTGAATACCTGTAATCCCAGAACTATGCTTAGTCCTGTAGCCAAAAATTTTTTTACTTATTTTCATTTTAGTGAAAGTTTACAGAAAGATTAAGTTTTCATTTTTTTTTGATGATACACATTTTCTTTCCTTTCCTCTCCCAATTCACTTTGTAATGCATGTCTTGTTCTAGATTAATTGTCTTGCATGTATTGTGTAATTATTCATTCCTTTCAGATAGTCCTTCCCTTTACAAATCTGTAATGATTGGAGCAATAGTTAATTAATTTACTTGACTGTGAAAATTCTGAAACATTTATTTAAAAAATAGCCATTTTATCATGTATATACCTGGTTCTTGGTCTGACATATTTTGGGCATGTTGCAAGGAGTGACCAGTCATTGGGAGGGGGATGTCATGCTTGAGAGGGTGGAGGGACAGTACAAGAGAGGAAGACCCCCAATGAGATGGATTGATTTAGTGACTGTGGTAATGGGTGTAAGTGTGTCAAAGACAGTAAGCTTTACACAAGATAGAGCAGGGTTCAGAGCTGTTGTACATAGAGTCATTCACTATGAGTCTCAAGCAACTTAATGGCACATAACCACTACCACCACCACAAGTTGGTACACACTAGAGTTAACGAGATCTTATAGAAGATCAATATATAATTGTTGAATACATTAGCCAATAAACAGCACTTATTTTTTAATTTCATTTCTTTTATTGCTCACAGAGCTAAACTACCAGGCCATTGCCCTGAACCCTGCTATTGACAGATCTTATTCTTTGTCTCCTCCTACTGTGATCTTCCTCCTGGAGTGAGAAGTCCCCTGAGACCGACAGCTGTCCTTTCCACTCCCCTCCCACCAAACTCTAAGGGGCTCTGATTAGGAAATCACCAGTTTAAAAAGCCTTAAGCCTGCTTCCTCAACCTATACTCACCTCTTCCAGGATCTTTCTCACAATGCTCTAATTTACTATAGGTATGCCTAGTCCTAAGGATGTGTTGTCTATCGTAGGGTCAGAACCCAGCCGTAGCTGGCCCTACAGTGGGTTTTCCAGAGGCAGTAAATTGCACATGAAGGATGGTTATTTTCAGTAGTGGAGATGGGATGAAGATGGGCTGGGAACCTCCATCTTACTCTTGACTGAAGTCTGGGTAATCATTTGCCCTATTTAGATCACCCCTTTCCACAGACTTACATATAATTTATTTGTATTGGAAGTATTAAGGACTTGGTGCACATGAAACACACACACACACACACACCCCTCACAACCTCACAAGTATATATGCGAATTATGTTGTTGAGTACCATCAAGAAGAACATATAATGAAGAGAGAATGCTTTTTTAATTTAACTTCCTTAAAAGAAAGTCTTTTGATATATGAAGTTCCAAAACACATACAATGAATTTATACAGATTCTCAGTGTTCCTCAACTAAATCTCAGCACCACCATTATCTTAAGTCTTTTCTTTAAATGTAGCATTACACTCTTAATAAAAAAAGCAGTAGCAGTAGATATTGTGGGTATTTTAGGAAATTTCAGCTACATATATTTGTATATGAATATTTGAATGTTGATGTATTTTGTTGTTCTTGTAAAACTGTATATAATTTAACTTTTCCCAGTTTAATGTTTTCATTTGTACATTTTGTGACATGATTACATGAATGCTGCTGTGCAACTGTCACCAAAATCTGTTGCTATGTCAAAAATTACTATTGTGTCCTCTTTTCACCCTGTCCCTGGAAACTACTCCTAAAGTTTGGTCTCTATGTAATTGCCTGTCCTGGATAGTTCATAGGGAGCTCTGGTGGTCCAGTGGTAAGAAACTGCCCCTCAGTTCCAAAGACATATGGTTTGAATTCACCAGTTGCTTCAGGGGAGAAAGATGGGCATTCTCTTGTCATGCAATTTCTGCCTTTGAAAACCCACTGGAGGGTTAGCTACAGATTTTTCCAACTCCATGGTAAACAACAAGTTTATAGACCAAATGCCTTTTTTGAGTGCCAAGTGCAACTCTTTACCACTGAATAGTCCTTGTACTACCCGAAAAACAAACATATATCTTGGAGAAAGTGTAACCAGAATGCTCCTTGGAAGCAAGGGTCATGAAGCTTCGTCTTCCTCTTTGGACATGTTGCTAGGAGAGGCTATTCTTTGGAAAGGAATATCACATTGGAAAGGTGGATTTTCAGCAAAAGAGAGAAGACAGACCCCTAACAAGGTGATTTGACATCATCCTGCTAACAACGGTCTCATGTATCAGAGATGATGAGGATATTACATGACAGGTCAAAATTCAAGTCTGTTGTTCAAAGGGTGCTATGAGTCATATGCAACTCAACAGCATTGAACAGCAACACAGATTGCTCATATTAGTGAGATTTGTAATATTTGAGCTTTGGTGGTGTTGTCTTTGTCTGTAGGGGATGGTGATGGTTTGAATTTGCCAGTGACTCCTCAGGAGAAAGGTAATCAATATTCTCTCATGTGGTTTACACCCTTGGAAACTTCCTGGAGGATCAGCTATGAGTCAGTTCCATCTTGATGACAGTGATTTGAGATACAGTATTTATCCTTTTGTTATTGACTTATTTTTCTCACCACACTGATTTCAGGGTTTATTCGTGTTATAAAGTATGTGAACTTCATTTTTTCTTCATTTCTAACATATCCATATTGCCAGGAGGGACAAGTCCTTGGAGAGGGACATCATGCTTGGAAGGGTGAAGGGACAGACCAAGAGAAGAAGACCATGGTTGAAATTGGTTGATTCAGTAACCTGAGTAGCAGGGGTAGGTGTGTTGGAGAGGGTGACATTGTTTAAAGACAGGGCAAAGCTATTGTACTATAGTGATTAAGAGTAAAAAATGACTGGCCATGGATAAGAACGAGAACAACTCGGGGGGTGGGGAACCAAGACTTCTGTGCGTATAAAAAATAACCTAAAAGTTACAGAAATTGGTGGGAAGCTTTGCAGGAAGCTTACAGATCATCACTTATTTATATTTAATATTCAAAGAAAAAATTACATAAAGAAATGGAAAGAAGCCTTGAAGCATGAAAAGTGAACAGTAGTTTGGTCCTTGAATACTTAAGGAATTAAAATATAAAACAATGAAAAACAAATGTTAACCTAAACAAATAGCAAATATTTGAGTTTAAAATACCCAGTCCTTATATAGTAAATATAGATGGCACAGTTGTTTCAGAAATTGGCTCATCCCAAGTATGTAGATCTTGAACCTTTGAATGATGGAAACCATTAGAACTCAGCTGCACCTGATAGTCAAACAGGAGTCCACAAAGCAGTGCCTCCAAAAAATGCCTAGATATCTCCTCATGAAGAACTCAGCCACTGAAAACCCTGTGGCACACAGTTTACTCTAACATACGTAGAGCATTGTGCATTGGAGTTAAGTGTACATCAATTAGTAACTGGTATCCAGAGCCTTACCATGCAAATGTGTGGACACAATCATACCACTGGTAGGTATGATTTCACAATCATACCTTTCTTAAGGTATTTATCAGAAATGCAGAGAAAGACTGATGAAGAAAAATATTATTATTTATACTTGTAAAAACTGAAGAAATTTGCTTTCTATCATTAGAGAATCCATACACAATTATGTGTAGTGCATTTTGATGATGAATGATTATTTAACCCTAACAAAAGAATATTAGAATATTTATAAACATTTTTTAAGGCTAGAAAAGACAGCTTTGCAATTTAAAAGAAATGTTTGGATTAGCAAGTTAAGGCCTAGTTGTTTTTGGTTTTTGTTTTTTTTTTTACTTGTTCTTAAAATATATTTTGTGATATACATTTATATACATATTTATAATAAAATCAGTGAGGTATTTTGATTAGTGAAGCTAAGCATACACACGTATTTATTTAAAAAATGATTTGTAGTCCTTGTCTTTGAAGTACAAAAATAATGATTGCACTTGCAGTGCTCTAGAATGGAAAGATCCTTAGTAACACTCTAACTCAGATTTTTTAGGCCCCTGTTAGATGGTGCATAGAAGGCCTAGTTTTTAATGTTAGCCTTGAAAGGCTGTGATATGTGGAAGACAAAGGTAAATAGCGTCTTTAGATCTCTGGGGGTAACAGTATGGACAAAAGTCTGACAAGGTGTTCTACCACCAACACAGAAATCTTAAGTGTGCATCACTGTTGTAGTGATACTAACCAAAACCAGAGTTAGGATAGAAATATGTTTAATGTTTTCTGGGAATTAATAATAGATATGGGTGCTAGATTAAACCATAGCCCAAAGTATTCACTTTTCTGCAAAAGCTTCACAATAATAAAGCTTCCCGATGGTAAAATGAGAAACTACAGCATTTGATTAATTGATTAAATGTGAACGGGAGAATGTCTTTAAAACTTATGAACGGTATATTTACATTTTTTTAATTCAAGCTTGACAAACTATTTTGCAAAAATCTGTCTAGTACTGTGGGAGAAAACAACATTTGTAGTCTTTTAAAAAAACAGAGGAAGGAAATGATACTAATAGTTTTTCCTTAGGATCTGATTGAGGGTGATTTTTATTTTCTTCTGCATATATTTGTGCATTTTCAAAAATTGCTTAATGGTATTTCTCTGTAATATGTAACTATATTTTTTGTGCCCCTAGTGGGGGTTGGCAGAGTGGACTTGCCAGATGAACTGGGGGTCTCTGGCCCAGAGTTTGCCAGCATTTGGGTCTGCTGGAGGGTAAAATACTGAAAGGTCAGGCCACGCCTAGTGTCTTGGGAGACTTAGTGTCAGCTGTACCTGGCCTCTGGGTTCTTAAGGAGAGGCAGGTAAGGAAGGCTCCAGGCGCTTGTGGCTTTCTCTGTGCCCCAAGTGGGGTTGGAAGAGCAGACTTGCCAGATGAACTGGGGGTCTCTGGCCCAGAGTTGGCTAGCATATTGGTGTGTCAGAGGGTGAAATACTGAAAGGCCCTTGGGTTGTCTTTCATTGTTTTTGTTCTATCTTCTAGGTCGTATAGCCCTGGTGTGTCCATTTGCCATACAGCAGTAACTTGTGGTTGCTGTGAAGCTGAACACTGTGACACTGATGTGTCAAATACAATAATGGTTACCCATGGTGGACAGTGTTTGGTGGTGCTCCCTGGTTGAAACAAGCTTGGAAGCAGAAGTGGCATCCACTTCCTTAAATAGCTTGCCTCCGGAAACTCTATGAACCTGGAGAGGGGATGAAAATCACACAAGTGTTGAGGGCGTTCCTTCGTAGGGTCACTATGAGTCACCTACGACTCGATGGTACTTAACAACAACAACATGTAACCAAATAAGATCCTCATTTATTAAGAAAATCAGTATGTTTAATTATACAATTTCCCCTCTCTGCCTCATAATCAATCTATGCTGTTTAATTGTGGAGGGGCCAATAAAGTTCCAATGGCCCCTGATTTGTTTCTCCAAAATTTTTTTTCCTTTCAAGAATGAAAACCTTAATCTGGAATTCAGGCACATGAATTTAGTGCCAGGCCATTAGTATGGATGATGGTTTTTTACCACCTTGCTCATTAATGGCCTCTTGGAAAAAGAACACATATTTTATGATGCTCTTTACTTGGCATATGAAAGAGAAAACAGTGTAAAATTTATTGCAATATTTGAAATCTTCTTTCTTCTTTTAGGAGACAGACAAGAGAATGGCCAAGAGAATGTTAACTTGGAAACCTATTGGGAACAGGAGACTACAGATGCCCCTTGTCACATCTCAGAGGATGCCTCTCCTCAGGGTTCTTTGATTGACTTCTTTGGTGAGAATAATCAAAGATGTTTTGGAAAAGATTATCTCCCTAAGGCACAGGGAGATCGAGATCTCCAAGCTGAGAAGAGACGGGAGGCCCCTCAAAAGGACCAGTTGAGATCTCCAGTGACCCAAAAGCTCCTCACCTGCAGAGAGTGTGGGAAACCCTTCTATAGGAATTCTGAACTTGTGTTTCACTAGTGAACTCATACTGCAAACATGTATTTTTCGTGTCCCACTAGCAAGAAAACTTTTCTGCAGAGTTCAGACTTTGTGAAGCATCAGAGAATCCACACAGGACAGAAGCCTTGCAAGTGTGAGCACTGTGGGAAAGGCTTCAAGAACTTTTCTGGATTATGCCACCATAAGAAAATCCACACAAGAGAGAAATCACATGCAAGCCTTCTCTGTAAGAAGAAGTTTGGCAGCAGGTCCAACTTAAATGAACACCAGGTAGTTCACAAAGGAGAGAAGCCCTATAAATGTCCTTTCTGTGAAAAGAGTTTTAGCTACAGATCCACCTTAAATATGCACAAGCAGGTCCACACAGAAGAGGAGCCCTATAAATGTACTCTCTGTGAAAAGAGTTTTGGCAGCAGATCCACCTTGAAAAGGCACAAGTGGGTCCACACAGGAGAGAAACCCTATAAATGTCCTCTCTGTGAAAAGAGTTTCACTCAGATGGTCCACTTTAATGTACACCATCGTGTCCACATAGGAGAAAAGCCCTATAAATGTCCTCTCTGTAAAAAGAAGTACGGTGACAGTTCCTCCTTAAATAGACACCAGTGGGTCCACACAGGAGAAAAGCCCTATAAATGTCCTTTCTGTGAAAAGAGTTTTTCCAGAAGATGTGCCTTAAATAGACACCACTGAGTTCACGCAGGGGAGAAACCCTATAAATGTCCTCTCTGAAAAGAGCTTCATTGAGAGATCTAAATTTAATAGACGTCTGCAACTCCACAAGGGAGAGAAACTATAAGTGTTCTCTCTGTGAAAAGAGTTTCATTCAGAGGTATGATTTTAGTAGACACCAGCAGGTACACACAGGAGAGAAAGCTACCAGATTTCTTCTCTGAGAAAAGTTTCATTGACATCTCAAGCTGTTTTAGACACCACTGGGTCCATACAGGAGAGAGATGCTATATATGTCCCATCTGTGAAAATAATTTCTCAAGTATAATTTTATTAGACATCAGAGGGTCCATATACTAGATAAGCCATATAAATTTTCCTGCTTTGGGAAAAGTTTCAACAGGAGTTGAAGTTTGACAGACATCAGAGATCCTGTTTGAGAAGGAAGCCCTCTCTTTATCCAGAGTCTCTTAGCCCTTTTTTGTGTCTGTGCAGTGGCAAATATTGAGCTTTTGGAATCACCCTCAGGATTTCATCTGTTGTATCTATCTCTATCTATTTTCATGGATTGAAAAAGGAGAATCTGCAGTTGGTTTTGAACTTAAAATTTAAATTCAGCTCTTGCAGTGAACTTCATGCTTTTCCCCCTATCTTCTAAGAGAGCAACTGTAATAACTATTCTTGGTAATAAGATCAGTTCAGCCCTTTATCAGTGGGATTCCAGAGCATGTCTTGCTGATAGAGCTCAAGCAGATAGAGAGGACTAAGGTGCTCATGTGTACTCTTATACTTGTGACTACAATGTGAACTTAATGTGCCTTTTCTTCAAATAAACGTAGTAGATTCATTCCTCATCTCACTTGTGTCTGAAATGTTGATTCATTTTGAAAATGGGTTTTTTCATAGAACACCCAAGATGGGAATTGAGCTTCCTGGTGAGCATATCGCAGTACTCCTCCCTAAATGTGGTCACTAAGAATATGTCTCCAGTGCATTACTTAAATGTGGGTCGTGCAAAGGACTAGGCCACTATGTAGACAGACAGCCATTTCTGATCTTGATTAACTCCACAATGGGGAAATGTCCCCATCAGCAGAACATAAAACCATTTCCCAAGATGTCCAACATACCCTCATACTACTATACCTACTTCTAATTCCAATACCAAGCCCGCCACTCTCCAAGATCTAAATCCATTGCAAAAGCTACCCAACATTTAACACAACCATACTCACAATTATGGCGATTATTAGGAAAGTTAGTATGTTACTGTTGTGCGAAATGTTTGAACAAAAGCTCAAATTTTAATTGGCATGAGAGATCCCATCTGGGGAAGAAGTCTTCTCCAGAGCCAGACTCTTTTAACCCTTGTCTGTCAGTCCAGTGACAAATGCTAAACTTCAGTAATCACCTGCAGGATTACATCTTGTCTATACCTGTTTATTTTCATAGATTGAAAAGGGGGAACTTTTATTTTTGAACTTGGAAGTTAGTTTGGGCTCGTGGAGTCAACTTCATGTTTGCTTAATGTTTTCTAACAGAGTTACTGTAATTACTGTTCACAGGAAGAACATCAGCTCAGCTCTTTCTCATTAGGATTCCAGAGCATGTCTTTATGATACAGAGCACAAGCCAACATATAGGATTAGGGAGCTCATGTGTGCTCTTTGACATGTGAGTAGATTATGGCCTTGATGTGCGCTTTCTTCAAATACACTCAGTAGATTAAATCATCTCATGTGTGTTTCATATATTCATTCTCTCTTGATGTTTTCTCTCTGGTGTTTTCTCACAGAAAACAACAAAAGAGAATTGAGCTCCCTGATGACCCTGTAGTCAGCCTACTCCTTAAATATGATCACTAAGAAAATGACTCCAGTGCACTCCTTAAAAGTGGACAGTGCAAAGAAAAAGGCTAGCATGGGTTGGACAGCCATTTCTCCATTTCTGATCTTGATTAACTCCACCATCCTATCGAATATCCAAAATACAAAAGTAATCCCCGTGAGGTCTGATATGTTTGCCATCCTTCTGCACCTACTTCTAATTCCAACACAAGTCCTTCTGTTCTCCAGGGTTTGAAGTCTTTTGCAATAGCTACACATACTTAACAAAATCATATAATTATGGGATTTAGTAGGAAAGTTAGTGGGTTGAAGCTCTAGTTGACAATAAGGATATAATTTCTTAACCATATCAACTTGCAAAGTGTATTTTGAGGCCCTTCAGGCTTACAGCTATAAACCACTGCATAAAAGCTCTCTCAGTGCTGCCAATTACATATCTACCAATGCACATTCCCACAGTCTTGGACATAGACCCCTGACTCTGGCTGAATGGGGCAGCAGTCTTAGGTCAGTTGTCTCACACTGGGTCCCTGGACCAAAGGAAGATACTCGACTAGGTAGATTTACACTGTTAATGCAGAGATGGGTTAAAAGGTGTCAGAGATTATGAAAATGGCACAGGCTAGGACAGACTTCAGATCTGTTGTTTATAGAGTCACTATGAGTCATGCTCTGCTTAATGGATCCTAACAAAACAAAAACATCCAGGGAAGGAAAATACAAGTTTATAGAGAACTTATATTGCCATTCATTCATTGTTGCACATTTTCCTCCCTTCCCCTGCCAGTTAGATTTTTCTCTTTGAAATTAAAAATTAATTCATTGTTGTGCAATCCCCCACCCTCCACCCAGTCTTCTTTACTATGCAGCTCTTATTCTGTACTGTTGACATGCCAGTAATACCTAATCATATATTCCTTTTAAGCAGTTCTTTCCCTCATCTGTTTCAATGCACTGCACATTATTTATCCCTCTTAGTTTCCCCCAATCCCAATGTCAGTCCTATTTTATAACAGTGACATTATGCAGTATTTGTCCTTTTGTGACTGAGATATTTCACTCAGTATAATGTCTTCCATAGTTACCCATTTTGTATAATATTTCATGAGTTCCTTGTTTTTCAATGCTGCATAGTATTCCATTGTGTGAATATACCACAGCTTCTCTATCCATTCATTTGTTGATGGGCACTTAGGTTGTTTCCAACTCTTTATTATTGTGAACAAAGCTGCTGGGTCAAATGGTATTTCTGTTTCTGACTTTTTGAGAAAGCATCAGACTGCCTTCCATAGTGGTTGCACCATTTTATACTCCCACCAGCCGTGAATAAGTGTTCCAGTTTCTTCACAACCTCACCAGCATTTGTTGTTTGCTACTCTGCTGAATTTGGTCTTTTTACCAGGGTGAGATGATATCTTATAGTTGTTTTGATTTGCATCTTAGAGCTAGGGATTTTAAAGATTTCTTCATGAGTTTGTCCTGCATGTCTTCTTTGGTGATAAGTGTCCACATCCTGTGCACATTTTTTAATTGGATTGTTTATCTTGCTGTGGTACTCGAGTATTCTATAAATTCTAGCTCTACGTCCCTTACCAGACATATCTACCAAATACTTTTTCCTAGTGTGTGGCTCTTCTTTTTACTCTGTTGTTGATTTGCATAGGGATTTGTTTTTAGGTCTCATTCATCTATTTTATCTTCTCCTGGTTGTAGTGTTTTCAGGATGCTTAGAAGACTGTTTATGTTTGGATTACGGCTTCTAGAGTTCTCCATGCTTTTCTCTGATGAAGTTTATCATCCTGGGTTTTACTCCTAGGTCCTTGATCAATTAGGAGTTGATTCTTTTGTATGGTGTGAGGTGTCTGTCTTGAGTTTTCTGCAGATTTCCAGTTTTGCCAACACCATTGTTAAAAAGGCAGTCATTTATCCACTTAACTGATTTAATCTCCTTGTCAAAAATTAATTGACCATAGGTAGATGGGCTAATTCCTGGGTTCTCAGTTCTATTCCATTGATCTATGTGTCTGTCACTGTACCAGTACCATGACGTCTCATCCACGATGATAGTGTAGTAGGATTTGAAATGAGGGAGTGAGATGCCTCCTATTTTGTTTCTCTTTTTAAGGAGTGTTTTGCTTTTTCAGGATTACTTTCCATTCCAAATGAAATTGGAAATTACCTTTTCCATCTCACTGAAGAATGGAATTGGTATTTGTATTGAGATTGCATTGAATATGTAGATTGCCTTTGGTAGAACTGTCATTTTCACAATTTTGATTCTTCTTATCCAAGAGCAAGGTATATCCTTCCATTTCTCCAGGCTTCTTATTGTTTCTTGTAGTAATTCCCCCCTTTAAATTTAATTTTATTTTTTTAATACAATTTTACAGTTATGTATTCAATTGTTTTGTTTTTTAAAATTTTGCTACTAGTTTATTTATAAAATTCAAATACAAATTTTAACAAATTCTTTCAATTTCCCTCACCCTCTACTCATCAAATTGTACAACCCAATGATTAATCCGCCCTTCCCCTGTACATCACATCCCTCGGTTTCCAGCCTTTCCCACCCATCCTGGATCCTTATACTTACTCTACAATAACAGTTTTATACAATATTTATCCTTATGTGACTGAGTTAGTTGACTCAGCATAATGCTTTCCAATTCCTCCCAAGTTAGGTAATAATTTACAAAGTTGTTGCTCCTGCGTGCTGCATAGTACGTTGCGTGAATGTACCATAATTTCTCAATCCATTTGTTTGTGGTTGGACATTTGGGCTGTTTCCATGTTCTTGCAATGATGAATAATGCTGCTACAAATATTAATGTACAAATCTCAGTTTTTGCCTCAGTTCTCATATTCTCAGAGTATATTCCAAGCAGTGGAATAGCTGGATCATATGGAATTTCTCTGTTCAGCTTTTTGAGGAAGCGCCAAACTGCCTTCCAGAATGGTTGCACCATTTTACAATCCCACAACAATGTATAAGAGTTTCTTTCTCGCTACATCCTCTCCAGCATCTATTACTAGCTGCCCTGTTAAACTTCGCAACTGTTACTGGAGTGAGATGGTACCTCATTGTGGTTTTGATTTGCATCTCTTATTGCCAGTGATTTGGAGCATTTCTTCATGTATCTGTTTACTATTCGAATGTCTTCCTCTGTGAAAATTCTTTCCATGTCTTTTGCCCATTTTGTAATTGGGTTATCAGTTCTTATCTTGTGGAAGCCCAGGACTATTCTGTAAACTTTTGTTATAAGACTATTGTCTGAGATGGAGTTACCAAATGTTTGTTCCCCAGTCTGTAGGTTTTCTTTTCATTCTGTTGGAAAAAGTTTTTGATGTGCCTAGAGATTTAATCTTCAGAAGGTCCCATGTATCAATTTTATCCTCTTTAGATTGTGCATTTCTGGTTGTATTTGGCAGTCTCTTTATACCTTGGACTAGTGCTTCTAAGTTTGATCCCATTTTGTCTCTTAAGAATGTTATGGTTTTGGGCTTTACTCCCAGGTCTCTGATCCCCTTGAGTTGATTTTATGTATGGTGTGAGGTGTGGATCCTGTTCCTGTAGGTGGAAGTCCAGTGTTGCCAACACCATTTGTTGAAGAGGTTATCATTTCCCCGTTTAATAGCTTTGATTTCCTTTGTCGAATATCGGTTGACCATAGATAGATGGGTCTATTTCTGGGTTCTCAATTCTGTTCCATGGGTTGATGTGCCTGTTATTGTACCAGTACCATGCTGTTTCGATTACCACTGCTGTCCAGTGAGTGCTATATCTCCAACTTCATTTTTGTTTCTCAGAAGCATTTTGCTTATTCAGAGTCTCTGGTCTCTTCAAATAAATTTGATCATTTCCCTTTCAATTTCCATTGAACATGTAGAATGCTTTTGGTAGGATTGTCATTTTTACCATAATGAGTCTTCTTATTCATCAACAGGGCACATTTTCCCATTTCTTTTGGTTTTTTATTGTGTCTTTCAGAAATGCTCTATAGTTTTCTTTGTATAGGTCTCTTGTATCTCTAGTTACATTCACTCTCAAGCATCTCAATATGTGGTTGGCTATTGTAAATGGTATTGCTTGCTTTATTTCTGTCTTTGAGTTCTCTTTGTTACTGTAGAGAAACCCTATTGATTTTTTTATATTGCTCTTATATCCTGCCACTCTACTATATTAGCCTATTAACTTTTTTTATAGCAAGTTTTTATTAACAAGAAAGGCTTCCCTTAATTTACATAACTTATATTTTTAATATTAAATAGGATAAGATGTTCAATAAGCCCTCATGTTTTTTATTAATTTATAGTCTAGTCTATGGCCTCTGAATGCAAATGCTTGCTGTATATTTATATTTTAATAGACCAAAGTAAAATTATTAGCTATTTTTAAGTCTGTGGTTAGGGACCTCTCCAAAATACTCAAGAGCAACAGTGTCTCTCAGGAGACTAAGGTCTGCCTGATACAGGCCATGGTTTTTGCAATCACTTGTTATGCATCAGAGAGTTGGACAATGACTAGGGAGGATAGAAGGAGAATTGACGCCTTTGAGCTGTGGTGCTGGAGAAGAGTATTGAATGTACCATGGACTGCCAAGAAAACAAACAGATTCATCGTAGAGAGGATTAAACCAGGCTGCTCCTTGAAGGCAAGGATTCTGGGGCTTCGTCTGACATACTTTGGACATGTTGTAAGGAGAGACAGGTCTTTGGAGAGGGACATCATGCTGGGTAGAATGGAGGGACAGTGCAGGAGGGGAAGACCCTCTATGAGGTGGATTGATTCAGTGACTGGGATACTCGGGATGGGTTGGTTTGTCAGGGGCAATGAGATTGGCACAGGATAGAGCACGGTTTAGGGCTGTTGTACATAGGGTCGCTATGAGTCGCAAACGACTCGACGGCACATAACAACAAACAACAACAACTATGTTGGAAATTTTTTTATCATTAGGACATTACATCTTTTCCAGAACAATTTACAGAAATTACACAAAGCAACTGTTATCAAATAGCAGTATTCAGCAATGTTTTGTTTAGCTGAAATGTTAGTTTGAGTTGTAAAAACCATCTCTATCTAGGTACAAAAAATAATCAGAAACCTTATTGGCTTTAACTTGCATTTACAAATGTTCTAAGAAATCTTAAGCTAAATATTACTTTCAATACAAAACCCCAATAATTTTTAATAACTTGGCATCTGATCTCTGTAATTTGTGTACAAACATTAGGTCATCTCTAACTAGGAAATCAGGCTAGTTAACACATTAAGTGTTAATAAAAATAAAGGCAACAACTAATCAATCACCTTGTAACAGAAACAAAGCAACAATTTCAAGTATTGGCGGCTTTAGTGCTGACACACTAACACAGTGGTTTGCTACAAAGGAGGAGACAAAGACTGGATTGTTTTCTGACTGCAGCTGCCCTGTGGCCACCCCAGCAAGGATGTCCCCTAAAGGAAAGCTGCAGCACAATTCAATCAGGTTCAATCAGAGCTTAAGGGGAGCCAATCCTTGTGGGTTTTTTTCCCAGCACCCCCTACACCCTGCACTGGTGCTGTATTATTAAAAACATTAAGTACCTGGAATTTATGCTTCATCAAGTGTGTTTGAGTAATTTTCCAATAATGTACAGCTCTTTGTGTACAGAAAGTTTTGTGGTGGCAATTACGTAAAAAAAGTTATTTAAACAATGTGACATCAGGTATTAGCAATCACAGAGCCTTGATCTGGTCTCTAAGTTAGGTACACTGTGAAATGCTAAATGATGTGCCCAGCTGATCTGTGAAGTTTACAGAGCTGTAGAATTCAGGGAGTGACTACTTTTCCATTAACCTAACCAGCCCACATAGAGCACACGAAATCAAAAGACTCTGGAAGGCATTACAGATGCAATTAATGAATGGGTAATGCTTTTTTGACTAAGTAACCAAATATTGGCAAGTCAATACAGTACTCTTAAACACAACAGAAGCCTATCTTGTTGGAATTATAGTTTATTTTGGTGAAAAGTTTCACTCGAAAAATCTCACCAAAATACCAAATCAAAACACTGGTTTTAACAGAATAATTGAGGCAAATCAATATTGCTTTTAAAAGTCCCAATTTTTCCCTTTTAAGTGAGTTTCTCGGTGAGTGCCGGCAGCCTGTGGACCCAAGTGGCCTGGCCTTATTATGGTGTTGGTCAAAGCCCAGCAGAATTCCCACAACCCGGAACTTTCACCCTTTAATTCTAGGAGACTCAATATGGCGTTATCCATTTCAGTGCACTTTTTCAATAATCGTTACATTTCCACAAAAACACTGGATACCTCGGAATTAGACTGTAATCAAACAACACTATTTTTTTCAATGATCCCTTAGTTCGAAGCCCTGCCCCTCTTTACTTTTATCAAAGTCACATAGACACTCTCCAGCTTACTTTAAAAAAAAAAAAAAAAAAGGCGAGCTCTGGTGGCGTAGTGGCAGGAAACTGCACTGCAATCCCAGAGCTACGCGGTTCAAATCCACCAGATGCTCTGCTGAAGAAGGAGGAACAATTGCCTCCTGTACCAGTCAGATCCAATTTGACGGTACACACATAAAAAGAATAAATAAATAAAAATTATTTTAAAAAGTCCACCTCAAAGAGTTGTAGTTCTTAAATAACCAATAAATACACCGCTGGCTTAGAGACTTGGGGCCTGCCACTGTGCCTCGTGCCACTGTCATTTTTCTCCAAATGCTGCCGCTGCCATCGGCGTCCTTATGCTTCCTCTTGCGGAGGACATCAATTCTTCAATCTCAGCGTTTAATTTATTACCCATTCCATGGCTTCTCGACCTTGACTAGCGTTGGAAGAAATGGTACTCCCATCAGACTTTCCAGGTAGCTGCTGAGGCTGACGTCCTTCACGGTGATGATGGCTTCCTGAATAGAATCGTTTTGCCCGGGTGCTGAGGATGAGGCTTGTAGATGAGCTTCTCGTCCACGGAGACCATATTTGTAAGGAAATATTAGTGGATTTCAGTTCCATCGTTTTCTCTACTGGGTCAACTATAGAATGCTCCTGCACGTATATCTTTGTGCGAGCTGCACAGATAAGAGATCGCCCTACAGAGTGCAGGCCCCACTCTGCTCAGAAGCCCCTGGCTGTACAGCTTGCCCGAGGGGTCCACGTGCCTGTGCAGGACGTCAACGCCCACCACGGTGGGGTTCATGGGGTTGGGATACTTCTGCATCGCTGCCGTTGTGACCATTTCCTAGGGGTGGTCGAACACATGCTCGGAGGTCCAGATCTTCATGGCTCCGGTGACTTGCGCGACGACCCAGCTGTGGCACTAGGGCTCAAGGAGGCCAAGAGGGGACTGTCGCCCCGGCATCGCCCCCGGCCACCGGCCGGCCTGCAGAGGGCCCAGCCTATTAACTCTTAACCGTTTTTTTGTTTTGTTTTGTTTTGTTGACTCATTGGGGTTTTCTGTGTACACTATCATATCATCTGGATATAGCAACAGTTTAACCATTTCTTTTTGCCAATCTAGAAGCTTTTTATTTCCTTCTCATGTTGTATTGCCCTAGGAAGCACATTCAATACAATATTGAATAGAAGTGGTGACAGTGGACATCCTTGTCTGGTCCCTGTTTGCAAGGAAAATATTTTTAGTCTTTCTTTATTGAGAATGATGTTGGCTATTGGTTTTTGCATATATACTTTTCACTACGTTGAGGAAATTCCCTTCTATTCCAATTTTGCTGAGTGTCTTTATCAGGAAGGACTGTTGGATTTTGTCAAATGCCTTTTCTTCATCAATTGCTAAGATCATATAGTTCTCGTTATTTACTTTGTTAATATAGTGAATTACACTGATTGTTTTTCTTTTTTTTGGAATTTATATTTGGATTTATTTTATTCTCAGCCAACTTCTTTCAAACTGACATTATCTCAAATGCCTTTGAACACAATGCTTTCAGTCCACCTCAGAGACCACAACAATCATCGCTAACAACCACTCACTCATTCATCATCAGCACCCGTGAGAATGAATTTACCTCAGGGCCTCTCCTGGGCAGCTCTAGTTCTTGGCTTTGCACAGGATTTGACAGATTCAGAGATTATCTCATCTACACTCTGAAGAAGCAAGTTGAGTTGGGCTTGGTATTCAAGCACCTGTATTTTCCTTTAAAAGACAAGGAGTCAACGTGTAGAGCTGCTAAGTATTTGGCAGGGGTTGAACCAAAATGTTTATGTTCTGGTTCCTAGTCCACTGCTCAGATCAGCTTAATCTGATGCTGGAGGCACAGGCAGAGTGCATCCAGAGGACTCTGTACTCTCCCCTGGGATGTTGGCCTAACATCTAGCTGGGCAGGACTTGACAAGGGAGCTCCATCTTGCTAAGATCGTCAAGTTCCAAGGTGTGGACCTCAGAGTTCAGAAGAAAAGCTCTCTTTGAATCATGCAGCCACATTCACACGATTCACTCATGAGGAGCTGGTTTAGAACAGTCTTTGGAAATGAACCTAGTTTAGTCCTTGGCACTGAATCCAAAACAAACTAGTTGCTATCGTGTTGATTCTGAATCATGGTGACCCCATGTGTGCCACAGTTGACCTGAGCTCCCTAGGTTTTTCAGTGGCTCAAGTCGGTCATCAGGCCTTTCTTCTGAGGCTCCAATGGATGGACTCAAACCTGCAACCTTTTAGTTAGCTACCAGCTATGTGAATACCACCTAGGGACTCCCTTGCTGCAGAGTACAGAACCACTAATTACTTCTTGAATGAGATAGTGGATGAATAAAAGCTAACCAAACTTAAGGGTCCATGATTTCCTGATGAGGAAAGAACATTTTTTGAATGAATTAAAAAGTACAATTATTGTGCTGGATGATCTTCTTGGCATGTCTCTAGAAGCTCTAGTTTCCCTAGTACATGGAAAGAAGTGTTTTCTATACCCCTTGATATTTAGTCCTCATGCTTCAAAGTCCTAGGTCAGGTTTTGGTGTATTCAGGAGATAATCACCCTAGAATCCAAGTGTTGGGAAGTGCCTGTGAAATAAGAAAAACGTTTTTCATTTGGAAGGACAGAGGCTGAGGAGTACATGGAAATTTTCTGCACAGCCTATGATACCCTGAGCAACTCTACAAGGAGGAACTTGGTGAGGTTTAAGGAATCTTCCTTATAAGGAAGGGGCACCACAGATTAAGGTACCAGAGGGCACCTTGACAGTTCCTTGTTGGATGGCATGAGCTAGACTGGAGAGCAGGAAAGGCAGTCACATGGCTGCTGAGATCTGCTGCAGACAGCAAAGCTGTGCTTCCTGGTTCTGCTGTTCATGGGGTGGGCCAGGACTCTGGGAGGTTTGTAGCTCGCAGCACAGTCTAAGAGGGGATCTCAGCCAGCCTTGCTGGGAGGAGGGCTGCCCTTCCACCCTTCCTGCTGGCCGATCTACGTCCTGACCACTGGATGCCTGCTTACTCTCCATACAAGAGTTGGAAGCCAAACTCCCCAAAGGAAGAAGGCTCTTCTTTTCAGATTTTCATGTGTAAAGATGAGCAGCTTGCTCAGCTCCAAATCCCTTCCAAAAAGCGCTCGCTGCCAAGATAACAGATTCGATCTGCTACAGATCCAAGCTGCCTGCTTTACCCAGGAATAGATTTGTCTCAGTGCAGGGGAAGTAGGGGAGTGAGAGGGTGAGAGGGTAGGGAAATGGTAAAGGAATATAGAAAGTCTTTTCTCTTAATGCATATCATTTTGTAAACCTCCGCTTTCAAGTTGACATCACAGTGTTAGAAAAACTTACACCAGGGTCTGCAGTGTAGGTCTGAGAGGGCTCTGAACGGGGCAAAGGTGGCAGGGCTTGGTTTTCAAATATTGCGCACAGTTCTTTTTGAGAATCAGGGAGAGACATCTCTGATTGTGATGGGAAGGTAAAGGTCTTAGATCAGAATGGATCACACGGAGTCTGAGTAGAACCCATTCAGGTGGCTAGAATCCTTGGCCACTGTGCCCAGGGAGCTGTGCTTGGATAAATGGCAGATAAGAGGGCAGAGCACATGGACGGCACATCCCACCAAACCCCTGGCTGGAAGAGGAAGCAGGAAGGGCTGGGCTGGTGTTGTCAGAGAATATCTTACTGCAGGTTCCAAAGAGTAAATCAGAACCTCTGGCTTTCCTGAGATCGTCAGCGTCCCAACACCCAGAGTTCTTTCGTCAGCCAGCTTGGTCTGTCCTTTCCCAACCGGGGACAGTCAGTCATGGAATGTCTTCACCACTTTCTGAAGTTTGGCATAGAATCCAGCCATGCTGGGAAGGAGGAGTCCACTACGGTCTGTGGGAGGTAACCGCTGAGGTCGGTGTGGAAGAATGTGACCACGCGGGTCTTGTAGGGCTCCCCTGGCAGAGGTTCAAAGAAGCAACCACAAGGGTGGTTAAATCCTCTCACATAACCTGGCCTTGGAGGACACGATGGGTGTTCAACATTGGTAGCATTGGTACTGATGGTACCATCCTCATACTTTTTGATGAGCACCAGGTCCACAAAATCTCTGGGGGAGATAATCTTCATGGCAGCCAAGGGGGTGGAGGTTCTGCTGACACACAGGGTATCAGTGAGGTTTTCAATAATTTCAAAACTCTTCACGTTCTCATCCCACTTCTCTCGCAGGCCTCCAGCTTCGGGCTTCACACAGTTCCACACTTTCTCCAGGGATCCAGACACAATACCTTCCCCTCGGTACCTCCTCCGGTCACAGTGAGTGCAGTAGACGCAATATTTGATACGAGAACAATCCCAATTGCTCCCTTTCTCAATTCAGCTCCGGGAGATAAGGGTGCAGAGAAATGAGGGGGTTGGGGATAGGAGGAACCTGTGACTTGCAGGGACCCTGGCCCTAAGGAGAAAAGGCTACCGGGATCCTGTCCCACCCAGTGCCTCACTCACGCCTTCCTGGCAAATCTTCCAGCCTGACGTGTCTCGTTGGTAGAGCAGCAGCTTCTCTGCCACCTCCTCGCTTATCTGAGTGGCCTGAGCCGGGCCCATTGTGCCGCAGTGCTGTGCGTGGTTGCAGAGCCGCGGGTGGCAAGTGGCGGCGGTGGTGGCGGCTGATTGTTTTTCTTATGTTGAACCATCCCTGCATACCTGTTATGAATCCCCCTTGGTCACGGTGAATTATTTTTTATATGTGCTTCTGGATTCTCTTGGCTAAGATTTTGTTAAGGATTTTTGCATCTATATTCAACAGAGATATTGGTCTGTAGTTTTCTTTCTTGGAAATATCTTTGCCTGGTTTGGGTATTAGGGTAATGCTTGCTTCATAGAATGACTCTGGAGTGTTCCTTCTTTTTCAGTTTTTTGAAATAAGTAGAATGGGTGCTAAATCCTCTCTGAATTTTTGGTAGAATTCAGCTCTGAAGCCATCTGGTCCAGGGTTTTTCTTATGGGGAAGTCTTTTTATGACCTTTTCAATTTCTTTTCTTGTAATGAGTCTGTTCAAGTGATCTATATCTGCCCTTGTCAGTCTAGTCAGAGGATAGTTTCAAGGAATTTGTCCATTTCCTCTATTTTTTCAAATTTATCAGAGTACAGCTTTTCATATTATTCTGTTTTAAAATTTGTTATTAATTTCAATGAAAATTTACAGACTTTGGATTTCCATTTATTTATTGCTGCACTTTTCTCCCCTCCCCGCCCTCCCCCCTAGTACACTACCCTCTTGGAAAAGTATCTTGGTTAAAGTGTAACCAGAGTGCTTCTTGGAGGTAAAGAAAACAAAGCTTGGGCTAAAATACTTCGGGCATGTTGCTAAAAGAGGCTAATCCTTGGAGAGGGATATCATGTTTGTAAAGGTGAAAGGTCAAGCAGATGGATTGTCACAGTGACTGTAGCAGTAAATTCAAGTGTGTCAGGGGTGAGGAGGAGGGCACAAGATAGGACAGGATTCAGATCTGTTGTTTACAGGGTTACTATGAGTTTTACTTGACTCCACCACACCTAGCAACCATGATTACTAGTTAGATGGGACTTAAAAGATTAGACAGAGTTTTCTACAAATTAACTTCTTAAGTTGGCAGTAATATATTTTCTATAATCAGCTCACTACTAAATGAAACAGCTATTTCAGCCTGACCAAATGCTTCTATAGTAAAGCAGGACAATATTTGGTAATGACATATCAGACAAGGGACTTATATCTATAATTTACAAAATACTCGAGCACCACAAGGAAAAAAGTAAATAATCTGATTGGAAAATGGGCATACGATATGAACAGACACTTCACCAAAGAAGACATTCAGATGGCAAACAAACACATGAAGAAATGTTCAAAATTCCTGGATCTAACTATAAACATCATTAAAGAAAAGCTAGGAACAACGCTAGAAGTCCTAATCCACAACATAAACAGTATTCCAAATATCCTGAAAAGCCTGCAACCAGGAGAAGATAAAGCAGATGAATGGGATCTCCTAAGAAACAAATCCCTATGCACATCCAAAAACTTCTCCAACAGGGTAAAAAGGGAAGCCATCTTTTGTCCATGGGATATTCAGCATTATTCTTCAAAAGCTCAAAGATATCAATTCTTCTTTTTATCATCTTTAATCATTGTCATTCTCTCAGATGCATAGCAAATGCTTGAAAATACCCTAATCTGAATCAGGAACCCCATTGATTTCAAACTGATACCATCACTCCTCAAAAATTTAGAGCTGGAGGTCCCTTACTACAGATTTTCCAAGCACAATATATGTCCAGATTGCTGGAACCATGGGTTTTGACTGTAAATCCAAAAAAGATGAAGTCCTTGACAGTTTTAGCCTTTTATCCCTCTATCATGATGTTGCCTATTGATTCAGTTGTGAGACTTTCTTTCTTGACATTGAGATATTAGTCCAACCCATATGTAGACAGTAGTCTCTGATATTCTGCAGTAAGCACTTCAAAGCCTCCTCACTTTAAGCAAGCAAGTCTGTGTCATCTCCATAATGTAGATTGGTGAATCTTCATCAGATACTGATGCTGTATTCCTCTTCTTTGAGTTCAGTTTCTCAAATAATTTGCTCAGTATACAGATTGAATAGGTATGGAGAGCAGATACAACCAAGTGATGCACACTTTTCTGAATTTTAAATGATGGATAGGATAGCTGGTAGGATGTGTATAAACATCCAAAGGAATAGGAGGAGGGAGCAGGAAGGTGGAACGTGAGGATGAGTAGTAATAACTGGAATGGCAGAATTTGATACATGAAGATTGGGGTTGAAAGAATTAGGAGAGATCTAATAGGTTGGAAAAGATAGAATAATAGTGGGCATAGATGAGTGGTGATTATTTTTATAAAACACAGTGTTTAGGAATGATCATATGAAACACAATGAATGAAAGAATGTGTGAAACACAATGCACATGAATGAAACACAATGCATATGAATTTTGTATATAAGATAAGATAAAATAAAATAAAATAAATGTTAGGAATAAAAACCCTTGTGTAGTGTTCCTGTGCTCTGTTCACAGTCTAGCCTCTTAGTCTTTGTATAGATTTTGCATAAGCACAATTAAATGCTCTAAAATTCCCTTTCTTCTCAATGTTTTTTGTTGTTGTTATGTGCCATCAGGTCACCTGAAATTCAAAGTGATTCTACATACAAAACCTTTCCCTATCTTGAGCAAGTATCACTGATCTGAACACACACCTTCTCCCATTGCTCCAGTTACTGTGTCAATCCATCTCACATGGGGTCTTTCTTTCCTGCACTGTCCCTCCACCCTTCCAAGCATGATGGCCTTCTCCCAAAACCAGTCCCTCCTGGCAACATGCCCAAAGAATGTGAGACAGAGCTTAAAAATCCTTGCCTCCAGAGAACAAGTTGGTTTTACCCTCTGCAAGACAGACCTATTTGCTCTTTTGGTGGTCCATGATATATGTTCAATTATCTTCTCCAGCAGCACAACTCAAAGTCATCAATTCTATTATCCTTAGTCATTATTTAGCTCTCTGATGCATAGTAAAAGTGAGCAAAGCAGGGCCTGAATCAGGCACATTTTAATCCCTAGACTGACATTATTGCTCGTTAGCATTTTGGAGAGGTCCCTGATAACAGAATCACCAATGCAATTTGGCTTTTGATTTTCTGATTGCTGGTGCCAAAGTGTTATCTCATTGTTAGCCATAACACCTTTTTTTCTTTTTTAAATTAATTTTAATAAAAGTTTACAGAGACTTAGGGTTCCCAATCATTCATTGTTGCACTTTTCTCCAGACACACCTCCCTCCCAATTCACTCTTCTCCTTGAAAAGAAAGAAAAACTCTTTCATTGTTATGTAATGTAATTCCTCCCCCCCCCCAGTCCACTCCACTGTGCAGCCTTCACTCTGAACTTCTGTAATGACAAGAATACCCATTCATATATCCCTTTTAAACAGTTCTCTTCCTCATCTGTTTCAATGTAATATACATCATTCCTCCCCTTTTTCTCTGTCTTCTCTCAACCCTGATGTCTGGCCCATTTTACAACAGTGGCCCTATGCAATATTTGTCCTTTTGTGACTGAGATATTTCACTCAGCATAATGTCCTCCAGGGTCATCAGTTTTATATAATATATCATGAGTTCCTTGTTTTTCAATGCTGCATAGTATCCCATTGTGTGAATATGCCAGAGCTTCTCTACCCATTCATTTGTTCATGGGCACTTGGGTTGTTTCCAGCTCTTTGCTATTGTGAACAAAGCTGCGATAAACATACGTGTGCATATATCTGTTTGGGTGGCAGTTATAGTTTCTTTAGGGTAAATTCCCAGTAGTGGAATTGCGGTGTCAAATGGTATTTCCATTTGCAACTTTTTGAGAAAGCGCCATACAGCCTTCCATAGTGGTTGCACCATTTTACCCTCCCATCAACAGTGAATAAGGGTTCCAGTTTCTCCACAACCTCACCAGCATTTGATATTTGCTGTTCTGCTAAATTTTTCTATTTTTTCCTGGGGTGAGATGATATCTCCTAGCTGTTTTGATTTGCATCTCTCTTAGAGCTAGGAATTTTTTTTAATCTAAAAGAGACCAAACATGTTTTGTTGTGAACATTTTGCAGAGACGAAGTGAGGCGGGAGTTTGGGTTGTTTTTGTTGCTTTTTTAAAAAAAGAATCAATACAGTGATGGAGGGGTAAAGAATGCAAGAACTCAGGCATTCTGTGGAGGGTTACTCTCTCTCCATTATGAGGTCCGTAAAAAGGAGCAAACTGAGATCCAGAAGGGGAGTCGGCAGGAGCCATGTTTGATTCCCCACCCCGTGAATAGGTTTTTGCCTAGGGGCCTCTGCTAGGTCCCCACTTGTTCCCCTCCCTTTGGCCTGAGATGGCAGGGCAGTACAGGGCATCAAAGGAGCACTTCACGATTCCTCATTCCCAGAATCATCATCATCGTAACAGTCGGCATCTTCCTCCTCCTCATCCTCATCATCAATGTCGTCATCATACAAGTTGTCATAAAGCAAATCTGAGCTGTTGTCATTGGAAGGCACTTCAGTTTTGATGCAGTATTCTGCCAGGGTTGTGGGGACCTTCACTCCATCCTTTTCTGCTTCGGCCTTAGTGACTGAAACCTGTTTCCTAATGATTTCAGCATACTCTTTGCCTTTTCCTTCACTGTCCCTCCATTTCCTGAACATAACCGAAGCATCCACATTGGCTGGGGAGAAGGTGTTGGGCTCATTAAGCAGTGAGATTACACTTAACAGGATAGTCCTGACATTCTGAGTAGGGTTCCACCTTTCGGAGGGCAGTTCTTCACTCTGTGGATCATCTACAGGTGGGTGAAGAATTGAAATGCATACATCTTCATTCTCACAAATGCTGGGGTGCCACATTTTGGTCAAGAATCTGAAGGTAGGTGGTGAATATGGGTAGTCAATAGGAAATTTAATATGCGCCTTGAAGTAGCCGCCTTCGTAGAGGGTGTTGGGGGGGTCCGAAGATGGCCACCTCCCAGTTGTAGAGGTCGGACTCATCCACCAGGGTGATCCGGAAGCCCTCCACCGGCTCCTCCTGTAGGGATTTCAGCTCAAGCATCAGGGCCTTCTGCGAGCTGGTCATCTGCTGCTGGGCCATCGCCGGGGCCCCAGTCCTCACGCACCAGGCCCCTCCCCTGCGCTCGCCCTCAGGCTGGGCCGCACCGGGCTCCTGAAGTATTTCTTATATTAAGGAGGGAAGATTTGGGTGGGATGCAAGCCCCACATTTTTAGAGGCTTATCTAAGTTATGAGACCTCAACACTTGCTCTTTTTTTTTTTGACACCTGCCTTCAACTGACAATCTACAATGGTCACCAGTCTCTGCAAAACTGGCCTGTATACCTACAGTTACGTGAATCGTTCCCCGGATGAATATGAGTGTCTAAAAGGCTTTCCAGTGAACCAAAGAGAACTGAACAAATGAAGGGCTGTTGATGTCAGAAATAATGGCATTATGCAGCAAATCAAGCATCTGAGCAAACATTAGCTCTGTATTTCTTATAACTGATCTGCTACTAATTTTATCAGAATGAATTGTGAATATATCCAATAGTCAAGTGACTTTACTTAGTCAATAAATCACAAATGGAAAACTTCTGGAATTCTCTGTTTTCAGTTTGGATCCATCTGACATCAATAATCAATAGTCCTGTTGTCATGGCCTTTTCTAACGAGAACTTGAAACTCTGGACAATCTATGTCTATGTGGAAACATGTCAGTTAGTATCCTATTAATTTCTGGGGCCTTATTTTTTTGGCAGTGTCTTCAGTGCAGCTTGATCATCTTCCTTCAGTACCATTGGCTCTTCATCATATGTTTTTTCCTGAATTCATTCTGCCTCAGCCAGTTCTTTTTGGTAGAGTGGCCCTGTCTTTTGCTTCCATCTTCTTTTGATGCCTCCTGGATCATTCAAGATTTTGTCCATGGCATTTCTCAGCAATTGGAGGAATGAATTTGTTTTTCTGTTCTTTCAGCTTGAGAAATGCTGAACGAGTTCTTCCCTATCTATTCTCCAGTTCCAGTTCTCTGCAGTATCTATTTCAATTCTTTGGTTTATCTTCTCAAGTTGCCCTTTGTAATAGTTTGTTCAGCTCTTTTACTTCAGCATCTCTTCCCTTTGAATGGGCTTCTCATTCTACTACAATTGTCAGTCTCTTCTGATATCCATTTTTATTTTTTTCTTTCTTCTCTGACTTTTCTACTCTGTAAGACAGAGTAATGTAAAAATTACCTTTTACTCTGTGCTTTGATAATAACCTGATAACATCCAACAACTTATCTGGTCTTTGATCACTGGTGTTTAATGCTTCAAATATATATATATTTTTTTTTAGAGTGGAAAACAAGGGTCATTTTTATAAGGAAAGTAAAGATTCAATGGAAAAATATTTTTAATTGATTAATCAAAGTTTATAGAAAACTTGGATTTCCATTCATTCATTCATTGTTGCACATTTTCCTCACTAGTCCCCCCAGTTTGGTTTTCTCTTTAAAAAGATTATTTCATTTTTGCACAAATTCCTTCCCTCTATCCCACCCCACACACCCCAGTCCACTTTGATAAGCACCTCTTACCTACTTATAGTCCAGAATAAGAATGGAAAGTATATTTTTAAAGAATTTAGCTTTGTCCAAATCCTGGTAGCATGTGATGGGGAGTCCCCTTGGAGTTGGGAGTTACCCTTTGAAATTGTTGTTGTGTTGTTAAGGGCTGTCAATTTGTAGATGACTCATAGTGACCCTATGAATAAAAGACCTGAACACTTGCATAACTTTCATAATTTCTCCAAGTTCCTAGTGCTTCCGGAGGCAAACTATTTCAGAAGTGGATGCCACTCCTGCTGCCAAGCTTGTTTTAATCCAGGAGCTCCACCAAACACTGTCCACCATGGGTAACCATTATCGCATTTGACATATCAGTGTAACAGTCAGTGTTTAATATCACAGCAACCATGAGTTACCGGTGTACAGCAAGTGGACAGACCAGTGTTATACCACTTAGAAGAATGTTTGACCAAAAACAATTAAAACCAGGCCTGAGGGCCACAGATTAAAATCTCTTCATAATTATTTCTGTGATATTCAAATATCTTCTTTTTCTCTTTTATTTAAATACAATTTTTATTTTATACTGATTTACTTTAAAAGTTCATATACATAGTTTTTACAGTAGATCTTTCCCATTTCATTTATTCACCCCTTCTTCCACCCAAAAAATTGTGTGACCCTATGATTAACCACCTCCCTACCTCTGCCCTTCCTCATCCCTCTTCTCCCACTCTCTCCCCTCAAATCTATTTTTAAGATGATTTTTAAGTTCAGGTAGAATAGACTCAAGATCATATTTTGGTTCTTGTGGACTTATTTTCATTTTCTTCAGCCTGAGTTTGAACTTGTGCATTAATAATTGACAGTCTGTTCCACAGTCAGAGTCTGGCCTGATTTTGAGTGCTGATATTAAACTACTGCAACAATTCTTCCATAGATATAATCAATCTGATTCCTATGCAGACCATTAAGTTAGATTGATATGCAAATTCATCCTCTCTAGTTGTTTTTTTTTAACAGGTATTTGCAGTATTTGTCCTTTTGAGAGTTAACTCACTCAGCATAATGCTTTCCAGACTCTGCCAAATTATGTAGTATTTTTTTTAAATCATTACTTCTGAGTGTTGTATAATATTCCGTTGTGTGACTGTACCACAATTTCTCCATTCAGTTGTGAGTGGAAATTTGGACTCTTTCCACATTCTTGTGATGGTGAATAGATGGTGCATATTTATTGCAAAAATAGAAGGATAACTACCTGCGGACTTTCCCAAAGCAACTCAATCTTTTGACTTCCTGATTACTAGTGCCAAAAGTGTTGTTTTTGGACTAAAGCAATGCAATTCTTAAAAAATCATGAGACTGTCAATTAGCCTAGTGGTGAGAATCTTTGTTTTCCTGATGTTGAGCTTCAATCTGTATTAAAGGTAACAGTATTTTACTTTCTTCATCAAACACTTCAATTTCTGAAAGCAAGGTTATGTCATCTGTATAGAGCAGGTTATTGGTGAGTCTTCCTCCAATACTGATGCCACATTCCTCCTCATAAAATCCATCCTCCAAACACCCTCTTGTCTTGATTTTTAATCATGCAGTGTTTCTTTGCTCTGTTCAGATGACTTCTACAAGGTCTAAGAATAGATTTTGCATGAGTACAATCAAGTGTTCTGGGATGCTATTTTTTTTCAATGTTATCTACAATGTGTTGTGATCCATACAGTCAAATATTCTTGCATAATCAATAAAACACAAATGGAAATGTCCTGGTACTCTTTGCAAAGATACATCAGACTTTGGCAATGATATCTCTGGTGCCATAGCATCTTCTAAATCCTGCTCGAACTTCCACCAGTTCTCTGTCAGTGTGCTATTCTAGCTCTTTTTTGGATGATCTCCAGTAGTATTTTGCTTGCATGTGATACTGATCATTGTTGTTGTTGTTGTTATGTGCCATCGAGTTGTTTCCGACTCATAGCGACCCTATGCACAACAGCTCTAAACCCTTGCCACACTCTGTGGAATAACCTTACTTCAGAATGAGATCAAATATGGATCATTTCCAGTTAGTCAGCCAGGCAGCTGTCCTCCATATTTCCTGGCATAGACTTGTGAGCATATCCAGGGCTGCTTCTGTTAGTTGAATCATGTCAATAGGTATCCCATTAATTTGTGGTGCTCTCTTTTTTACCAGTGCCTTCAGTGCAGCATCAACTTCTTTATTTGTAACCATTGGCTCCTGCTCATATGGTACTTCCTAAAATTTTTCAGTGTCAGCCAATTCTTTTTGGTTGAGTAACTCTGTATATTTTCTTCATCTTGTTTTAATGCTTTCTGGATAATTTCAGATTTGTGCTCTTAATATCCTTCAGTATTGCAACTTGAACCTTGAATTTATTTTTTCTGTTACTTCACCTTGAGGAATGCAGATTCTTCCCTTCTTATTCTCCCATTTCAGTTTTCTGTATACTCCTTTATAATATTTTGCTTTGCTTTTCAAGATAGCCTTTGAACTATTCGGTTCAACTCTTTTACATTAAAACTGTTTCTCTTTGTTTTACTTCTGCAACTTTCCCCCTTGTAGTTAGCATACAACTTGAAATTGTCTCTTTAACTATGAATGGAACACCATTGTTTTTTCTTTTTCTTTCTCAGAATAATATACCATGTGATTGTCTTATTCAAAGTGGCCAATGTCAGTCCATCTCATCTCACTTGTGCCTAGATAGTAGACTTCCCTAGTAAGACTCCTTTACTGTGCACATATAGAATTACTATCTCTGTACCTTTCCAGTCTACATGCAGAACAAATCTTTTGGGAGGCTGAACTTTATGAGGAGGAATTAGAGGAAGACTCATCAATAACCTGCATTATGCAGATGACACACCTTGCTTGCTGAAACTGAGGACAGCATGAAGTGTTTGCTGCAGAAGATCAAGGACTATAGTAGTCAATATGAATTGAAGCTCAACATGTAGAAAACAAAAATTCTCATCTCTGGGCCAAGTGGTAGCATCATGATAGACAGAAGAGATTGAAATTGTTAACAACTTCAGCTTGCTTGGTTTCACAACTGACACTCTTGGCATCAGAAGTTAGAAAATAGAAATAAAAAGATGAATTGCATTGGAAAATTCTGCTACCAGGGACCTCTCTAGAATACTGAAGAGCAATGATGTCAGTCTAGAGACTAAGGTGTGCCTAGTTTGGGCCATGGTCTCCAGAATTATTTGCTAAGCCTCATAGAGCTGGACATTAACTAAGCATGACAGAAGAAGAATAATTTTCTTTGAGTTGTGATGCTGGAAAAGTGTTAAACATACTGTGAACTGCAAGAAGAAAAATTGGTCTTTCCTGGAAAGAGTGACCAAATTTCTCCTTGGAGGATAGGGTTTTGTAGATCAGCCTCACATACTTTGGACGCATGGTTAGGAGGGACCAGTCCTTGGTGAAGGACATCATGCTTGGGTGGAAGGGTGTAGGGACAGCTCGAAGAGGAAGATTCCAGATAAGATGCATTGACTCAATGACTGAAGAAATGGGATTAGGTCTGTTGGATATGATGTGTTTGGCTCAGTATAAAGCAGGGTTCAGAGCTAATGTACATAGGGTCACTATGAGTCCCAGGCCACTTGACAGCACATGAGAACACCACAATACAGAATTAGTGTCTTAAAAGAGACTTAATGTGAAGGAACTTAACGCACAAAACAAGAGGGGAAAAAAAGTAGCATAATGGATAGCATCCACTTCCGAAATGGCTTGACTCCAGAAACTCTATGAACAGTGTTCAGGCATTTCACTCACAGGGTCGCTATGAGTCATCTATGACTCGACGGCACCTAACAACAACAACAACAATGGATAAAAAAGGAAAGCCCATCAAAAAGTTGTCGAGACACATCTAATAAATGAAGAGGAAGACAGACTCAAAATCAAAGGCTGGAAAAAAATACTGCAAGCAAATAATATCCACAAAAAAGCAGGAGTGGCAATATTATCTCTGATAAAATAGACTTCAGAATGAAAATCACCATAAAAGATACTGAAGGATTTGTGCCACTGCTAGAACCTCTACTCGGAATATTATTGCTTTTTAATTTTTTTTTAATTTAAATTTTTCATTTCAATGAACATCTACAGATTTTGGAATTCCATTCATTCATTGTTGCACCCTTCTCCCCGCACAAACCCCTCCCCCTCCCCGCTTTTTAATTTTTGACTCATGTACTTTTAACTTGTTAGTTAAATTTGTGTCTTCTAGGTTGCAACACCTCCATGATACATCTTCAAGGATATGAACATGTACAGCTAAGCACAATTAATAACAGTGCATCTAAATTCCAGAATCAATCTCCATAATAGTCTATGTGTTTCCTACTGCCAAAGGGACCCTT
Source organism: Elephantulus edwardii (assembly GCF_000299155.1). Lineage (NCBI taxonomy): Eukaryota > Metazoa > Chordata > Mammalia > Macroscelidea > Macroscelididae > Elephantulus > Elephantulus edwardii. Next base: position 533,826 of record NW_006400036.1, read on the forward strand.
TAGAGTAGATCTTCACCCTGAAACATACAGCATCCCTTTTCAGCAGGAAGTAGCTAAGAGAATATGCCATCCCCTTTTCCTTATGAATCAGGGTGAAGTCTCTCTCAGGGAGGAGTGATAGGGAATGGCAAAGGGCGCACTGACAAAGGAGATTAATCAGAACTGGCTTTGACAAGCACTGTGGCAATTGGACAATTAAAACAGACATTCGGGGGAGGGGGAAGAAGAACCAACTGGGGAGGAGGGTAGAGAAAACAGTGCAACAATGAATGAATGAGAACCCAAAATCTCTGTAAATGTTCATTAAAACTAATACAATTTAATAATAATTTTAAAAAAAGATACTGAAGGGCACTATATAATGATTAAAGGCATAGTAGATCAAGAAGACATAACATTAGTCAACATCTATGCACCAAATGGTAGACCTGCTAAATATATAAAATAACTTTTTTTTCACTGTTAATCACTTTATTAAACAAAGAATAAACAAGTTTTATATTTTTTAAAAAAATATGCTTGATCAACAGCAGCACAGAGAGCAAGCAGTTGGCCTACTGGCCAGAAAGTCATGCTCCCGAGCCAAAGGTGGTCTGACTCTACTCTGTGGCCCTCAGGCCTGGTTTTCATTGTTTTTGGTGAAACATTCTTCTAGGTCATATAGCCCTGGTCTGTCCACTTGCCGTGCAGAGGTAACTTGTGTTCGCTGTGAAGCTGAACACTGCGACACTGATGAGTCAAATGCGCTAATGGCTACCCATGGTGGACAGTGTTTGGTGGAGCTCCCCGATTAAAACAAACTTGGAAGCAGGAGTGGCATCCACTTCTGTAACAGCTTCCCTCTGGAAATCCTATGAATCTAAGATCCCCAAGCTGGTCGATGATGGGGAACATACTGAAATTCAGGTCTGTCTGTCTTCATACTGCTATTTTTTTCCTGCTCTACTAGCTAAGGACTCTGGAATTTATGCAGGAGAGCGGTGGTATCACAAGGCACTTCCACTCCAGTGGGTCTTCCACATGTCCAGCCCTGGGCAGACTCTTCTCTCCTCTGGGAAAGTAAGGCTCTGTCCCCGTCCTCTTCCGTTACAATCTCTTCTGAACGTAGCTTGAGGGGCACAGTGTGTAGTAAGCTGCTTTGCTAACCACAGGCTGCTGCACATCTCCAATGGTTCGGATCCACCAGCGGCTCCACAGGAGAAAGATGGGCAGGCACTTTCCATTTTGATTTATGGTCTTAGAAGTCAAATTATTGCAGAATACCTGCCGCCATCGCTCGCCTGGACGCCGGGAGCACACGCCGCCCGCCGCGAAAAAGGAAGCACAACAGGCGTTTCTCGTCAAAGCAGACTGTTGTTTTTTTTATTGGGGAGACCTGACTGCCGGGAGTACGCCGGCTCGGTCCGCCGCTCCACCGGTCCCGTGGCCGCCTCCGGCCGCTCCCCGCCACTGGACGGCGAGGTCTCGCCCCCTGTCCGTGCCCCGCCCCGGCGGGCCGCGCGGACCACTCCCCGGCTCCCGAGGCTTCTTCGCTGGCCGTGGCGGCGCGGCCCCGGCCCGAGGCGGCGGGTTCTGTGGCAGAGGCGGCACGGTGGGAGGGCGGGCATAAAATAACTTTTAACAGAACTGAAGAAAGAAATAGAAAACACAAGAATAGTGGTAGGAAACTTTAACACACCACTCTCACCAAAAGATAGGTCAACTCAAAAGAAACTTATCAAAGATGCAGAAGACTTAAATTACATAGTCAGCCAACTCAACCTTGTGGATGTATTGTGAGCACTGCACCCAACTAAAATTCAATTCATTTTCTTCTCAAGTGCACATGGTACATTCTCCAGAATTGGTCATATATTAGGGCACATGGCAAGTCTCAACAAATTTAAAACTGAAATAATACAAAGTATCTTCTCAGACTACAATGCCATAAACTAGAAATTAACCACAAGAGGATAAAGCTTAGAAAGCGATCAACTTGGAAGCTAAATAACACCCTGCTACAACACAATTGGGTTATAGAAGAAATAAAGAATGAAATAAAAAAGTTCCTCAATTCAAATGATAACAAAAATACAATATACCAAAACCTGTGGGATGAGATAAGGCAGTCAATTCATAGCCATAAACAAACATTAAAAATGAAGAAAGAAACAAAGAAATGATCTGACTCAACACCTTCACCAACTAGGAAAAGAACAACACTGTAATCCAATAGCCTCTAGAGGAAAGGAAATTATAAGGATAAGAGCTGAAGTTAATGAGATAGAAAACAGAAAAATAATTGAAACCACCAATAAAGCCAGGAGCTGGTTTTTTTGAAAAGTTTAATAAAATTGACAAACCACTGGAAACTTAACAAATGAAGTAACTCAGTAACACAAAAAAACCCTCTATTAAGTAATGATAGAGATGACATCACAACAAAACCAGAGGAAATGACAATATCAGTATATTATGAAAAGCTATACTTAAATAAATTTGAAAACTTAGAGGAAATGGACAAATTCCTTGAAATTCATGCCCTACCCAGACTGATACAGTCTGATGTAGCACACTTGAACAGACCCATCACAAAAGAAGAAATTGAGCAAGTCATAAAAAGACTCCCCATGCTGGAAAACTCCTGTGCTAGATGGCTTCATAGTTGAATTCTACCAAACATTCAGAGAAGATGTATCACCAAGTCTACTGAAGTTGTTTCAAAATATAGAAAAAGAAGAAAAACTCCCAGAGACATTGTATGAAGCAAATATAACAATAATATCAAAACCAGGCAAAGATATAACCAAAAAAGAAAACTATAGACCAATATCTCTCATGACCATAGATGCAAAAATCCTTAATCAATGGGGAAAAAAAAACTTAGCCAATGGAATCCCAAAAGCACTTCAAAAAAATAATTCATCCTAACTAAGTGGGATTCATAAGAGGTATGCAAGTATGATTCAACATAAAAACAATCAACATAATTCACTACATTAACAAAACACAAAATAAAAAGAACCATATTATCCTAGCAAGTGATGCAGAAAAGGCATTTGACAAAATCCAACACCTCTGATTAAATGTTCAGCAAAATGGGAATAGAAGGGAATTTTCTCAACATAGTGAAAAATATGCAAAACCAAGAGCCAATGTAATTCTCAATGGAGAAAGATTAAAAGCATTTTCTTTGCCAACAGAGACCAGACAAGGTTGTCCACTGTCACCACTTCTATTTAATATTGTATTGGAAGTACTTCCTAAGGCCATACAACAAGAGAAGAAAATAAAAGTCATTCCAATTGGCAAAGATATGGTTAAAACATCACTATGTGCAGCTGATATGATAGTGTACACAGAAATCCCCATGGACTCAGAAATTTTTTAAAAAAACTATTAGAATTAGTATATCAGTTTAGTAGAGTGGAAAGATAAAAGTTCAATATCCAAAAATCAGTGGGAGTCCTCTAAAGTAACAAAGAGAACTCAGAGAAGGAAATCAAGAAAGCAGTACCATTAGCAATGTTATTATTGTTAATTGCCTTCAAGTCGAGCAAGACCCATAGCGACTCTATGAACAAAAGGCTTGAAGCCCCTCTACAACTATTGACATTTATCAAAGTTCATAGAGTTTCTGGAGGCATGTTATTTAGGAAGTGGATGCCACTCCTGCTTCCAAGCCATTAGCAATAGCCAACACCAATTGAGATAGTTGGGAGTGAACCTAACTAGAGATACAAAAGACCTATACAAAGAAAACTAGAGAACATTTTTGTGAGACACAATAAAAGATCCAAATAAATGGGGAAATGTTCCCTATTCGTGGATAGGAAGACTCAATATTGTGAAAATGACAATCATACCAAAAACAATCTACAATGTTCAATGCAATCGTAATACAGATACCAAATTAATTTTTCAAGGAGGTCGAAAGAGAAATTGTCAAGTTTATTTGGAGAGGCAAGAGACCTTGAATAAGCAAAGCACTTCTGGAAAACAAAAATGAAGTGGGAGGCATAGCACTCACAGACCTCAAAACCTACTACACAGCAGTAGTAACCAAAGTATCATGGTACTGGTATAATGACAGTCACATAGACCAGTGGAATATAATTGAGAACTCAGAAATGGACCCATCTATTTATCATCAACTGATATTCCACAAGGAAATAAAAGTTATCAAATGAGTAAATAACAACCTCTTCAACAAACAGTACTGGCAAAATTGGACTGCTATCAGCAAAAAGCTAAAACAGGATCCATATCAGACACTATACACAAAAATCAACTCAAGGTGGATCAGAGACCTCAGAAAAAAGCCCCAAACCATAAAGCTTATAAAAGACAAACTGGGACCAAGCTTCAAAGGCCTAGTGTATACAGTATAAAGGGACTGCTAAATTCAGCCAGAAATGCACCATCTGAAAAGAATAAAATTGATGAATAGGGCTTTCTAAAGATTAAATTTCTGTGCTCATCAAAACCTTTTCCAACAAAGTAAAAAGAAAGCCTACTGACTGGGAACAAACATTTGGCAATACCATCTCAGAAAAGGTCTCATCACAAAAGTTTACAGAATCTTACAGGACCACCAGAAGAAAAAGACTTATAACCCAATTACAAAATGGGAAAAAGACAGGGAAAGACTTTTCACAGAGGAGAACATTCGGGTGACCAACAGACTCATGAAAAATGCTCTAAATCACTGGCAATTAGAGATGCAAATCAAAATCACAATGAGAAATCATCTTACCCCTGGAGCAGTGGCAAAGTTTAGCAAAGCAGCAAGTAACTGTTGGAGAGGCATGGCAAGATAGGAACTCTTATACATTGTTGGTACAATCACTCCGAAAGGCACTTTGGTGGTTCCTCAAAAAGCCTAACATAGAAATTCCATATGACCCAGCTATTCTACTGCTTGGAATATACCCTGAGAAAATGAGAACTGAGGCACCAATATTCATAGCAGCATTATTCACCATAGCAAGAACATGGAGGCAGCCCAAATGCACAACCACAATGGAATGGATTGAGAAATTGTGGTACATTCACTCAATGGAATGCTATACAGCACACAGGAGAAACAATTTTGTAGATTAGTACCAACCATGGGAGGGACTGGATAGCATTATGCTAAGTGAACTAACTCAGTCTCATAAGGACAAATACTGAATAAGACCATTATTGTAGAACAAATAGAATTCTAGGATCCAAGGAGCAGAGGGGGCACTTAATCATAGGGTCACACAATTAGATGGGTGGATGTTGAGACCTGGCTAACTTGCAAAGCAAGATTAGTAAGGCATTGCAAAACCAGCAGAACTGGTTCCACCCTAGCTAAAGCATTTGCTTGGCGGTAAACAACTCCAGGAAGCAGAATGCTAATGAATTGGGAGTGACTATAGCAGGAATGTGATGCTCTTTATCTTCAGAAGATTCTTTGTTCCTCTAAGCTCTCAAGGAGACATTCCAGAAGACATCTTTGTTTTGTGTTTAGGTCTGTGAGAGTTCATGTTAAACCTGACAGTTTACAATTCGGGCAGATAAGATTACCCCTGCAGGCATGTTTCTAAGACCTATATAAACCTTTTCCAGAATATTAAAGTTTGCTATTTGCTATCAGCATAGCCTCTCTGTGTCTTCATTTAATCCTAGCCCCTTCTCTCACGGAACTGTTTCGATATATTGAGGCTGGACCTCGATAGGTGGAGGGAGGGATGAGTAAACAAAAGGGGAAAGATCCAGTGTGAAAAAGAACATATACAAATTTTATGAACTTTGTATGTAAACCAATACAAAATAAAAAATTTAAAAAATTAATTGACATGGAATCATTTCAAGCAATAACGAGATCAAGGCAATTGTGAGGAAGGAAGGAATCCAAGCTACACTGTAAATCTTCAGGATCTGATGGAATACCAACTGACAAGTTTCATCAAACAGAAGCAGCCCTGAATGTGCTCATTAAGCTGTACCAGAAAAACTGGATCCAAATCCATTTCTAAGCCAACTGCCTGAAAGAGATCTGTATGATCCAACAGAATGTGAAAACTATAGAACAATATCATTGATACAATACCATTTGTATCACTTGCAAACAAAATCTTTCTGAAGGTTATTAAAAACAGACTAGAACAGTGTATTGGTAGAATCCTGTCACAAATCCAAACCAGCTTTAAAGGATACTGTGGCACTAAGGCTATCATTGCTGATGTCAGATGGATTTTTGCAGAAAGCAGAGAATATTAGAAGGATAATTATCTGTTTTATTGACCATCAAAAGGCATTTGACTGTGGATTATAACAAATGATGGCTAATGTTGAGAAGAATGGGAATCACAGAACAATTGTGCTTTTTCAAAACTTATACCTCAATGGAGAGGCTCTTCGATCAGAATAAGTTTGAAAATCAATGGGTCCTTGATGTCATCACACTGCATGAGTTGAAATCAAGAAAAGAGTGTTTTAGGGTTATATACATTCTCGATACTTATACAGTCCCTGAGCTCAGCAAATCATATCAGAAACTAAACTTTATGTGGCATCAGGATCAGAGTAAGGCTTATCAACAACTAGTATTATGCAGATGGCACAATTTTGCTTGCTAAATTCCAGGACTTCGGCACTTGCTACAAAAGATTAGACTGCCGTCTTCAGTATATATTACATGTCAAGAAAACAAAAATTCTCACCACTGGGTAATATGCAACATAAATATAGAAAGGTTTGACTTGTCAGTGATTTCATCCCAATTGGATTGACAATGAACACACTTGGTTCCCTCAGTCAAGAAATCAACAGTATTGCATTGGAAGATTTGCCATCACAAACTTCTCCAAAGTGTCACAGAGAAAGGATGTCAGTTTAATGATTAAGTAAGGTATGCCTGAAGCAAGTTATGGTATTTTCAATTACTAAGCTTCGGAAAGTTGGATAAGAGTACTGAGTATCTATGGATTGCCAAAAGATTAAACAAGTGTATCTTGGAAAAGGATGATCAGGGAACTCCTTTTTAGCTAGAAAGCCGAAGCTTCCTTTCTAGTATGAGCTTCTACTTGGAAAAGGGCGTCCTTGGTAAGATGATGGGTCAGTTAGGGGGAGAATATCTTCAACAAGATGAATTGAAAAGGTGGCCATATCAATGGGGTGAAGTATTTTGAGATGGTGATGATGTCACAGGATAAGGCCAGTTCATATCTTTTGTTCATTGGATCCTTTTGCGTCTCAGTTGACTTGAGAGCAAATAACAAGAATTTGCTGCTCCATGCGCATTCATAGAGTGGTGGTAGGAAGCAGGCGACTCTGGCAGCCAATCCGGGCCTTGGCCTCATTTTCTTGTTCCCGCCCCATCCCGCCTACTAGTAGTCCTGATTTCCATGTGCAGCTGCTCCCAAAATTGCTTTTTGGTCGGTACTGGAGGTGAGTGCACGTGGACTCGTCTCATCTCTGGGCGTCAGAACTGCGCTATTGCTTCTCTTCTCAGCCCTCTGGGTCCGCGAATCTGGATTGGGTCAGTCTGTTTGGGCACAGGATAAGAAAGGCTTCAGATCCGTTGTGTATATGGTCGCCATTAGACCTACTGGGCTTGTTGGCACCTAACAATAACCACATGTACTTAAAGATGTGTGTCTCTCTAACATCTCTGATGGCCTAGTTGCTTGAAGCTGCAGTGCAGTCACAAAGACACAAGGTTTGAATCCACCTGCTGCTCCAGGAGAGGATGTGGATTGTATCTTACAAATTTTGATATTTTTCCATTTTTATTTTACTTTATTATTTACTTTTTGAGCCTGCATTATTAGAGTGTTAACAATGTCTATATATTGAAATATCTTATTGAATTATAACGTAATTATTGTCAGAGAAAACATGCTCTATGACCCCATGCATTGATATTTAATATGCATTTGATCTGTTTTCTTAAATGTGTTATGTGCAGTTAAATGTATTTTCTACAATTACTGAACTTAGTGATTCGAAAATGTCAATAAGACCAAGAAAATTAGGTTTTCTGTATCCTAATTATTTTCCTTTTCAGTTCTTGTGCACTGAGATGAGGTTTTAAAACATTAAAAGGTATCTAATTTCAATTTACTGTTTTATATTTATTTTCTCTATTTTGGATGATAAATGCGGCATCAGGATTGACGGAAGATCTATCAACAATCTGTGTTATGCAGATGACACAACCCTGCTTGCTGAAACTGAAGAGGACCTGAAGCGCTTGCTGCAGAGGGTCAAGGACTGCAGCCTTCAATATAGCTTGAGGCTCAATGTCAAGAAGACAAAGATTCTCACCACTGGACCAATTGGCAGCATCAGGATGGATGGTGAAG
>NW_006400036.1:544353-545205 GCF_000299155.1 Elephantulus edwardii
TCCAGTCGTTTTTGGATAATCTTCAGTAGAATCTTGGTTGCATGTGAAATCAATGATATTGTTCTGTAGTTTCCACACTCAGTTGGGTCGCCCTTCTTTGGGATGGGAACAAATATAGACCTCTTCCAGTCAGTTGGCCAAGTGGTTGTTCTCCAGATTTCTTGGCACAATTTGGTGAGCACACCCACGGCTTTTTATTGATTAGCCATAGATCAGGGGGGCAGTTTGGAGACTTGTTTGAGCTTGATTGGTGGGGAAGCAGCTTGGAGACCTATTTGAGTCTGACTGGGTACTTCAGACACAGGCCTCAGAAAAAATAATTCCTTATGTCCTTGAAGAACTGTTCTACTTTATGGAAGTCGGCCAAAAGAGTGTGGTTCATCACAGGTGGGGAAGGTTGCTCACTGGAAACTACGCAAGCGAGTGGGATGGAGGTAGCTGCACTTTGTCAGAAACTGAGTTTTTGATATTTGATTCTTATAGTTATGTGCCATTGAGTTGCTTGTGACTCATAGCAACCCTATGTACAAGAACCCTAAATGCCGTTCTATCCTGTGCCAACCTTGCTGTCTCAGACACACTCATTCCCACCATTCCACTCACAGAATTGATCCATCTCATCGACGATCTTCCTCTCCTGCGCCATCCCTCCACTCTCCCAAACACGATGTCTCTCTCCAAGAACCAGTACCTCCTTGCAACATGCACAAAGTATGTCAGACGAAGCTTCAGAATTCTTGACTCCAAGGAGCATTCTCACTTCACCCTCTCCAGGACAAACCTGTTTGTTCTCCTAGCAGTCCATGGTATATTCAACACTCTTCTCCAGCACCACAGCTCAAAGGCATCAAT
>NW_006400036.1:547732-585047 GCF_000299155.1 Elephantulus edwardii
CGTTTTTGGATAATTTTCAGCAGAATCTTGCTTGCATGTGATATCAGTGATATTGTTTGATAATTTCCACACTCTGTTGGGTCACCTTTCTTTGGAATGGGAACAAATACCGATCTCTTCCAGTCAGTTGGCCAGCCGGCTGTCCCCCAGATTTCCTGGCACAACTTAGTGAGCACACCAGGGCAGTGCCTGTTTTTTGAAATATGTCAATTGGTATGCCATCAATTCCTGGAGCCTTGTTTTTTGCCAATTCCTTCAGAGTAACTTGAACTTCCTCCTTCATCACCAAAGGTTCTTGCTCATATGTTATTTCACTCTGTGTCAGCCAATTCCTTCTGATTCAGTGACTGTGTACTCCTTTCATCTTCTTTTGATACTTCCTCGATCATTCAACATTCTACCCAAATTATCCTTAAGTATTGCCACCCGTGGCTTGAATATGTTTTTCAACTCCTTCAGCTTAAGAAACGCTGAGCGAGTCCGGCCCTTTTGATTTTCTGACTCCAGCTCTCTGCACAAGGCTCCCCAGAGCACGCCATTGCCAGAGAATTAGTTTTGGGATTCCTAGATGGGAGAGAGGCAGAGCTTTTCTCATCCGCAACCCTTGCCTCACCTAAGGTACCCCGGGAAGACGGGAAAGGGGCCCCAAAGCACGCCATCGTCAGATAATTAGTTTCAGTCATTTGGGCCAAGAAAAAAAAGTTGTGCACTGGTCCTGGAGGACTTATTCTCTCTCCTGGGAAGACATCCACTGCATCAGCACCAGGTTACAAATGGAAGACACGTGGTATTAACCTACAAGAAGTCAATTCTAGAGTGGAAGTTTAAGAACAAGGACTTTTTCTCAGGACCTTCCAGGAAAAGAAGCTGTACATGACAGCTGTACTTAAGAACTTTAAAGTGAAGTCATACTGACTGCATCATAAGAGACTGATAGCAGCATGATATGATCAGAATCAGAGAAATCCTTACTGCTTGAGATTTAGGCCATCACATCAGGGGCTGATCAAGGGGAGACGGGTGTTGAATGTTGTAGGCAAAAGTAGGAATTGGTGGTGGTGGAGTAGGGAAAGGATGGATTAAAAAAAAAATACCCACAAAGCAAAAAAAAAAAAAAAAACCAAACACAAAACAACAAACCAACCAAACATGTAGCTGGGTGGGCAGCAATATTGAATATTGGTCCTTTCCTAACTGGTAAATGTCTTTCATTTGCTCTTTTATGTAGAATGTTTGTCTGTCAGATGCTCTTATATATATTTAAAAATTGAGACAGACTAGGAAGAAGGATTGGCCATCCATTTCCAAAATTACAGGCATTCGAACACCCTATGTACAATAGGGCACACTTAGACTATCATTTGGACTAACAGACATGACAATTGAAACTTAGATCTTAGAAATGGAAACACAGAGGAAGAGGAACAGCTGTAAGGAGACACTGGAATGTGAGAAGCATGAATCTAGGAAAATTGGACATTGTTGAGAAAGAAATGGAATGCATAAATATTGACATACTAGGTATTGGCGAAATGAGATGTCTTGGTATGGGACATTTTGAATCATATGATTTACATGCCGGGGATGAAAAGGTGAGAAAATATGGGGTTGGTTTCATAATTAAAAAAGTAATTTCTAGATCTATCCTGAAATACAATGTGGTGAGTGACAGGATAATATTCATACATATACAAGGAAGTCCAGAGAATACCACTATCATTCAAATATATGCACCAACAACTATAACCAAAGAGGAGGAAATCTAAGATTTCTACCAACTTTTGCAATCAGAAATTGATCAAACATGCAATCAAAATGCATTAATAGTAATGGGCGACTGGAATGCAAAGGTTGGGAACAGGGAAGAAGGATCAGTAGCTGGAAAACACAGGCTTGGTGAGAGAAATGAGGCTGGAGATAGAATGATAGAGTTCTGCACATTCAATGATTTATTCATTGCAAATACCTTTTATAAGAAACATAAACGCAGGCTATACACATGGATTGCTAATATTAACCATGAAATAGTGGTTACTTAGTTTAAGAAAATAGGTATACTTTTAGGTAGTTAGTATTTGTTCCCAATATCCTTTGAGACCAAAGTTAAAACTGGTTGACAGGCTTATCATTTCCCAAAGCCTCCTTTCCAACATAGCACTAAAAGGAGGCCACTGGGAGTTTCATTGCACCTTTTAGAAAGAGTGTTTTTTTCTCTTCAAGTTTGTGTTTATCTATAAGCATCATGGTGATTTACTTGTATGGCACTAGTGTACTTGCTGAGCTTTACTTTTCAGTTTCCCGTCAAAGTACTACCCAGGCCTGACTGTGCTAAGCTTCCAAGATCAGAAGAGATCGGGCATTTTCAGGATGGTATGGCCATAGATTATTATTCAGGTTCTAAATGGACAATTGTAGATACAGAAGGGTTAAATGGGATAAATTATGTATATTGCATTGAAACAGATGAGAGAGAAAACGGTTTAAAAGGTATATATGATTAGATATTATTGTGATGAGTCCAGAACGAAGGCTGCATAGTGGAGTGGACTTGGGGGGAGGGACTGTATAACAATGAAAGAATTTTTCTTTTACTTTTCAAGGAGAAGAACAAACTGAAGGGGAAGGGTGGGCAGGGAGAAAATGGCAACAATGAATGAATGGAAATTTAAAAAAATGTGCATTCAATTATTTATTCATCACAAATACCTTTTTTTTCTCTTTGTTTATTTTTCATTTCAATGAACATCTACAGAGATTTTGGGATTACAAATACCTTTTTTGAAAAAGAAATTTATTATTGGAAAGAAAAAAAAAACCCAGAAGGGATAGATGCAGAAGTTGTGTTTATCAGGCAGTGAGACCACCCAACGATTTTTTAAAGTAGACATGGTGATGGAGACAGTTTATTTATAGAATGTTGGTGGTTTGATTCGTGGCTACAAGCTTACATTGTTTACAAATAAAGAATACATCTCTTGAGCCCCTGGGTTGTGTAAACAGTTAAAGTCCTTTGCTGTTGACTTGGAGGAGGGAAGAAAAATATACCTCATAATGTCTTAAGAAGCAGACCCAGTGATTACTTCTGAGTAACCAGCTAGGACAGCACTGTGGAGCACAACTCCACTCCCAAGAAACGTGGAGTCCACATGAGTTCAGGCTGTCTTAGTACCAACTGTCTTTCTTTTTGTCAATCCATTGGGCAGTTTCCTTGCTCCGTTCTGACCACTGCCTCTTGACCCAAGTGTAGGTTTCCCATTAGCATGATCAAGTGTTCTGGGATTCCCATTCTTCTCAGAGTCAGCCACAGTTTGTTATGATCCACACAGTCAAATGCCTTTGCATAGTCAATGAAATACAGATATACATTCCTCTGGTATTCCCTGCTTTCAGCTAAGATCCAGCTAACATTAGCTATAATATCAAGATCCATCTAACATTAGTTATAATATCCCTAGTACCATGACCCCTTCTAAACCCAGCCTGGACTTCTGGTAGTTCTCTGGTGATGTGCTGTTCCAGTCGTTTTTGGATAATCTTCAGTAGAATCTTGCTTCCATGTGAAATCAACGATATTGTTCTATAGTTTCCACACTCTGTTGGGTCACCTTTCTTTGGGATGGGAACAAATATAGATCTCTTTCAGTCAGATGGCCAAGTGGTTGTTTACCAGATTTCTTGGCACAACTTGGTGAGCACATCCAGGGCCGCATCTGTTAGCTGAAATATGTCAGTTGGTATACCATCGATTCCTGGGGGCCTTATTTTTTGCTATTTCCTTCAAAGGAGCTTGAACTACTTCTTTCATCACCATAGGCTCTTGCTCATATGTTGTTTCATGAAATTCTTCTGTGTCTGCCAATTCCTTTCAATACATTGACTCAGTATATTCTTTCCATCTTCTTTTAATACTTCCTGGATCATTTAATATTCTGCATGGTTCAAAATTGGGAAGGGCGTACCCCAGGGATGTGTCCTGTCTCCATACCTTTTCAACCTGTATACAGAACAGATTATCCGGGAGGCTGGGCTCTATGAGGAGAAATGTGGGGTCAAGATTGGTGGAAGATCTATCAACAATCTGCGATATGCAGATGACACAACCCTGCTTTCTGAAACTGAAGAGGACCTGAAGCGCTTGCTGCAGAGGGTCAAGGACTGCAGCCTCCAATATGGATTGAGGCTCAATGTTAAGAAGACAAAGATTCTCACCACTGGGCCAATTGGAAGCATCAGGATGGACTGTGAAGAGATTGAGATTGTTCACAGCTTTAGTCTGCTTGGCTCCACAGTCAACACTCTTGGCACCAGTAGTCAGGAAATTAAAAGGCATATTGCCATGGGAAAGTCTGTTGTTAGGAACCTCTCCAGAGTACTGAAGAGCAATGGTGTCTCTCTGGAGACTAAGGTGCATCTGATACAGGCCGTGGTCTTCGCTATCACTTGTTATGGATCAGAGAGTTGGACAATGACTAAGGAGGATAGAAGGAGAATTGATGACTTTGAGCTGTGGTGCTGGAGAAGAGTATTGAGGGTATCATGGACTGCTAGGAAAACAAACATATTAATTCTGGAAAGGGTCAAACCAGCAGCTCCCTGGACACAAGGATTCTGAGGCTCCGTCTAACATAATTTGGACATGTTGTAAGGAGGGACAGGTCCTTAGAGAGTGACATCATGCTTGGGAGAGTGGAGGGACAGCACAAGAGGGGAAGACCCTCTATGAGGTGTATTGATTCAATGACTGGGGTAATGGGGATGGGTGTATCAGAGACGGTGCAGTTGGCACAAGACAGAGGAGAGTTTAGGGCTGTTGTACATAGGGTCGCTATGAGTTGCGACTTGACAGCACATAACAACAATAACAATTTTATGGGTTTAATTTAAGCCTACTTTTGGTGCTACTTTAATTCAAAGCCCCCCCCCCGATTATATCAGCCATCCACTTCGTTCTAGTGTCACTCTGAATGCTTTCAGAAACTCAAATTTGATCTTTTACCACTTCAAGCTATTTCTTATATTTTCCTAGGACTTGAATTAGATCTTGTCAGACATGTGCTGTAGAGACTGTCACCTGTATGTTCTGCACATTAAGAAGAAAAAGTTACTTGTGCAGGCAGTTTTCTTTTAAAAGCAGACTATCTTAATGGGGCAGACTATATACATAGGAACAGTCCTTTTTCTTCTTTTTCAGTGAAAAACTTAAGGATTAGAGTTTCAGGAAGAACTGGCTTTTAGGTCTTTTTGAGACCTTGCACAGTCACTGTTTGTTGCCTGGGGTCCTTGGTGTGTGTTTGAGGGAGGCAATGGGGATGGCAGAAGTCACTGACAAACCTTTTTTCCTTTTCAGATGGATCAGCAAGTTTAGTCATCCTTGCAACTGGAAGGTGAATCTTCTAAAGTGGGCCCTCCCCAGGACTCAGATAGGCCTTTTCTCCAGCCTGCAAAACTTTGCCTTAGAAGGCTTTGTTTCCTTTCTTTAATCACATAAAATAGTTTAAGCTGTCTGTTCACCAGGAGAGGATATACATCTTTCCTAAATTAGCATTTACCTCTTCGAAACTTTTTCGAAGTCATATGTATCTTAATCTGTCTAGTTACCAGAAAGGGGAATGTGCTGTTCCTGAATTACTAATACTTATATATGAAAATGTTCTTCTCAAATGTAGAAATTCTGTAACTTTACTAACAAAAGTATATTGTTAAGTGAGTTAATGTCTACTGCTATGATAAAAACATAATGACCATTCCCAGACAGGGAGGCACTTTTTTGAGGGGAACTCGCTGTCCTCCCACATATGTAATAAAATACTTATAGATATTACAATAAAAACAAACAAACAACAACACCAAAAACCACTGGGTAACTTAATCTGGAATGCAGAGCAAGTATTGAATATAGTGCCAGGACCTTTATTATGGATCATGGTTTTTAGATCCTTGCTCATTAATGTCCTCTCGGGAAGAAGAGTCTGTGTTGTATATTGCTCTTTATTTGGCACATGAAGCAGAAAGCAGGGTGTAAAATTTACTGTATTATTTAATATCTTCTTTTAGCAGACAGAGAAGCAAATGGCCAAGAGAACCTAACTTGAAAACCTGTTGGGACCAGGAGCCTCCAGATAGCTCTTTTCATATCTCAGAAAAGGCTCCTCCTCAGGGTTCTTTAAGTGGCTTCTTTGCTGAAGATGAACAACAATTGTTTGGAGAAGGAGATCATCTCCCTATGGTACAAGGACACATCCAAGGTGATGAGAGAGGAGAGAACCTCTCTCCTCAGGAACGAGTTTCTGGGAAACAGCTAAACCAGCATTTGCCTGATTCTCACCCACAAGATCTGCCTGGGCTATTGCTCCAGGGCCCCCCTGAAAGACCAACTGAGACCTTCACCAACCCAGAAACTTTTCACCTCTAGAGAGTGTGGGAAAACCTTCTGTAGAAATTCTCAGCGTGTGTTTCATCAGAAAAGTCATAGGAGAAAGACATGTTTTCAATGCCCTACCTGTAAGGAAACCTTTCTCTTGAGTTCAGAGCTTGTGATGCATTAGAGAAACCACACAGGAGAGAAACCCTTTATTTCTTTTTTTTTAAAATTTAGTTTGTTTATCTTTCATTTCAATGAACATCTACAGAGATTTTGGAATTCCATTCATTCATTGTTGCACCCTTCTCCCCGCACAAACCCCTCCCCCCCCCCATTTGCTCCTCTCCTTGGAAAGCAAAAGAAAAACTCCCTCATTGGTACACAATCCCCCCGCACCTCCCCAAACCCCATCCCCTACCCCCAAATATAATCCACTCTGCAACCCTCATTGCGTACTCCTACAATAAAAATAATGCCCTAAAATATAATACTTTTAGACTATTCTCTCCCCCTTGGACTTCAATGCCGTAAACATATTTCATCCAGTTTTGAGAGAAACCCTTTAAATGTTTGCTATGTGAAAAGAGTTTTAATCGCAAGTCCAACTCTAATGTACACCAGCGGGCCCACACAGGAGAGGCCCTATAAATGTCCTTTCTGTGAAAAGAGTTTTGGTTATAGGTCCAGCTTTAATAGTCACCAGCAAATGCACACAGGAAGGAAATCCTATAAATGTTCTCCCTGTGAAAAGAGTTTTAACAAGAGGTGTTCCTTAAATATGCACCAAAGCATCCACACAGGAGAGAAACCGTATAAATGTTCTCTCTTCACAGGTCCAACTTTAAAAAACACCAGCTTGTCCACAAAGATAGGAAAACCCTCTAAAAGTCCTCTCTGAGAAAAGTTCCATTGATAACGCAAACATTTTTTAGATACTACTGGGTCTACACAGGAGAGAAACCCTATAAGTGGCCCCTCTGTGAAAAGAATTTAATGAGTCTAACTTTATTAGACATCAGAGGGTCGACATAATAGAGAAACCTTATCCATATTCTTGCTGTAGGAAAAGAGTTCCTATCAAATGGCTCAGTTTCATAGACAGCAGTGGGACCTAAAAATGTCCCCTCTGTGAAAAGAGTTTTATTGAGGTCCAAATTTGACAGCTGAAGTCCTCGCAATACACCCATAGAAGAACCTCCAACAGGTTATCAGAGGCAGTAAATCTCAGGGGAGATTAACACCTTTCTTTCCTGGAGCAGCTGGAGGATTCAAACCTTGTGTCTTTGTGATTGTAGTGCAGCTTCAACCACGAGGCTCTCAGAGATGTTAGCTTAGGGAGGCATACAGCTTTAAATAAATGAGGTTGTTAGTTTCCAACAAATTTGGCCGGACTCATAGTGACCACATGAATAACATATATGAACCCTGTTCTATCCTGTGTCGGAGTGGCCTGACCCACCATCGTTCCATGGACCCAGTGTGCTCATAGAAGTGATAGCGGGACCTCTGATCCAAGACCAGAGTTGACTACCTGCACTCACCTCCACCATGGGCTCTGAGCACTACTGGTAGCAGTTGTGCATGTAGATCAGGCTCTGCAGGAGCACAGGGCTGGAATGAGGACAAGGCCCAGATTAGCTGCCAGAGCCACCCACCATATGTCACCTTTCTGTGTGTTCACTTGCAGGCAGGCAGTTGTTGCCTCCTTGTTATGTTCCCTGCAAGTCAACTTTCACTAGTTGTTATGTGGCCTCAAGTCATCTACGACTCATAGCAACTCTATGTACAACAACTGTGAATCCTGCTCTATCCTAAGCAACCTTATTGTCGTCTTCCCCTCCTGCACTGTCCCTTCAACCTCCCAAGCATAATCTCTCTCTCCGAGGACTGTTCCCTCCTTGCAACATGTCCAAAGTATGTCAGACAGAGATTCAGAATCCTTGTCTCCAAGGAGCAGCCTGGTGTCACCCTCTCCAAGATGAACTTGTTCTCTTAGCAGTCCATGGTATATGCAATACTGTTCTCCAACACCATAGCTAAAAGGCATCAATTCTTCTATCATATTGTGTGACTCATAGTAATCCTATAACCAAAAGATCTGAACTTGGGTTTGTGTGACATCCTCACAATCTCCAAAATACTTGATCCCATTGTTTCAGTCACCTTCTCAATCCATCTTGTTGAGGGTCTTTCTCTGCTAAATTGACCCTTCACATTTTCAATCATGACGTCTTTCTCCAAGGTCTTGTCTTTCTTTTTTTCTTTCCATATTTATTCAGTGCTTCCAAATATAAAACAAGGTCAAGATTCTTAAACCAATTACTTCAAATGTGACCATGCAGAGCCATTAAAAGTGTTTACAAGGATCATTTTGCCCTTCAGTTTGGTGCTTCCCCCCACCCCTTTTCAGTTTGGTGCTTTAGATAATGGTGGGATCAACAAGATCGAATGGCATGTGCCTGCTTGAAGAATGTAACCTGCTTAGGAAACATGCTGGCCAGTTTTTACTTGTCTACCATTCTGAATTTACAACCCTTTTTAAAAAAAAACTTGAGAGACACAGAGAACTGAATAATTTAACTGCCCAAGTTTTTTCAACAACCACACAAAAAGCACAACCACAGGAAAATGATAGTCTCAATATTCTACAAACTTGAGAAAGTGGAGATATAAGACACTGGTTTCTGTAGTGGGTTCAACTGTTCAATCTTTTTTTTTTTTTTTTTATGAGAAATGAGTTTTCTTAGGGCCTTTCCCATTAATTTGGCTATAGGTTCCACAAGAACAGTGAAGAATCATCCCCATGCCTCATGTAAAATTTAAACGTACAATTGTAAAGTAATTCTGTTGCATTGTACAAACAGAAGCCCAGGACATTTTGCTAGTTGCATAGACTAAGGACAGTTGGCAAGATGGCACTGAAGAAAAAGCCCGAGTGGCACTACTCAGTCCAAATGTTTCTGTTGCTACTGCTGTTGTTATGTGCTGTCAAGCTGCTTGCAACTCATAGCGACCCTACATACAAGAGCACTAAACGCTGCTCTATCCTGTGCCAACCTCGCAGTCTCTGACAAACACATTCCCACCACCCTAGTCATAGCTCCCGATCAGGTGCACCTTAGTCTCCAGCCTGACATCACTGCTCTTCGGGTCCCTGATGGCTGACTTTCCCAGTGCAATTTGTCTCTTGATTTCCTGGCTGCTGGTACCAAGAGTGTTGACTGTGGAGCCAAGTAAACTAAAATTGTCAACTATCTCAATCTCTTCGCCATCCATACTGATTCTGCCAATTGGCCCAGTGGTGAGAATCTTTGTTTTCTTGAAGTTGAGCCTCAATCCATATGAAGGCTGCAGTCCTTGACCTTCTGCAGTAAGCACTTCAGGTCCTCCTCAATTTCAGCAAGCAGGGTTGTGTCATCTGCATAATACAGGTTGTTGATGACTCTTCCACCAATCCTGATGTCACATTCCTCCTCCTCATACAGCTCAGAGTCTCGGACGACCTGTTCTGCATACAGATTTAAAAGGTATGGACACAGAAGATAATTATACAACAGTATTTATAGGCTAACTTTTCAAAAGATGGTGGACATCAACAATGAACATATATTACATGTCAAATACATAGTTTGTTTATAAAATAAGATCACACATTATTATATCTAATAATATCATGTACAAGATACCCCTCCAAGTACTTTTGACAGCATTTCAGGTGGAAGCAATCTTATAAACAAAAACAGTGCTGTTTCTTTGCTGTGAAAGTATATAATTTACGGAAATGTAAGAGATTGCTGAGGAAAAAACCTCTTAGTTCATTGAAGATGGTAAAAAGGGTTAATTTGTGGAATAGAAAATGTATCCTAAAACAACTATGAGATATCATTTCACCCCAGTCAAAATAGCAAAATTTAACAGAACAGCAAGCAACAAATGCTGGCGAGGTTGTGGAGAAACTGGAACCCTGATTCACTGTTGGTGGGAGTGTAAAATGGTGCAACCCCTGTGGAAAGCAGTATGGCGCTTTCTCAAAAAGTTGCAAATAGAGATACCATTTGACCCAGCAATTCCACTACTGGGAATATACCCTGAAGAGACCATAGCTGACATCCAAGCAGATATATGCACTCCCATGTTGATTGCAGCTTTCTTCACAATAGCAAGGAGTTGGAAACAACCTAAGTGCCCATCAACAAACGAATGGCTAGAGAAGCTGTGGTATATTCACACAATGGAATACTATGCTGCATTAAAAAACAAGGAACTCATGCAATATTATTCAAAATGGTTGACTCTGGAGAACATTATGCTGAGTGAAATATCCCAGTCACAAAAGGACAAAGATTACATGATGCCACTGTTGTAGAATGGGACTGTCCTTGGGGTTGGGCAGAGCCTAAGTAAGATGGGTTCAATAATGTATACTGCACTAAAACAGAGGAGGGAGAAAACTGTAGAAAATGTTTCCTTTAAAAAAAATAGCAACCAGAATACATAACCTGTGTACAAAGAAAACATATACAAAGTCTGAATGATCCTATTTGATCACACTACATACTTTAGAATGAAAACATGTCATTGGTTGAAAGTTATTTTTTTTAATGCATTCCTTTGACAGCTTTAATTTGTGAACTAAAGTTTCTGTTTAGTTCAGCTGCATTTATGGCACAAGATTCTCATTTTCAAAACAGTGTACCAATTTTCAAAATGTAATAGCACTATTTTCAGCGGCAGTTTTCTTTTCTTAAAAGGTTAACAATTAGAACAGGATGGTTTAGCTATATTCTCTACTTTTGTACTCACTAGTTTGAATATTTACAGTAAGTTTGAGCCTATATACAGAATTATCCTTCCTTCACCTCCACCCACATCTTAAGGCTAAGATTTCATTAACAACATTCCTTAACTTGTTAGTTGGGGAAGTGCAGGAGTTTCAGAAAGGTGTTCCTGTGTTTTAGATGGGATTCTTTCCAAGTGAGTATAAAGGCAAAATAATCTGGGACACTATTATGAGACAAAATAATCTGGGACACTAATCTGCTCTTAAATGTAGTTGTATGAAAATAATATCTATCAACAACAACCTATACAAGATGAGACATTCAAAGAGTACCCTAACAATAGTAGCCTGTAACAGCTGCACTGCAAAGAAACCACTTTCCCCCTCAACTGTGAGTTGATGGCCAGTTTCTGGGTATTTAAGGTTCAACTCCAATCTTGTGGTGGTTACTGACAAAAAGGAATGTTTAACTGAACAGGCATCAATAAATTAAAAAATGGAAAAATACAGTTTAAAAATAATTTCTGTTGAGGAAAATTTTGTTCTAAACACTCTGTGCAAAGGGATTACTGATAAGGGGTGTTGGCAATTGAACATAAGAATTTCATGAGCACAAGTTTTCACAATGCAATGTATTTTTAACCTGTGTTCGGCTAAGAAGACTTCCCAACAATCACCAAATCTACAGGTTTATACACTGGTTGAATGACTCTTGGGCTACTGTTTAAAAGTCATTAGGTGGCTAGGGACAGAATATCAATTGTGAGACAAATGGGTAAACAAATTCCATAAAAGCCCAATAAAATCTTTTGTCAAAATAGTTACGAGATAAAACAAAAGGCTAAAAAAGTTTAGGTTCACAAATTAACATTGTGATCTTGTGGAAACAAATTTTGGAATGGATACAATTTTTTTTTCTCTTTTAAAAATAGTTCCACATTCATCTAGTGAATAAGATTTCAGTGTCAGTATACACCATACACAAGGCCTGCAGGGAGGTGGGAGACCTTTCAACTGTCCTTCAGGGCCCCTGGACGCTGCTCCTGTGGAAATTTCTCTGGCTGCTTTTCTTCCAACAGAGTTTGGGCCTGGAGGCTTGTGTGTTCAGATTTCCTGGAAACATAACCACTTTCTTGTTGGGGCTTTGCTTCTCCTAGCCGTCTTAAAATGACACCTTCTGCCAATAAGGACTTCCCTGTTTCCACAAATAACTTCTCTTCATCTGTCTCTCCCAGTTTCTGTAGTTCCATGTACTTCTCTGAAGTTTGGATTGAACAGATCAAAAGCTTTCTGACCAGATCCTTAGGCTAAAGAAAACTTCACTCTAATGTGGTCCTTATTGTAAAAGATGTCCTGGATGTCTGCTTTGGCTTTGCCATATCATAAGTGGAGTCTTTGGAATACCAGTCCCTCAGTGGGGAAAGGATTCATATACATCAAACCAGAGAGGCTTCTCCTTCAACACTCCAGATGGGAGAAGTCCTGAGTCTGCAAGAAGGCTCCCAGCCATGACTGCCTGAGTAGAACCCGAACATTTGGTGACTGGAAGCAGAAGTCTAAAATTGATGTGTTCAGAATCACAGAAATCCTGATGGCCTGAGACTTAGGCCATCACATCAAGGGCTGGTAATAGGAGAGCGGTATTGAATGGTGTAGGCAAAAGTAAGAAGGGATGGTGGTGGAGAAGGGAAAGGGTGGGTTAAAAAAATGTAGCAAGGGTGAGCAGCAACATTGAATCTATTGGTCATTTTTCTATTTGGGTAAATGTCTTTCATCTGCTCTTTTCTTTAAAATACTTGTCTGTCAGATACTGTTATATTTAAGAAAACACACAGAAAAACCCCACACAAATTGAGACAGACTAGGAGAAAGGATTGGCCATCCACTTCCGAAATGACAGGCCTTCGAAAACCCTATGTACAATAGTGCACACTTAGACTAGCAGGCACGACAAATGAGTGAGATCTTAGAAATGGAAACACAAAGAAGGAGCAACAGCTGTAAGGAGACACTAGTGACTGGAATGTAAGAAGCATGAATGTAGGAAAATTGGACATTGTTAAGAAAGAAATGGAACACATAAATATTGACATACTAGGTATCGGCAAAATGAGATGGTACTGGCATGGGACATTTTGAATCGGATGATCATATGATCTACTATGCCGGGGAGGAAAAGGTAAGAAAAAATGGGTTTGGTTTCATAATTTAAAAAGCCATTTCTAGATCCATCATGAAATATAATGTGGTGAGCAACAGGATAATATCCATATGCAAACAAGGAAGTCCAGTGAATACCACTATCATTCAAATATATGCACCAACAACTATAGCCAAAGGCAAGGAAATCTAAGATTTCTACCAACTTTTGCAATCAGAAATTGATCAAACATGCAGTCAAGATGCATTGATCATAATGGGCGACAGGAATGCAAAAGTTGGGAACAGGGAAGAAGGTCAGTAGCTGGAAAACACGGGCTTGGTGAGAGAAATGAGGCTGGAGTTAGAATGATAGAGTTCTGCACATTCAATGATTTATTCATTGCAAATACCTTTTATAAGAAGCATAAACACAGGCTATACACACGGATTTCTTCTGATGGTATGCATAGGAATCAAATCAATTACATTTGTGAAAAGACTCGCTGGAACAGCTCAATATCAGCTGTGAAAACCAGGCCAGGTGCTGATTGTGGGACAGACCACCAACTACTCATATGCAAGCTCAAACAAAAGTTGAGGAAAATTAAATCCACAGGAACCAAAATTTGACCTTAAGTCTGTCCTACTCAAATTTCAAAACCATCTCAGGAACAGGTTTGAGGCTTTGAGCATCAATGAACGTAGATGAAATGAGCTCTGGGAGGATATCAAGAAAATCATCCCTGACGAATGCAAAAGATCATTACAAAGGCTAAGGAAGAAGAAAAGACCAATATGGATGTCAAATGAGACTCTGAATATTGCATTAGAGCACTAAGAAGCCAAAGCTAAAAGAAGAAATCAAAGAGCTGAACAGAAAATTTCAAAAGGCAGCTCAGGACAACAAAGTAAGATACTACGATGAAATGTGCAGAGAGCTGGAGTCAGAAAATCAAAAGGGCTGAACTCGCTCAGCGTTTCTTAAACTGAAGGAGTTGAAAAGCAAATTCAAGCCATAGGTGGCAGTACTTAAGGATACTTCAGGTAGAATGTTAAATGATTCAAGAAGCATTAAAAGAAGATGGAAGGAATACACAGAGTCACGTTATCAGGGGGAATTGGCTGACATGGTAGAATTTCATGAAATAACATATGAACAAGAACCTGTGGTGATGAAGGAGGAAGTTCAAGTTACTCTGAAGGAATTGACAAAACAAGGCTCCAGGAGTTGACGGCATACCAATTGGCATAGTTCAACAAACAGGCACTGCCCTGGATGTGCTCACTAAGTTGTGCCAAGAAATCTGGAGGACAGCCAGCTGGCCAACAGACTGGAAAAGATTGGTATTTGTTCCCATTCCAAAGAATGGTGACCCAACAGAGTGTGGAAACTATCAAACAATATCATTAATATCACATGCAAGCAAGATTCTGCTGAAAATTATCAAAAAACGATTGGAGCAATATGTCAGCAGACAACTGCCAGATGTGCAGGCTGGATTTAGAAGAGGTTGTGGTACTAGGGATATTATAGCTAATGTTAGATGGATCTTGACAGAAAGCAGACAATGCCAGAGGAATGTCTATCTGTTCTTAATTGACTATGCAAAGGCTTTTGACTGTGTGGATCACAACAAGCTATGGCTGACTCTGAGGAGAATGGGGATCCCAAAACATTTGATTGTGCTTATGCAAAACCTATACTTGAACCAAGAGGCAGTCGTTAGAACAGATCAAGGACACATTACATGGTTCAAAATCAAGAAGGGAGTCCATCAGGGATGTATTTTGTCTCCATACCTTTTCAATCTGTATGCAGAACAGGTCATTCGAGACGTTGGGCTGTATGAGGAGGAGGAATGTGACATCAGGATTGGTGGTAGAGTCATCAACAACCTGTATTATGCAGATGATACAGCCCTGCTTGCTGAAATTGAGGAGGACCTGAAGTGCTTACTGCAGAAGGTCAAGGACTGCAGCCTTCATATGGATTGAGGCTCAACTTCAAGAAAACAAAGATTCTCACCATTGGGCCAATTGGCAGAATCAGTATGGATGGTGAAGAGATTGAGATAGTTGACAATTTTAGTTTACTTGGCTCCACAGTCAACGCTCTTGGTACCAGCAGCCAGAAAATCAAGAGATGAATTGCATTGGGAAAGTCAGCTGTGAGGGACCTCTCAAGAGTACTGAAATGCAACGATGTCAGGCTGGAGACTAAGGTGCGCCTGATCCAGGCTATAGTCTTCACAATTACGTGCTATGCATCAGAGAGTTGGACAGTGAATAGGGTTGATAGAAAGAGAATTGATGCCTTTGAGCTTTGGTGCTGGAGAAGAGGGTTGAATATACCATGGACTGCTAGGAGAACAAACAGGTTTGTCCTGGAAAAGGTGAAGCCGGAATGCTCTTTGGAGTCAAGGATTCTGAAGCTTCATCTGACATACTTTGGGCATGTTGCAAGGAGGGACATCATGTTTGGCAGAGTGGAGGGGTGGTGAAGGAGAGGAAGACCTTTGATGAGATGGATTGATTCTGTGACTGGAGCAGTGGGAATAAGTGCGTTTGAGATGGCTAGGTTGGCACAGGATAGAACGGCGTTTAGAGCTCTCGTACATAGCATCGCTATGAGTCGCAAGTGACTCAATGGCACATAACAACAACAAGAAGAGATATTTCCAGGAAAAAAATTACCTTTTTACTATGCTAGTGAAAGTATAGTTATGATTTATTGACTATTAAAAGATAGTGGACTGTGTGGACCATAATAAATTATAGATAGCATAGAGAATAATAGGAATCCCAGAACATGAAATTGAGTTTATGCTAAATGTATGTCAAGATCAAGATGCTGTGTGTGATGGGAGCAAGGGAACACTAATTGGTTAAAAATTAAGAAAGGTGTGAGTCAAGGTTGTATTCTCTCTCCATATCTATTCAATATATATACTGACCAAATTCTTTCAGAAGCTAGAATCCATGAAGAAGAGTGTAGAAAAATGATAGAAGGAAGACTCATCAATAACCTGTGTTTTTTAGATGACATAAACTTGCTTGCTGAAAGTGAAGTATATTTGAACCATTTGCTGCAGAAGATGAAAAAATACAGCCTTCAATATGGATTGCATCTCAACATCACCAAAACAAAAAAAAATCACACCACCTATCTGATAGGCAACATCATGAGAGATGGAGAAAATAGTCAAACTGTCAACAACTTCATCTTGCTAACTAGGAAAATTATTAGAAATACTGCAGTGGGAAAGTCTGCAGTCAAGAATCTTTCCAAATTAATGAGAAGTAAATGTGTTAGATTGAGAACTAAGATGAATTTCATTAAGGCCACAGTCTTTTCAATCACTTCATACGCATCTGTGATCTGGACAATAAGGATGACAGAAGAAAATGTGAAGACTTTGAATAATGCTGTTGGAGAAGAGTAATGAACATTCCATGGATTGCCAAAAAGAACAAATGATTTGGAGAAAGCGCAGCCAGAGTGCTCTTCAGAAGGAAAGATGAGAATGCTTTGTCTCTTATCAGGCATGTTGCTAGCACAGGGTTGCAAAGGCAGAGTGTTGCCAAGAGGAGAAATCCTTAAGCAGACAGACTGACATGGTGACTGTTGCAATGGACTCAAGTGTGTCAGAAATTGTAAAGACAGCAAGGATATGATAAGGGTCATCCATTATTCACATGGTTCTTATGAGTGGTACTCAACTCTACTACACCTAAAAATAACAACATCCATAATCACAATGCTGTGACAGGTTTTCATAATTTGTTCTAAGATTAGTAGCAGACCATTTAAAAGAAATAATGAGTTGGCAAGCTCTGGTGGCTTAGTGGCAAGAAGCTGTATTGTAATTCCAGAGGTGAGCTGCTCGAATCCACCAGATTTTCTGCTGGAGAAGGAGGGACAGTCTCCTCTTGTACCAGTCAGATCCAATTTTATGGCACACACACACACACACACACAATGAGTCAATGTTGGCCCAAATGTTTGATTTGCTGCACAACTCCATGATTTCTCATATCCACAGTCACTCCATTGTTCAGTGCCCTACCTCCTCTAAGTCCCTTGGGTTCCATAGTTCATTGGAATGTCTCCCAGGGACTCAGGCTCATCCACGGAATGACTCACATCACTGTAGCTATGCAGTCCAGTTTGCAGAGACTGGTGAGCATTTGTAGACTATCAGTTGAACACAGGCATCCCAAAAAGTGAGCTACCACTGCAGTTGCATGACCTTGACACCATCGGATCTCCCAAATTTTTCACAAAAGGAAAGTCTTTCTCTCCCAGCTGGAATGGTTACTGGCAGAAACTGGTTAGTTCTCCAAACAGCCTCTTGTAGGGATAATGAGAAAGGAAGGATAGCCAATGATGCACAGAGAACACAATTTTTGAAACAAATTCACCAAGCCTTAAGTGAACCATAGATCTCTGAAACTGTCCAATGGATCAAAAAAAAAGAAAAAGAGTTGGTACTAAGGTGGCTCCAATTAACTTGAACTCCATGTTTCTCAGAGTGGGGCTGTGCTCTACTGTGCTATACAGGGCTGGCTGGTAACTCAGAGGTACTCACTGCTATTTCTCTCAGCACACCCCTGGGTACATTCAACCTCCCACATCTAAGTCAACATCAGAGAACTTGAATTGTTTACATCACGCAGGGGCTTACTGGATGCATTCTTCTATTTGGAAACAGTGTTAGCTTGTAGTCACAGAGCAAACCACCAAATCCCTATCTAAATTGGCACCATCAAGAATCACTGTAAAAATGAAACAGGACCTCAAAGCCACATTAACAGCAAGGAATCAGGAAACTAAGCAGTTAACTCAGTTAGAATGGTCAGTGAAACCCATCTGACCAACACGTTATTTCACAGACTGAAACAGAATTACAGAGAGCTACAATGGATGCTACCCTAACAATGTGTCGCCTGGAGGAAACAACTAACAACTTTGAAAAATAAAAGACACAAAGAATGTATTTTCAGAATTTATCACTACTGAAATGTTATTTCACAGCAAAGCTTTAGAGGTCTACACTGCTGCCTTCCAAAATATATAAATGATTGACAAAGAAGATTTAGAGGTTTTCCGAAACTCTAGATTATTCATCTCATCTAGATATTGTAAGGGCAAATTCAAAGTCACTTCAGAAACCTCCGTCAGCTAAGTGTGTACGTGGGACTGCACAGGTATCATCCACATATCGACTGAAAAGGGATCAACAAGTGGATGAAGAGGATGAGGATGAATTAGACATGACAGATGAAAATTAATTTCCAGGTATACTTCACATTTCTACTTACATCTTATAATGACTCTAAGTCCAAGATTACTTTATCCTAGCTTGATAACCTCAAAATTAAATGTTACTACTGGAAATGTAAAAATAAAATTTATGCTGACAAAGCATGAAGGTTTTTTGGGTTTTTTAAAACTTTATTTCATTATTTTTTGTGTGTACCGTCAAATCAGATCTGAGTGGTACAGGAGGAGATTGTTCCTCCTTCTCCAGCAGAGCACCTGGTGGATTTGAACAGTGTACCTCTGAAATTGCAGTGCAGCTTCTTGCCACCAGATCTCACCAAATATGAAGGTTTTAAAAAATACTACACATCAGTCATTTCAGTGTCTTACCTACTGGTATCTTTTTGTGTACCATTTTTCCCTAAGAGAGTCATTTCACAGTATTCCATGTTAATAAGTACTATATGTAGTAAAGTTTATTTATAGATGGGTGTCAAAAATAAAAGATTATTTTAAAAGTTATTATTCAAAGATTATTATTATGATTAAAAGATTATTATTAAAATATTATTAAAATAAAATAAAATATTATTATTCTACCTGGCTTCTTTCAGAGTAAGACTGCATGCTATCTGGTTTTATTTTGTGAAGCTTTAAATCTTAAAATGACAAGTTTTTCCTTTCTTTTAACCCTTACTAAAACTTGATGTCTCATTTGTTATATAAATTTACCTTTAAACAATACTGAGATCAGAATTTTTAAAATTAAACTCCTGAGATATCATCTCACCCCAGTCAGAATAGCAAAATTTAACAGAACAGCAAGCAACAAATGCTGGCGAGGTTGTGGAGAAACTGGAACCCTTATTCACTGTTGGTGGGACTGTAAAATGGTGCAACCACTGTGCAAGGCGGTATGGTGCTTTCTCAAAAAGTTGCAAATAGAGATACCATTTGACCCAGCAATTCCAATACTGGGAATATATCCCAAAGAGACCATAACTGACATCCAAGCAGATGTATACACACCCATATTTATCGCAGCTTTGTTCACAATAGCAAGGAGTTGGAAACAACCCAGGTGCCCATCAATGAACGAATGGATAGAGAAGCTGTAGTATATTCACACAATGGAATACTATGCTGCATTGAAAAACAAGGAACTCATGCTTATTATTTAAAATGGATGAGCCTGGAGGACATTATGCTGCGTGAAATATCTCAGTTGCAAAAGGACAAATACTGCACGATGCCACTGCTGTAAAATGGGACTGATATCAGGGTTGGGGTAAGACTGAAAGAAACTGGATAAATTGTGTATACTGCACTGAAACAGATGAGGGAGAGAATAATTTAAAAGTGATGTATGATAGAGTATTATGGTTATCACAAGAGTCCACAATTAAGGTTGCATAGTGGAATGTACTTGGGGCAGTGGGAGGGGTGTGGAGGGATGGTGTACCAGGGAGGGAGTTTTTCTATTACTTTTCAAAGAGAGGAGTGAACTGGGATGGGGGTGGGGGAGGGCTGTGCGGGGAGAGAAGTGCAGCAATGGAAATCCAAAATCTCTGTAAATGTTCATTGAAATTATTAAAACAAAATAAAAATAAAAAATAAACTCCAAGATATCAATAGTTTGCAAATATGTATAATGCTATTATTTCAGATTTTTAAAAGGCATATTTAATTCTGGTTGTTTAAAAAAAAACTGTTATCTGGCTATGTTATACATGGTGCAACATTTAGAAAGGAGGGAGTACACCACATGTTGGAATATTGCCAACAGAGAAAACACAAGCATACATAAGGTCATAAATCATTAACAGTTCTTTAAGAATTTTACCAAGTGACCATGTAATTTTTTTTAAAAAGGTCAACTATTCTTGCAATTATCAGAGTTCAAATCAGTCTTTTGGTATGTGATGTTTTGTTGCTTAGGGTGAGATTGTAATTGATAATTCAGAAATTACACTCAGGCATATAAAATTATAAAATTTATCAACATGTTCCAGATAACCTTAAATAAAAAGATAACCTTAAACAAGAAACAAACAAACAAACAAAACCAACCCCAAGCTCAAAAAGGAACTCGCAAACTCAAAAATATCAAAATTTGTGAGATTTAGCTTTGTTTTCAGGCATTATTGTTGTTGTGTGCTGAGGAGTTAGAACCATCCCACAGGAAACCCTCCAGCAGGTTTTCAGAGACAGTAAATCACATAGATTTCACATTCTTCTCTCAAGGAGCAGGTTGTGGATTCGAACTTTGTGTCTCTGAGAGCAGTAGAGCTATTTAAAATTAGGCTGCCAGAGCTGTTAGCTTAGAGAAATATAAACTTTAAATAAATGTAGTTGTTGTTGTTAGGTGCTGTCAAGTATGACTCATAGCAACCCTATGGACAAAAAAATATGAATTCTGTCCTATTCTGTGCCATTCTCACAAGCCCACTGCCACAGTCACTTTGTCAATTCACCTTCTTCAGAGTCTTCTTGTCCTTCACCATTCCTCTACCTTTCCAAGTATGATGTCCCTCTGAAAGGAATTATTTCTCCTAGCAACATACCCAAAGTTTGTAAGACTTTCACTATCTTTGCCTCCAATGAGCACTCTGGCTGCAACTTCCTCTAAGACGTGTTTGTTCTTTAGGCATATTCTGTGTTCTTCTCAAACATAAAATTTCAAAGGTATGGATTCTTCCTCTGTAATCCTTATTTATTGTCCAGTTCTCATATCCAAATAGCAAGTGACTGAAAAAGACCATAGCTAAAAATAGGTGTATCTTTGTCCTCAAACTGAAACCATTACTCCTCAATAATTAGGAGAGGTCCCTGACTACTCATTTTTAATATAACTTTTTCATCTACTGCCTTTCATTTTAGAATTATATCCTCTTTGGGGACTGCAATCCCCACCCTACTAGAGGGTATTATACAATCTGCCACAAAGGATCTGGTGTGTATATATAGTGCTGAGATGCAATATAAAAGAATGTTCCTGGGAAACTCAGATTGTTCCATTGGGGCACTGCATCTAACTGACAACAGACCACCTTTGCATGCTGGTTCTGGGTCCATACTTCACCATCTGTGACCACATACATTAGCCTACACCATCCACAATCACATGTGCTATTTCCCTAACAGTTTCTGAGTTTCTGTGAGACCTTCCAGAGAACCGCAGAAGACACAGATGGGAGTGGAAGGACTAAGGGGAGGAGGAATATAATTGATGTCAGATAAGATAGAGTGTTAACAACAATATGGATTTTTGGAATATTAGTAACTAGCTTTACAGGAAACATTGTTGTTGTGTACCACTGGGCTGGAACAAACTCATAGCTGACCCATCAGAGGGTTTTCAGAGGCAGTAAACCACCTGAGAGAATACTGTCCATCTTTCTCTCACAAACATGTATGGATTCAGACTGTGTCCTTTTGATTTCACTGCACAGCTCCTTAAAAATAAGCCACCAGAGGTCCCTTCGTAGAAAGGACTACTAATCACTGTAAAAGAAATTATCCTTCCAGTAAGTGTGGCTGATCCAGGCCACGGTCTTTGCAATTATATACTATCCATCATCAGAGAGCTGGACAATGACTCAGGATGACAGAAGAAGAATTGATGCCTTTGAATTGTGGGGCTGAAAAAAGAGTACTGAATATACCATGAACCACGAAGGGGACAAATGGGTCTGTCTTGGAGAGGATGAAACCAAGTTATTTCTTGGATGCAAGGATTTTGAAGCTCTTGCTCACATACCCTGAGCACATGGAAGGAAGAGACTGGTCTATGGAGAATAACATCATGCCTGGAAAGGTGAAGTGACAGGAGAAGAAAGGAAGTCCTCAGATGAGATGAACCGAAACAGTAAACAGGGTAATTGGAGAAAGTGTGTAGGAATCAGGAAGACTGGCTCAGCACAGGGCAGGTTCATGGCTATTGTACATAGGGCTGCTATGAGTTGCTGTAAATGTGATGACTCATAGCAACAACAACAACAACAAATGACTGAATGTATATATAGTTGCCCTCTACCAACAAGGATTTTTGAAGGTCTGTTACTTTGAAAATGGATGGCCAGTCCTTCTTTCTATAGCTGTCTTTGCATGCTTAGCTTTAAAGCACTATCTCACAGACAAGCATTGTACTCAAAAGAATACATGAAAGATCTTCCCCTGCTCCACAGCTCACAGTTTCAGTGTTAGCCTCCACTTTGTTACAGGTGTCATGGTCCCAAAAATATACGCTCCATTCTCTCACCTTGGCGAAAAACAAGCCCCCAGGAATTGGTGGAATACCAATTGACATATTTCAGAAAACAAATGCTGCTCTGGACATGCTCATCAGATTTTGCCAAGAAAACTGGAGGACAAGTACCTGACCAACTCACTGGATAAGAGACCTATTTATTCCCATTTTAAGACAGGTGGTCTTTTCTTTCATAGAATGTGGAAATTAATTATCAAACAGTACCACTAATATCACACCCATGCAAAATCTTGTTGAAGATTTTCCAAAAGTTACTGGAACATATGACAGAACTACCAGAAATATAAGCTGGGTTTAGAAGATGCCAAGGAACTAGGGATATCACTGGCAACCTCAGAGGGATCTTGGCTCAAAGTAGAGAGTACCAGAGGAATGTCTGTGTTTCACTGATTATGCAAAAGCATTTGACTGTGGATCACAACAAATTGTGGCTAACCTTGAGAAAAATGGCAATCCCAGAACACCAAATTGTGCTCATGCTAAACCTATACTTGGACCAAGAGGGAGCAGTCATAACAAAGCAAGGGAACACTGCATGGGGCATAATCAGGAAAGGAGTGTGTCAGGATTGTAGCCTGTTTCTATATCTTTTGAACTTGTATGTGAAGCAGATCATTCGGAGGCTGCTCTTTATGAGGAGGAATAGGACATAAAATTTGGCAGACTCATCAACAACTTGCATTTGCAGATGACACAACCTTGCTCACTGAAACTGAGGAGGATCTGATGTGTCTGCTGTGTAAGATCAAGGACTGCAGTCTTCAATATGAATTGATTCTAAAATTAAAGATAACAAAGATTCTCATTACTGGGTCAATAGGCAGGACCATTATAAATGGAGAAGAGACTGGTATTCTTAACAATTTCACCTTGCTCAGGTCCACCACCAACAATCTTGGAACCAAGAGCCAAGAAATGAAAAGATAAATTGGATTAGCAATGTCTGCTGTCAGGTACCTGTCAAGAGCACAGAAAAGCAAAGATGTAACTCTAGAGACTAAGTTGCACCTAATCGAAGCCATTGTCTTAGTAATTACTTACAATGTATCAGAAAGCTGAACAATGACCAGGGAAAATAGAAGAACTGATATTTTTGAGTTGTGTTGCTCAAGAGAACAATTAGACCTATTCTGAAGAGGATGAAACCAAGTTGCTCTCTGAAGGAAAGATTTTGAAGCTCTATCTCACATACTTTGGACATGTTGCCAGAAGGGACCAATCCTTGGAGAAGGACATTTTATGTGCAAGGGTGGAGGGACAAGATGGGAATGGAAGATCCTGCATGAGATGGGTTGACACAGTGACTGGGGTCATAGCGACAGTTTTGTTGGAGACAGGGAGATTGGCTCAGTATAGGATAGGGTTAAGAGCTACTGTGCATAGGGTTCCCAGGAGCCTCGGGTGAATAGATGGCACGTAAGGACAGTAATACCTAACAGGAAGGGAGTTCGGCTGACCAAGTGGATAAGGCTGCTCCAAGGAAGAGACATATGTAATCTCCTCTCAGGTAATTTACAACCACTGAAAATCCACTGGAAGGTTAGCTATCAGTTGGTTTTGACACAACAGCAATGATTTTGTCTACTTTTACCACATAGATCAACTCTCTGCAAACTTTGCAAATTTTATTTGGTTTCTCAATTGGCAGTTCAAATGGGAGTTAAACACATACATACACACATATAAAAATACAGTTATGAAAAATATGAATCTTACGAGATATTTACTAATTTTGTAAATATTATATACCTGATAAAGATAATTGCTATTAAAAATGAAAGTTAATACTTTAAATACTTCACAACTAAATGCTTCCTTCAAGACAAAAAGATAACTGTTCTACTTATTAGACTTCTAACAAAGTAGACTGGAACAGTAAATCAGCAGAGAACTGCCAGAAGTCCAGGCTGGGTTTAGAAGGGGTCGTGGTACTAGGGATATTGTAGTTGATGTCAGATGGATCTTAGCTAAAAGCAGAGAATACCAGAAGAATGTCTATCTGTGTTTCATTGATTATGCAAAGGCATTTGACTGTGTGGATCATAACAAACTGTGGCTGACTCTGAGAAGAATGGGAATCCCAGAACATTTAATCGTGCTAATGTGAAACCTATACTTGGACCAAGAGGCAGTCGTCAGAACAGAGCAGAGCAGGGCAACACTGCATGGTTCAAAATTGAGAAGGGTGTATGCCAGGGATGTGTCCTATCTCCATACCTTTTCAACCTGTATGCAGAGCAGATTATCCGAGAGGCTGGGCTCTATGAAGAGAAGTGTGGCGTTAGGATTGGTGGACGATCTATCAACAATCTGCATTGTGCAGATGACACAACCCTGCTCGCTGAAACTGAGGAGGACCTCATGCACTTACTGCAGAGGGTCAAGGACTGCAGCCTTCAGTATGGACTGAGGCTCAATGTCAAGAAGACAAAAATTCTCACCACTGGAACAATCGGTAGCATCAGGATGGATGGCGAAGAGATTGAGATTGTTCACAGCTTCAGTTTGCTTGGCTTCACGATCAACACTCTTGGCACCAGCAACCAGGAAATACAAAAACATATTGCGATGGGAAAGTCTGCTGTTAGGGACCTCTCTAAAGTACTCAAGAGCAACGGTGTCTCTCTGGAGACTAAGGTGCACCTGATACAGGCCATGGTTTTTGCAATCACTTGTTATGCATCAGAGAGTTGGACAATGACTAGGGAGGATAGAAGGAGAATTGATGCCTTTCAGCTGTGGTGCTGGAGAAGAGTATTGAATGTACCATGGACTGCCAAGGAAACAAACAGATTCATCGTAGAGAGGGTTAAACCAAGCTGCTCCTTGGAGGCAAGGATTCTGGGGTTTCGTCTGACATACTTTGGACATGTTGTAAGGAGAGACAGGTCTTTAGAGAGGGACATCATGCTTGGTAGGGTAGAGGGACGGTGCAGCAGGGGAAGGCCCTCTATGAGGTGGATTGATTCAGTGACGGGTAATTGGGATGGGTGTGCCAGAGGCAATGAGATTGGCACAGGATAGAGCACGGTTTAGGGCTGTTGTACATAGGGTTGCTATGAGTCACAAATGACTCAACGGCACATAACAACAACAAACTAGGACAAATTTTAAAATGTACACACAGGATATGGCTACTTCATACGTGGATATATATGTATGTACATGTGTTGAGCACCTTGGGCCACATGTTGGGCTGGCTGTTTATGTTATTTCTGCTCCTCGCCATCACCCTGAAAGGGAAGTATTAAATTTACAAATCAGGAAGCTCTAAGGTTCAGTATTGGCACCAGACTAAAGCCTGGAAAGCTCTAAAGCCAGTGGTGGTGCTGGACTGTCACAAATGAGGGGGCTGCTGACACCTGGTGGCCCCGAGGCTATGATTGCTCCCACCGCGGGTCACATCCTCCAAGGCAACAGCAACAGCCCCCAGGGACCATCTCCCTGCTTCATCTCATCCTGGTTCCCTCTTCCCCAGGTTCCTTCCTGGTCTTTACTCAGCAGCAGGAAGGAGTCCCTTTTGCTTCTACTGGGGACAGGAGGACAGACAAGGGGTCTGGGACTCTCTGAGGGCACAAATGCTCAGAATCACGAACTTTATATATACCCATGGTCACTCACTGAACATCATCAGCACTGTCTCAACAAGGGCCACATTCTCAATGAGAGACCTTCAGCTCGGAGGAAGCTTTCAAACACTGGTGGAAAACTGTTAAGGCTGAAGGGCCTGCAAGCACACTGTACAAGTTGACATGACTGTGAAATCATATTGTATTATAAAACGTGAGTTGGAACTCACTAACTCCTCATAAACCTCATAACCTTATGATTTTGTGAAGTGTGTGTAGCTATAGCAATGGACTTAGAACCCTGGAGAATAGTAGAACTGATGGTGGAATTAGAAGTAGGTGCAGGATGGCAGATATATCAGACCTCATGGGAATTACTTTTGTGTTGCAAATACTCTTGATGGGGACTGTGGAGTTAACCAAGGTCAGAAATGGCTGTCTGTCCCCATGCTAGCCTTGTACTTTGCATTACCCACATTTAAGGAATGCACTGGAGACATTTTTTTAGTGACCATATGTAGGGAGTAGGCTGACTACAGGCTAATGAGAGAGCTCAATCTCATTTGAGGTTTACTGTGAGAAAACACATTTTCAATATATATCAAGAGATGGTGAATATTTAAGACACATATGGAATGAGTGAATCTACTGAGTTCATTTGCAGAAAGGGCATATCAAGTCCACATTCTACTCACATGTCAAAGAGCACACATAAGCTCCCTGATCCTCTATAAGCTTGAGCTCTGTATTATAAAGACATGCTCTTGAATCCTAGTGAGAAAGAGCTGAGCTGATGTTATTCCTGTGAAATTACAGCATCTCTATTAGAAGACATTAAGGAAACATAAAGTGCACTCCAAGAGGCCAAACTAACTTCCAAGTTCAAAAACAATAGTAGGTTTTCCCTTTTCAATCTATGAAAGTACACAGGTATAGAACAGATGTAATTCTGCTGGTGATTTTAAAAATTGAGTGTTGTCACTGGACTGACACACAGACAACAGTTAAAAGAGTCTGGCTCTGGAGAAGACTTCTTCCCAGAAGGGAAGGCCTTCTGTGATATTTTCAATATCAATTAACATTTCAGACACAAGTGAGATGAGGAGTGAGTCTACTGAGTTTATTTGAAGAAAGAGCACATCAAGTTTACATTATACACATATGTATAAGAGCACTGATGAGTGCCTTAGTCCTCTGTATCTGCTTGAGCTCTATATCAGCAAGAAATTCTCTGGAATCTTTCTGATAAAGGAATGTGCTAATGTTATTACTGAGAATAGTCACGACAGCTGCTTTGTTAGAAGACATGAAGAAAGCATGAGGTTCACTCCAAGAGCTCAACTTAAATTTCAAGTTCAAAAACAACTGACGATTCTCCCTTTTGAACCCATGCAAATAGAGATACAACAGATGAAATCCTGCAGGTGATTCCAAAAGCTCAATATTTGAATTCACACAGACTCAGACAAAGGCTAAGAGAGTATGGAGATGGACAGGACTTCCTCCTCAAATAGGATTTCTAATGTCTTAAGCTCCTGTTGAAACTTTCCCCAAAGCAAGAAATTAGTAAGTTTTATCTATTATATGGACCTTCTGATGTCTAATAAAATTTGACTTAAGAAATCCTTTTCACAGATGGGAAATATATAGCATTTCTCTCCTGTATGAACCCAGAGGTATATAAAAAAAGCTTGAGCAGTCAGTGAAACTTTTCTCAGAGAGGACATTTGTAGGGTTTCTCTTCTGCGTCCACCTGCTAGTGTCTATTAAAATCATACCCCCGAATTAAACTCTTTTCAAAGAGAGAACACTTACAGTTTTTCTCTTTTGTGGACTTGCAGATATCTAATAAATTTGGACCTCTTAATGAAATTCTTTTCAGAGAGGAAAACATGGGTTTCTCCCATGTGGACTCACTGGTATCTACGTAAGAAGACCCTGTTCCCAAACTTCTTTTCACAGAGAGGATAATTATACATTTTCTCTCTTGTGGACTGACTGGTGCCTATTTAACGTGGGATATCTCAGTGAAACTCTTTTCACAAAAAGGACATTTATAGGGCTTCTCTCCTGTGTGGACCCGCTTGTGTTTCTTTAAGGAACTCTTGTCTGAACTTCTTTTTACAGACTGGACATTTATAGGGCTTCTCTCCTGTGTGGACCTGCTGGTGTACATTAAAGTTGGCCACCTGAGTGAACCTCTTTTCACAGAGAAGCCGTTTATAGGGTTTCTCTCCTGTGTGGACCCACTTGTAAATATTTAAGTCGGATTTGCAGCCAAAACTCTTTTCACACAGAGGACATTTATAGGGCTTCTCTCCTGTGTGGATCCGCTGGTGTTTATTGAAGGAAGACCTGTCAGTAAACCTCTTTTCACAGACAGGACATTTATAAGGCTTCTCTCCTGTGTGGACCTGACAGTGTAAAGAGGACCTGCTCCTGAACCTCTTTTCACAGAGAGGACATTTATAGGGCTTCTGTTCTGTGTGGACCCACTGGTGTTTATTGAAGGAAGACCTGTCACTAAACCTCTTTTCACAGAGAAGACATTTATAAGGCTCCTCTCCTTTGTGAACCACCTGGTGTTCATTTAAGGTGGACCTGCTGGTGAACCTCTTGTCACAGAGAGGACTCGTATATGGAGAGAGAGGCTCATGTCTTCTCTTACCTTGAAGGTGTCCCTGTGCCTTAGGAGGATAATCTCTTTCTCCAAAGCTTCTTTGTTCACTCTCATCAAAGAAGTCACTCAAAGAACCCTGAGGAGGGGCCTCTCCTGAGAAGTGACAAGGGTCATCTGGAGGCTCCTGATCTGAACAGGTTTCCAAGTTGAGGTTCTCTTCATCATTCTCTTGCCTGTCTCCTAAAGAAGAAAGATGCTCTGAAATATGGCAATAAATTTTACACTCTGTTTTCTTGTTCATATGCCAAGTAAAGAGCATCATAAAACATGAGCTCTTTATACCCAGAGGCCAGTAATGAGTAAGATGGTAAAAATCATCATCCATAGTAATAGCCTGGCACTAACTTGAGGTGCCTGAATTCCACACTAAGTTTCACACTCTAGAGGGGAAGAAAATTTTGGAGAAACAAATCAAGGCCCATTGGAACTTTATTACCTACCCCCCTCAAACAGCACATATTTCTTATGAGGGAGAGGGGGGGAAACTGTGTAATTAAAATAATGATTTTGTTCTTATTAAGTGATGGTCTTATTTGGTTACTCATTACAGAGAAATACCATTAAGCAATTTTCAAAGAGGCACAAAAATATGCAGAAGAATAAAAATCACCCTTAATCACATCCTCAAGAAAAACTATTAGTATCATTTGCTTCCTCTCTTTTTTTCAGAAGACCACAACTGTTCTTTCCTCCTACAGTACTGGAGATTTTTGTACTGAAAAATACAATTCACTGTCAAGCTTGAATCAAAAGAAAGTAAAGATGCCATTGTAAATTTTACAGACATTCTACTGCTCATATATAATCAATGTATTAATCAAATTCTCTAGTTTTTAATTTTAAATCAGAAAGCTTTACTAGAGTGAAGCTATTGCAGAAAAGTGAATTATTTGGGCTGAGGTTTAATCAATGCATATCTATACTTTTTCCCCCTCCAAGAAGACTTTTTTATTTGTTGAATTGTTCTTTTAGCAGATTTCTTTATTTTGGGGGAATATATGGTATAACTGGGAAGCAGGAGTGGCATCCATTTCCTAAATAACAGGCCTCCAGAAACTCTATGAACTTTGATAAATTAAAAAAAACCCACTAAATACATTTCTATTCTAATTCAAGATTTTGATACAGGCCATGGTCTTTGTAATCAGTTGTTATGCATCAGAGAGTTGGACAATGACTAGGGAGGATAGAAGGAGAATTGATGCCTTTGAGCTGTGGTGCCGGAGAAGAGTATTGAATGTACCATGGACTGCCAAGAAAACAGATTCATCCTAGAGAGGGTTAAACCAGGCTACTCCCTAGCGGCAAGGATTCTGGGGCTTCGTCTGACATACTTTGGCCATGTTGTAAGGAGGGACAGGTCCTTGGAGAGGGACATCATGCTTGGGAGGGTGGAGGGACGGCGCAGGAGGGGAAGACCCTCTATGAGGTGGGTTGATTCAGTGACTGGGGTAATCGGGATGGGTGTGTCAGAGACAATGCGATTGGCACAGGACAGAGCAGGGCTTAGGGCTGTTGTACATAGGGTCGCTGTGAGTTGCAAGCGAATCAACAGCACATAACAGCAACAACAATTCAAGATTCTGCTGAAAATTATCCAAAAACGACTGGAAAAGCACATCAACAAAGAATTGCCAGAAGTGCAGACAAAGTTTAAAAGCGGCCGTGTACTAGGGATATTACAGGTGATGTTGGATGGATCTTGGCTGAAAGCAGAGAGTGCCGGAAGAATGTCTATCTGTGTTTCATTGACAATGCAAAGGCATTTGACTTTGTGGATCACAACAAACTGTGGCTAGCCCTGAGAAGAATGGGAATCCCAGAATATTTGATTGTGCTTATGCAAAACCTATATTTGCACCAGGAGGCAGTCAACAGAACAGAGTGAGGAAACACTGCATGGCTCAAAACTGGGAAGGGTGTGCTCGCTTCAGCAGCACATATACTAAAATTGGAACGATACAGAGAAGATTAGCATGGCCCCTGCGCAAGGATGACACGCAAATTCGTGAAGCGTTCCATATTTAAAGAAAAAAAAAAAGAGAAAGAAAAACTGGGAAGGGTGTACACCAGGAACATGTCCTATCTCCACAATTTTTCAATCTATATGCAGAACAGATTATCTGCGTTGTTGGGCTCTATGAGGAGAAGTGTGGCGTCAGGATTGGAGTAAGACTCATCAACAATCTGCTTTATTCAGATGACAAAACTCTGCTTGCTGCAGAAGGTCAAGGACTGCAGCCTTAAATATGGATTGAATCTCAACATCAAGAAACCAAAGATTCTCATCACTGAGCCAATTGGCAGCATTAGGATAGATGGTGAAGAGACTGAGGCTGAAGGGAGCTCTGGTGGCCTACTGAAAAGAAGCTTCACTACAATCCCAGAAGTACATGCTTTGAATTTATCAGCTGCTCTGCTGGAGAAGGAGGGACAATCTCCTCCTGCACCAGTAAGATCTGATTTGACAGCATACACACACACACACACACACACACACACACACACACACACACACACAAAAGTTTAAGCAATCCCAGAGGTGTGCAGTTTGAATCCACCAGATGCTCTGCTGGAGAAGGAGGGACAATCTCCTTCTGTACCAGTCAGATCTGATTTGATGGTACACACACAAAAAATAATAAAAATTTTAAAAAATGTTTTTTAAAAAAAAGAGACTGAGGTTGTTAATAGCTTTAGTTTGCTTGGCTCTACAATCAACACTCCTGGTACCAGGTGCCAGGAAATCAAAAGACGAATTGCACATGAAATGTCTGTCAGGGACCTCTCCAGAGTACTGATGAGCAACAATGTCAGTCTGGAGATGGAGACTAAGATGTACCTAATCAAGGTCATAGTCTTCGCATTTACGTGCTATGCATCAGAGAGCTGGACAGTGGATAGGGTTGACAGAAAGAGAATTGATGCCTTTGAGCTTTCGTACTGGAGAAGAGTCTTGAATATACCATGGACTGCATCCTGGAGAAGGTGAAAGCAGGTTGCTCCTTCAAGGCAAGGATTCTGAGGCTTCATCTGACATACTATAGGCATGTTGCAATGAAGGACCAGGCCTTGGAGATGGATTTCATTGTTGGAAGGGTGGAAGGACAGTACAGGAAGGCAAGATCCTTGATGAGAGGAATTAATTCAATGACTGCGATAATCTGAGTAGGTGAGTCAGAGACAATAAGGCTGGCAAGGGATTCAGCTAGTGTACACAGGGTTGCTATGGGTTGCAATTGATTCAACAGCACATAAAAACAGACATTCTAATTCCAGTTTTGGTGATGTACACTTTAGATTCTGTGTTGGTGCTAGAACATCTTGTCAGACTTTTGTCCATTCTCTTATTCTTGGAGACCTAAAGAAGTTATTTGCCTTTCTCTTCTATGTACCAAGGTATTTCAAGGCTAACATTAAGAATTAGGCCTGAACTTATTAATTCAAACATTTCTTTGAAATGGCAAAGGTGTTTTCTTTTGCCTTAAAAGAGTGTTTTTAAATATTCTTTTTTAAATCATTCATCATGGAGATGTACTACACATAACTGTGTATAAATTCTTAGAAAAATAATTATATTTTTGCTAGTATAAGCAATGGTATTTCTCTTCATCAGTCTTTCTTCACATTTCTGATCAATTCCTTAAGGAAGGTTCCCACCATTGGTATGACTGTGTCTTCACACATGCATAGTAGGGCTCTGGATACTAGTTACCAATTGGTGTACATTTTACTCCAATGT
The DNA here is from genome assembly GCF_000299155.1 of Elephantulus edwardii. Taxonomy (NCBI): domain Eukaryota; kingdom Metazoa; phylum Chordata; class Mammalia; order Macroscelidea; family Macroscelididae; genus Elephantulus; species Elephantulus edwardii. Next base: position 580,540 of record NW_006400036.1, read on the forward strand.
ACAATGCTCTACATGCGTTAAAATGCACTCCACAAAAAAAAATGCACTCCACAGGGTTTTTAGTGGCTGAGTTCTTCACAAGGAACTATCTAGGTGTTTTCAATAGGCACTACTTTGTGGATTCCTGTCTGACCTACCAGTTACAGCTGGGTTTTCTAAAGATTCCCATCATTCAAGACTCCAAGATGCACATACTTGGGGTCAGCTAATATCTGGAACAGCTGTTCCAACTTTCAGCATAAGGGTTCACTATGTAAGTACTGAGTATTTTAATTTCAAAGATTTGCGTTTTGGTTAGGTTAAAGCTTGTTTTTCATTGTTTTAAATTCAAGTATTCAAGTATGAACTTTTCCATGGTTAAGGGTTTCTTTCCATTTTTCTTTAAGTAATATTTAAACCAAGTCTCTTTCATATTAAATAAAAATAAGTGATGATTTGTAAAATGCAAAGTTTCAAACAATTTCTGTAACTTTTACATTATTTTTTTACATGCAGAGAAATCTTGATATTTTCTCAACATTATTATTCTTATGTGCTGTCCAATGATTTGTGACTCCTAATGACCCTAGTACAATAGCTGTGACCTAATTTTAAACAATCTGTCTCTGACACACCTACCCCGTTACTCAGTCAATCTATCTCATCCAAGGTCTTCTTCTCTTGTGTTGTCCCTTCACCCTTCCAAGAATGATGTGCCTCTGTCAAGACTTCTCCCTCTCGGCAATTTACGCTGAAGAGCAATGGTATCTCTCTGGAGACTAAGGTGCATCTGATACAGGCCATGGTCTTCGCAATCACCTGTTATGCATCAGAGAGTTGGACAATGACCAAGGAGGATAGAAGAAGAATTGATGCCTTTGAGCTGTGGTGCTGGAGAAGAGTATTCAGAATACCATGGACTGCTAGGAAAACAAACAGATTTGTCCTGGAAAGGGTTAAACCGGGTGGCTCCTTGGAGGCAAGGATTTTGAGGCTCCGTCTAATATACTTTGGACATGTTGTGAGGAGAGACCGGTCCTTAGAGAGGGACATCATGCTTGGGAGGGTGGAGGGACAGCGCAGGAGAGGAAGGCCGTCTATGAGGTGGATTGATTCAGTGACTGGGATAATTGGGATGGGAGTGTCAGAGACAGTGCGATTGGCACAGGACAGAGCGGAGTTTAGGGCTGTTGTACATAGGGTCACTATGAGTCGCAGGAGACTCGACGGCACATAACAACAACAACAACAACATGTGAGATATGAAGGGAAAATGAAATTCATATATATTATATAACATGGGACATTCCTGAAATCACTTGAAAATAAGTCAATCAGAAAAGGATTAATTATATCTCAATTTACTGCTGTCAAGATGGAACTGTCTCATAGCTGATCCTCAGAGTTTTCCAAATCACATGAAAAGATATTGACTACCTTTCTCTTGAAGACCCATTGGCAGATTCAGACCGTCACACCTCCCTAGACACAATACCACCAAAGTTCAATTATTATATAATCTTACTAATATGAGCAATGTGTGTTGCTGATCGATGCTGTTGAGTTGTATATGATTTACAACACCCTGTGAACAACAGAACTGAATCCTGACCTATCATGTGCCATCCTCATCATCTGACACACCTGATACCATTGCAGAAGCCACGATATCAAACCACCTTGTTAGCTAGGGGTCTTCCTCTATTTCGCTGACAATCCACCTTTCCAACATAATACTCCTTTACAAAGAATAGCCTCTCCTAATAACATGTTCAAAGATGTTGATGAAGTTTCACCAGCCTTGCTTCCAAGGAGCATTCTGATTGCACTTTATCCAAAAATACCCATAATAACTACCGCTACTGCTTTTGTGGCATTTCATTTTATTATGCATCTGAAAGCTGGAGCATAAGTAAGGATGACAGACGAAGAATTCATGATTTTGAGCTGTGATACTAGAGAAGATTATTGAATACCTCATGAACTGCCAAAAGAACAAGTATGTCTCAAAGAGAGTGCAGCCAGAGTGTGTTTCAAAGGAAAAGATAATAAAGTTATATCTCACATACTTGGATGTGCTCACCAAGTTGTGCCAAGAAATCTGGAGAACAACCACTTGGCCAAATGACTGGAAGAGATCTATATTTGTTCTCATTCCAAAGAAGGGTGACCCAACAGAGTGTGGAAACTATAGAACAATCTCACTGATTTCACATGCAAGCAAGATTCTACTGAAGATTATACAAAAATGACTGGAACAGCACATCAGCAGAGAATTTCCAGAAATCCAGGCTGGGTTTTGAAGGGGTCGTGGTACTAGGGATATTGTAGCTGATGTTAGATGGATCTTAGCCGAAAGCGGGGAATACCAGAAGAATGTCTATCTGTGTTTCATTGATTATGCAAAAGCATTTGACTGTGTGGATCATAACAAACTGTGGCTGACTCTGAGAAGAATGGGAATCCAAGAACACTTGATCATTCTAATGCGAAACCTACACTTGGACCAAGAGGCAGTCGTCAGAACAGAGCAAGGAAACACTGCATGGTTCAAAATTGGGAAAGGTATATGCCAGCGATGTGTCCTATCTCCATACCTTTTCAACCTGCCTGGAGAACAGATTATCTGAGAGGCTGGGCTCTATGAGGAGAAGTGTGGCATTAGAATTGGTGAAAGATCTATTAACAATCTGCGTTATGCAGATGACACAACCCTGCTTGCTGAAAATGAGGACCTGAAACATTTGCTGCAGAGGGTCAAAAACTGCAGCCTTCAGTATGGATTGAGGCTCAATGTCAAGAAGACAAAGATTCTCACCACTGGACCAATTGGCAGCATCGGGATGGATGGATGAAGAGATTGAGATTGTTAACAACTTTAGTCTGCTTGGCTCCACAGTCAACACTCTTGGCACCAGTAGCCAGGAAATAAAAAATCGTATTTCAATGGGAAAGTCTACTGTTAGGAACCTCTCCAAAGTACTGAAGAGCAATGGTGTCACTCAGGAGACTAAGGTGAGTCTGATACAGGCCATGGTATTTGCAATCACTTGCTATGCATCAGAGAGTTGGATAGTGACTAGGAAGGATAGAAGGAGAATTGATGCCTTTGAGCTGTGGTGCTGGAGAAGAGTATTGAGGGTACCATGGACTGCTAAGAAACAAACAGATTCATCCTGGAGAGGGTTAAACCAGGCTGCTCCTTGGAGGCAAGGATTCTGGGGCTTCGTCTGTCATACTTTGGTCATGTTGTAAGGAGGGACAGGTCCTTGGAGAGGGATATCATGCTTGGGAGGGTGGAGGGACGTTGCAGGAGGGCAAGACCCTCTATGAGGTGGATTGATTCAGTGACTGGTGTAATCGGGGTGGGTGTGTCCAAGGCAGTGCAATTGGTACAGGATAGAGCAGGGTTTAGGACTGTTGTACATAGGGTCACTATGAGTCGCAAGCTGCTTGATGGCACATAACAACAACAAGAACTCACATATTTGGGGCATGTTGCTAGGACAGGCTATTCTTTGGAGACAGACATGAAGCTTGCAAAGGAAAAGGGTCAGTGAAAGAGTAGAATCTTAACCAGGTGGATTGACCCAAAATTGGCCAAAATGGGCTCCAGTGTATCAGGAAGTGTGAGAATGGCAGAAGGTTCAGCTCTGTTCTTCAAATGGTTGGTATGGTCCATACACAATTTGATGGCACCTAATGAGCACAGTTACTGCTTTGAGTTATTCTGGTATCTTCTCATAAAATAAGCTGCCGCCTGTAAAACTGTAAAAAGTGCAATTGGCACAGGACAGAGTTTAGGGTTGCTATGAGTCACAAGCGACTCGACGGCACATAACCACCACCACAACAACAACCTGTAAAACTATTTCCTTAGTTTCAAAGGGAAGATAAAACACAGTTTTATCTGGATCATATCGTTGGTTATACAATTTCTAGCCATGGGCCAGAGACGGAGTTCCGCCGCCAAAGATGAGTTCCACTGCCAGAGACGGAGTTCCGCCGCCAGACGGGCTGGGAAGAGACCCAGGAAGAGCAATAGTCAGCCATCCACCAGGGAACTCCAGAGGAACGAAGACTACCCACCACTGTGCGACCCCTATGCAGCCCCCACCTGTGTGACCCTTAGCACACAGGGTGCTGCTGCATAAACAACCAGCAGCGCCGAAGCCCCGCCCCCACCTCTTGGTGGTAGTGTCCAAACCCTGCGCTCCTTACCCCCTAGTCCCTTGCTTCCATGCACCTCAGCCCCCACCACAGCCCTGTGACCTCAGGGCACCACCACGATCCAGCCATCACCTGGAGCTATCAACCAAGCTGTTGTAGAACTAAGCTGGCAGAAGAAAGGCCAGTAGGATCTTATCTGTGTTTACTGGGGCTGATTATCTGGGAGAGCACCTAAGGGCATGCCCTCAGGCGGGGAAATTGGCCGAGCTCTCTTGGGTTCTCACCCAAAACAAGCCAGCCAGCTGGCTTCTGTGAACTCTGCAGACCAGCCAGAGGCTAGTGGGTTGGTGGGAAGTTGA
>NW_006400036.1:592097-599143 GCF_000299155.1 Elephantulus edwardii
GAGATTAATCAGAACTGGCTTTGACAAGCATTGTGGCAATTGGACAATTAAAACAGACATTGGGTGGGGGGGAAGAAGAACGAACTGGGGATGAGGGTGGAGAAAACAGTGCAACAATGAATGAATGAAAACCCAAAATCTCTGTAAATGTTCATTAAAAGAAAATTGCGGCAATGAATGAATGGAAATCCAAAACCTCTGTAAAAAAAAAAATTTAAAAAACCTAATAAAATTTAATTTAAAAAAATTCTAGCCATGGTTCTTTTCTTTTTCCATGGTACTAGGTCTTATGGTGTAAAGAAATAAAGAGTCAACATATATGTTTTTATGTTATAAGGATGAAAAGGAAAAAGCTCAGACCTGTTTATAGGGCCGCTATTATTTGTATTTGACTCAACGACACTTAACAACAGCAACCAGCACCACCTCTGGTGAGACTGGAAGAAGCACCTTCTGTGTATTAGACAATATATAGGTCGCACAATTGAGTTGTTCAGAACAGTAATGTTGTACAAAGAGTGTAGAAGGCAAAGGGTATGATACTTTATAACAGAACAAGTTCTGGTTTCTCTCCCAGTATCAAAATGTTTGCTTTACAGGAAGTATTTTTTTGTTGCTACTGCTTACTGGAAATAAAGTGATATTAGAAGATGGTATCATGATTGCAGAAAAACCCATCAACAACATGCAGATAACACAACCTTATTTACAGAAAATAAATGTCAAGAACTTGTTGCAGAAGATATATATTGATTTAATATGGATTGGCCCACAACATCACAACTTTAATATAGATTGTTTCACAACATTAAGAAAATAAAAATCCAGACCACCATAAGAGGAAAACTTTGATGACTGGGACCTTCTAAAGATTTAATCCCTCTGTGCATCAAAAACTTATTCCAAAAGGGTGAAAAGGAAAACTACTGTTTGGGAAAAAACATTTGGTAATGACATCTCAAACAAGGGTCTCATAACCAAAATTTACAGACTACAACAGAGCCTCAACAAGAAAAAGACTGGTAACACAATCACAAAATGGCAAAAGATACAGAAAGACTTTCACAGAGGAAGGTATTTGGTGAGCCAACAGACACATGAAGAAATTCTCAAAATCACTAGCAGTTAAGAGAGATGTAAAGCAAAACCACAATGAGGTACCATCCAACACCAACTGCAGTGGCAAAGTTTAAGAGGACAGCAAGCAATAAAGGTTGGAGACAATGTGGAAAGTACTGGAACTCTCATACACTGTTGGTAGGATTTTAAAGTGGTACAATCACTCTGGAAGATTGTTTGGCAAATTCTCATAATGTTAAACATAGAGATTACATATGACCCAGCTATTCCACTGGTAGGCATATACCTCGAGGAATACAGAACTGAGACAGAAATGGAGATTTTTACACACATGTTCATAACTTTATTCACAACATCAAGAACATGGAAACAGTCCAAATATTCATCAACAAATGACTGGATTGAGAAATTGTTGTATATTCACAGGATGGGATACTATGTAACATTCAGTAACAACAATTTTGAAAAATGCTATGTAACATAGGAGAGGCTAAAAAGCATCAGCCTGAATAAACTTATTCAGGAGCATACTAAAAAACACTGTATAAGACCATCACTGTGCAAAGAGAAGGATAATCAGTAAGATGTGTATAGATATACCAAGAGGGAAGGATAGCAGAAAGGGAGACTGAAGCTGGGGTTGGGGAGAATTCATGAGGTCTCATGTTTGGTAGGTGAAGGGAGAAGCAAATTAAAATAACAACAACAACATACACGTATAAGACACAAAGTAAACAAATTAATGTATGCAAACCAATTTAAAAAACCAAACAATCCTCACCAATGAACCAACTGGAAACACGATAGATCATGAAAATACGGAAGTTATTTAGGATTTAATTTTATTTAGATCCACAATCAATATGCATGGTAGCAGCAGTCAGGAAATCGAAAGACATGATGCATTAGAAAAATTTGCTGTCAAGGACCTCAACAAAAAACAAGAGCATCATTTTAATGACTAAGGTGCCCCTGATTTAAGTGACAGAAATGTCAATTTCAATTGTTTCCTATGAATCTAAAAATCAAACAATAAAGAGACTAAAGAAGAATCAATGTCTTTGAAATGCTGTGCTGGCAAAGAGTACTGAGCATCTATCCCTGGTCTGCCAAATATCTGTCTTCATTTCTTAGAGGATGTGCAAACAGCGTTCTGTTTAGAGGCAAGGACAGTGAAACTTCATCTCACATACATTGGACATGTTATCTGGAGGGGCCTGCTGTTGTTGCAGTTATGTGCCTTTGAGTCACTAGCAACTTCAAGCAATGTCATATACAACAGCTCTATTATGAAACAGCTTCACTGTCTTTGAAACACTGAACCACATTATCCCACTGAATCCATATCATCCAGGGTCTTCTTCCTTTGCTGTCCCTCCAACCCTTCCAAGCATGATGTCCCTGACTGATGCCTCCTTAAAGCACATCCAAAGTATCTCAGAGGAGGCTTAAAATGCTTGCTTCCAAATAGCAACTTGGCTTTATCCTCTCTAGGACAAAGCGGTTTCTCCTAGCAATCCACAGTACATTCAAGACTCAATACTGTGGTCTTTTCTTGCACCACAACTCAAAAGCATCCGTTTTTCTATCATCCTTACTATGTCCCACTCTGAGTCCTAGCAGTAACTTGAGAGATCATGACCTGGATCAGGTACACCTTAGTCTGGAGACTGACATCATTGCTGTTCAGTACTCTGGAGAGATCACTGACACAGATTTGCCCAGTGCAATTTGTCTTTTGATTTCCTGACTTCTTGACCCACAAGAGTTGATTGTGGAGCCAATCAAGCTGAAGCTGTTACCAATTTCAATCTTATCACTATCTATTATCATGCTGACAACTGGCCAAATGGTCGGAATATTTGTTTTCTTGCTTTTAAGCTTCAATTCACAGTGAGGGCTGCAGTCTTTAACGTTCTGTAGCAAATTCTTCAGGAACTCCTCAGTTTCAGTGATCAAGGGGAGTCCTCGATAAAAGCCATCATGCTAGGAAAGGTGGAGGCCCCACTAAAGAGACGATGACCACCAAGCAGATGGACTGGCACACGACCTGTAACAATGGCCTGGAGCATGCTGCAGGTTTTCATGAGTGAACAAGTTATGGCAAAGTTCAGATCTGTGGTTCACAGCTCCATATAAGTCGTATGTCCACTCAACAGCACATAACTACAGCATTGTTTAATGCAAGTTAGAGAGACTAGTTAAGACAGTTTTTAGATTTTTGGCACTGCATATTATAGAGAGAGCTGGTTACTGTTCATAATAATTACAATAAGAGAAATTACTTTGAAAACTCTTGCCAGTAAGGAGAATGATGGCAATGACAAAACACTACTTTTACTTGAATTTTACATGTCTTTTTATTTGTCTACTGTAGATCAATATTAATTCTCACTGAAGTAAATCTATTACAACAACTTTACAGAACAAACTGAAGACAGGAAATGTGAGATTACTCTTTAATTGTAAAATACATGTGTCAACAGCCTGACAAACAGCAACAAAGAGAGATCCACCATCAACATTACAACTAAACTGGCCCATCCGTGGCTGGTTATAACTAATGAATAGAAACAAAATGGAAACCATATCAACCCCACACCTGCCTTAACAAAGAAAGGTCAGAAACGTCTTAGGACCAATGGAAACTGACTCACCACTGCAGGTGGGACCAAGGATCTTTACACTGGCATAAAGCGGGAGTCCTGGCAGCTCTTCCTTCTAATTGGCTGAATTAGTTGGGTCAGGTTTGGGACTGGAAGTACCTGGCAAAGAGAGAAAACACCTTGTGAACCTGTGTGAACAACGAGAACTGGCATGAGTGCATGAGTGTCTTTCAAAGGAACCTCCTACTCAAACATGAAGGGAACCGTGAAGACCATAGATTCCATAAAAGGACATACATCTTAGAAGAACATGGGTGTGTAAGACCAGTACTCACAAGATGTCAAGAAAAATGGTGAAAAAGAGGAAAAGCAGAGTCTGAGAAAGAAGACAGAAGGCTCAGGAGACCATCTGTCATCCTTAAGTCCACCCACATTTGGGTGAAGTGGTGTTGTCTGCTGGAAAAGAACATGGACTACACTGAGTTGTATCCATACTCAGCACTTTGGAGGCATGGAACAGGGAGCCAGTAGCTCGATCTGACACTTTCATCATGTTTAATACAAGACAAAACCTTCAATCATAAAGATGATGTGAAGAATGGAGAAGTTATTGTATACAGTGTACCCACTGAACATCCAAGAATCAAATGTAAAGAAAGTTCTTGCTATACATCTGCTAGCTTCCACTCATCCTAGTTCCAAACTGAACACTTCAGGGTGAACTTTTGTCTATAAAAGAATATAAACACTGCCTAAGAATTCCTAGTCCTTCCACCTCTTTCCACTGGGTAAGCTATGCCCTCACCTCCTGAGACCATTTTCCCACAGTTTTCCAGCATAAGGTTCCAGTAGTATTCCTTCTGAGTGGAATCCAAGTGCCTCCACTGCTCCTGGAAAATATACTATGTCATGACCTAAAAAACAACTCCAAAGAAAGGTACTTTATGCTGCCCAGAGGAAAACTGAGAATGAATGAATATACTAAAAGAGTCTGAGGATCTGAAGATCTGAGAAATCTTTAGAGAGAGATTAATGGAAGAAGAGGCCAAGAGAAAAACTGTAGTCCCTACTGCAGTATTTCCTGAGTAGAAAACAAAAACTTTTAGGTTTTTACTTGTATGTTTTTAAGTTGTATGCATCTAAAGGTAAACTCTTCCTACTGAATGGAGACCATACTAGAAGTAGGTTTTTCAACCTCTCCACATTCAATATTTAAGTTACTCTAGAAATTCCAATGTAAAAACAAATGAAAAAGGAATTTACTGGCAGTGTGAATTTACACACAAAAAAGAAAATAATCAACACAGAAGTTGACTTTGTTTAATCCCCAGCCAGAGACAAGACTGGTGTATTCAGAGATAGGGCAACACAGCCCAGTAATTTCCCAAGAGTTCTGAGTTTAGGCTGTAACATTCATTCAAAGGATGAGTTGTCATGAATAAGGTAGTCTTTGCATGTCCTCTAAATGAAAGTTCTCTGGTTGTTTAGTGGTAAGCGTGTGCACCTGCATGCATGTCTCCCTCCCCTTCCCTCAGTTCACATGTGCATCTGAGCATGCATCCACCATACATTAATCTACTTGTGTGCCTGTACAACCTTCTTCTGGAGCAGTGATGACAGATCAGGAATGGGCTATGGCCTCAGGCAAGAAAAACTTTATCACAACAATGTCCCCAAAGAAGCAGACTTACCCCACTCCCCACACAAGTCCAAAGCAAGATATCACCTCCCAAAAATGATACAGTAACAATGGATTTCCTGAAGCCAGAAAGTCTGATGGAACTTTCTGACACAGAATTCAAAAGAATAATGATTAAATATTTTCAATGAGTGAAAAACAAATTTGAAGAATTACAGGACACTGCAAGCAAAAATCAGGAGGAGCTTACAAAAAACAATGCAGATAAAACTAAGGAGGCATTAGAGGCACTGGAAAAACAAGAAACCACGATCTAAAATATGAGGACCAAGGTTTCCGATGTTGTCAACATGATGGACACATGAACAAGGTTGAAGAATGGAACATAGAGCCAGTGAAACAGAAAATAGAATTGTCACCACTGATCTACTAGAGCAAAAAGCAGAAACAAAAAATAAGGAAAAATAAGAAAGCCTAAGAATAATGGGAAACATCCTCAAGAAAAATAGCATGTGCATCCCTGGAATCCCAGAACAGGAAGAAGCAAATAAAGGCACCGAAAAATATGTGGAAGAATTACTAGAATAAAACTTCCCAGGTATAATGAAGAATGAGAGAATATATATTCATAAAGCTGAGTGACCCCAAAAATATACAGAATAGTCCCCAAAAGAAAAATATGAAGGCATATCATAGTCAAATTTGCCAGAACCAAAGATAAGGAGAGAATTCTGAAAGCAGTGAGGGAGAAACAGAAAGTAACCTATAAGAGAGTGCAAATAAGATTAAGTGCCAATTTCTCAGCAAATACCATGCAAGCAAGAAGACAATGGAACGACATATACCGAACACTCAAAGAATACAACAATTAAGCAAGAATATTGTACCGAGCAAAACTGTCCATCACATGAAGGAGAGATCACAATATTTCTGGTAGAACAGAACCTAAGGGAGTTTGTAAAAACAAGACAAACATTGCAGAAAACACTGAGAGACATCCTTCTTACAGAAGTGCCACAGAAGGCAGGATGGACCAATGTAACTAGCAACAACACCAAAAAGAACTCAACAAAATGATAGCAATAAAACCTTGCATCTCACTAATCACACTGAATGGGAATGGTTTAAATGCACCACTAAAGAGAAAAAGAGTAACAGATTGGATAAAAAACCAAAATCCATCAAAATGGAGTCTACAAGAGACACAACTGAATAATGAAGATAAAGAAAGACTAAAATTACAACAGTGGGGAAAAATATACTAAGCAAATGGCAAGCAGAAAAACTGAGGAGTAGTGATATTAATCTCTGATAAAATACATTTCAATGCAAAAACCATCACAAAGGACAAGGAAGGTCACTATATAATGCTTAAAGGGTCAATAGGACAAGAGGACATAACAATAATATTTATGCACCAAATCAAGTATATAAAAAAAAATTAACGAAACTGAAAAAAAGGAAATAGATAACACTAGTATAGCACTTGGGGACTTCAAAACACCACTCTCAAGAAAAGAAAGAAAGACCAGAAAGGAACTCAACAAAAATATTTAAGAATTAAACCACACAATAAACCAACTCGATATCATAGATATTTATAGGCTAGTTGTTATTGTTGTTATGTGCCGTCGAGTCGCTTGCGCCTCATAGCGACCCTATGTACAACAGCCCTAAACTCCGCTCTGTCCTGTGCCAATCGCACTGTCTCTGACACTCCC
>NW_006400036.1:600988-601806 GCF_000299155.1 Elephantulus edwardii
TGTTGGGATCAGTGTCTCTGAAGTTTAGTCGTAATGTTTCCCGATCAAAGGTGATGCATCCTGTAGAACTGGTGTGTAGATAGGATTTTCTTGGCTAATGCACCCAAAAAAAAGCACAGAATGCCTCTTTTCCACTGTGCAATGGAAAATTATCCAAAATAGATCACATTTTAGGTCACAAGGCAAGCATCAATAAATTAAAAAACATAGAAATAAAACAAGGCATTTTCTCAGATGACAACACTACAAAATTAGAAATTAATAACAAGATAAAAGAGGGGAAAACCCCCATATATTTGAAAGCTGAACAACACCTTGCTAGAACATGACTGGGTATCAGAAGAAATAAAAAATGAAATTAAAAAGTTTCTTGAAACAAATGACAATGAAAATACCACTTATGAAAACCTCTGGGAAAGAGCTAAAGCAATAATCAGAGGTCAATTTATAGCAATAGGCAAACACATCAAAAGGCAGGAAAAATGACCATTATCTCTCTAATCAACATCTTCAACAAATTGTAAAGAACAGCAAGAAAACCTGACACCCTCTAAAAATACCTCAAATTATAAAACTTAAGAGCAGAAATAAATGAAATAGAAAACCAAAAAATAATTGAAACCAACTAAGAGTTGGTTCTTTGACAGGTTAATAAAATCAACAAACAACTAGCAAAACTAACAGAAGAAAAGAAGAAAAACACACAAATTATCCGAATAAGAGATACAACCAGGAGAAGATAACATAGATGAATGGGATCTTCTAAGACTCAAATCCCTATGCACATCCAAAAACTTCTCCAGTAGGGTAAAAAGGGA
>NW_006400036.1:603300-617053 GCF_000299155.1 Elephantulus edwardii
ATCACAACAGAACCAACTAAAATCAAAAGGCTAACATTGGAATATTATTAAAAACTACATTCAAACAAATAGGAAAACTTAGATGAAATGGAAAAAATACTTAGAAATTCACAACCTACCTAAACTGAAACAAACCAAAACTGAGCACATGAATAGACCCACTACAAAAGAAGAAATTGTAAAGGTAAAAAAACAACTTCCAACCAAATAAGGCCCTGGCCCAGGTGATTTTACAAGTGAATTTTATCAAACATTCAGAGAAAAATGAACTCTACATAAACTATTTTAGGAAATGGAAGAAGATGGAATTCTCCCAGACTCATTCTCTGAAGCAAACATATCCTTGATACCAAAGTCAGGAAAGGACACCACCACAATAGAAAACTGTAGGTCAATATCTCCTATGAACATAGATGCAAAAATCCAGAATAAAATCCTGGCCAATAGAATCCAATGATACATTAAAAAAAAAATTCACCATGACCAAGTGGGATTCATAACAGGTATGCAAGGATGGTTCAACATAAGAAAACAATTAATGTAATTCATCATATAAACAAAGCAATGAATAAGAACCAAATGATCCTATCAATTGATGCAGAAAAGGCCTTTGACAAAATCCAAAAGCCTTTCCTGATTAAAACACTCAACAAAATAGAATTAGAGGGGAATTTCTTCAACATAGTAAAAACTGTATATAGAGACCTGATAGATGTCCACTGTCACTTCTCTTATTTAATATTGTATTTAAAGTCTTAGCGATAGCAATAAGACAAGAGAAGGAAATAAGAGATACCCAAATTGGCAAAAAAGAGGTAAAATTATCGCTATATGCAGAAGATATAATAGTATATTTTAAAAAAACCCTAAAGACTCAGCAAGAAAACTGCTGGATATATCTGACCATTTCAGCAAAGTGGCAGGATACAAGAACAACATACAAAAATCAAATGGATTTCTCTACAGTGAAAAAGAGAATATAGAGCTGGAGCTAAAAAAAAACAATACCCTTCACAATAGCTAATCACAAGATTAAATATTTTGGAGTAAATCTAACCAGAAGCAAAAAGGATCTATTCAAAGAAAAGTATAAACATTACTACAAGAAACAAAAAAAAACCTGAAGAAAAGGAAGAATATTCCTTGCTCATGGATAGGAAGACTCAATATTGTGAAAATGACAATACTACCAAAAGCAATTTACACGTTCAATGCAATCCGAATACAAATACCAATCTCATTCTTCAATGAGATGGAAAAGGCAATCTCCAATTTAATTTTTAATAGAAAGAGGCCCCAAATAAACAAAGTACTCCTTAAGAAGGGAAACAAGGTAGGAGGCATCTCACTCCCTGACTTAAAATCCTACTACACTGCCATGGTGGTCAAGACAGTGTGGTACTGGTACAATAACAGACACATAGATTAATGGAATAGAGTTGAGAATCCAGACATCAGCCCATCTACCTATGGTCAACTGGTTTTTGAAAAGGAGACGAAATCAGTTTAGTGGGGAAACGATAGCCTTTTTAACAAATGGTGCTGGCAAAATTGGAAAACCATCTGTTTTGAGTTGAGAAAACTCAAGCAAGATCCACACCTCACTCCATTCACAAAAACCTACTCAAGGTGGATCATGGACCTAGGACTAAAACCAAGGACTATAAATCTCATTAAAGAAAAGCTTGGAAGAACTCTAGAAGTCCTAATCCACAACATAAACAGTCTTCCAAGCATCCTGAAAAGTCTACAGCCAGAAGAGGATAAAATAGATGAATGGGACCTTCTAGGATGTTGACTTTTAATTCCTAAAAACATGAAGTGAGTCTTCTGTAACAGATTATAGTCATTTGGAAAAGGAAGAAAAAAGTAAGCTTCATTTTCTCATTCAGCACATATTTCCAGCCACTGGTGGGAATATAAGATAGACCAACTGCTGGCACCAACCAGGCTTGTAAGACCTTTAAGAACTCCCTAAGAAGTTACAATTGGACAGTTTATATCAATAAAAAGGTAAACAAATGGAAACACTCTAAAGTTAAGTTAGAATGGAACCAGAGATTGTATCTTCACTTTCTAACAGTTACATTGTAGACAGTTACTAACATATGCAAAAAACTAAAGCTGGGGAAGGATTCATGCCAACTCACACCGTGGTGCTCAACACCACGAGCAGAGGAACTCTTTGAGTTTTTCTTAATTTCCACTTCATGGAAAGTAAATGAAGACATTTTTATAATAGTGTCACTTGGTAGATTCAAAGCGCTCACTTTATGGTTAATAGTCAAGTACAAACCATTTGCTCAATCCAGGACACTGAGAGGCATGCAGCAGCATAGATGAGAAATGAGGACACCTCAAGAGGACCCTAGATTACTATACCCTCTACTTAACCACTGCCAGGGTCTCTGGGGTTCTCTCTTCAAGCTCTCCACTAGTGTCACAGCCTCCTCTCCACTGCCAGGACACTGTGTGTGTACCCACATCTGGATCTCTCCAGGCAGGATGGTCAGGAACTGCTCCAACATGAGGAGCTCCAGGATCTGCTTTTTGCTGTGAACCTCTGGCTGCAGCCACTGGAAACAGAGCTTCCAAAGTTGCCTCAGGGTCTTGTGGGGCCCAGAAAGCACCTGGTACTGAAAGTGTCTGAAAAGCTACTGGGCAGCTTCAAGGTTCCCCTTGAGGGGCAGCACCTACTCCAGAGAGTGAGGGGTTCTCTGCCTTTGCCAGTGGTGGCACCTGGCCTAGAGGCTGTCCTATCTCCAAAGTCACCGTCATGCTTATCAACTTCTTTAACATCAGCAAAGTCCTTCTGGTTGGAATGGTTTTCTAGGGATAATCAGGTCTTCACACAGCCTCTTACCCCACACTGTGGGAAAGAAGACATCCAGTGATGAAAAAAAAAAAAAAACACACCTCAACTTTAGAAAGAAAGAAAGAAAACACCTCAACTTTAAGAAGAAATTCACAGGGCCTGCTGAGAAGCCTTGCACTCAACCATGGCTCTCTCGAACTGCCAAAGGATTGTCAAAAAGAAAACAGCTGGTACTGAGTCAGTTCCAACTCATGTGGACTCACCTTTCTCAGAGTGGAGTTGTGCTCCACAGTGTTACCCAGGGCTGGGTGGTTACTCAGAGGTAATCAACAGGTTTTTCTCTCATGGTATTACAGAGTACATTCAAATTCCTACCTTAAAGTCAACAGTAGAGAATTTTAACTGTTTACACCACCAGAGTCTCAATGTTTTCATTCTTCCATTTGTAAATAGCTTTGTAGCCAAAGAGCAAACCAGTGACAGGATATCTAAATTGTCACGATCAGCCTGTCCACATAACATTCTTGCTTGATCTTGAAATGTCCACACCAAGCAGAAAATGCCATCTGCCTCCTCAAGCATTTTCACTACTACCTTCCAGAGGAATACATCTGAAACTAACCATCTGTATCTACATCTACCCATTCAGATACTGAAAAATAAAGCTGAACAATTATACCAGCGCCCATCCATCTTGAACAAAAAATCTTCCAAAATCAGCAAAAATCTTTGCTGTCACCAAAAGATCCCTCCTTCTATTGTTGTTGTTATGTGCGATCAAGTTGAGTATGACCCATAGGGACTCTATGAAAAATAAATCTGGACCCTGTTTTATCCTGTAACATCCTCACAATTCCTGACACATCAGAGCCCATTGAGGCAGTCACTGCTATCAATCCAGCTGCTTGAGGGTCTTTCTCTCCTTTGCCAAGCATGATGTCCCTCTCCAAGAACAGCCTATTCTGGAAACATGCCAGAAATATATATAAGATGAAGCTTTTGCATCTTTGCCTCTAAGATGTCTGGTTCTACTTTCTCTAAGACCTGTTTGTTCTTTTGGCAGCCCATGGATATTCAGGATTCTTCTCCAATATAATTCAAAGGCATTAATTCTTCTGTCATCCTTAGTCATTGTCCAATTTTCAGAAGTATATAAAATAATTTAAAAGATCATGGCTTGCCTCCAGAACACCTTCACCTTTAAACGGACACCCTTGCTCTTCAACACTCTATAGAGGCTGCTGATAGCAGATTTTAAAATGTAATATACCATTTCATTTCCTGACTAGTAGTACCAAAGAGTGAAAATTTTTAACTTTTCTACTGTAATGTGGTATACTGGCTCAGTGGTGAGGCATTTCACTTTCTTGAGTTTGAGATGAAATGTGTATTGAAAGCTGCAGTGTAATCTTCTACAGCAAGCACTCAAGTCCTCCTCACTTTTCCCAAGCAAAGTTGCGTCATCTGCATAACACAGGTTGTTGGTCACTATTCTTCAGATTCTGATGCCACATTCCTCTTCAAAATTTCAGCTTCTCATATGATTTGCTCAGCACACAGATTGGTAGGTATTAAGAAAGGATACAGCCCTAATGCACATCTTTCTTGATCTTAAATCACATAGTGAAATGGCATCAAAGATTGCATTAAGACCCACGTGATTTTTAAAAGTTGCTCTGATCAAACAGCCACTTGGTCTAGGTATAGGTTTTGCAAGAGCACACTTATGCAATCCATATTTGTTCCTATTCCCAAGAAAGGTGATCCAACAAGAGAATGTCAAAATTACAGACAAGTTTACTATCACAAGCAAACAAAGGACTGCTGAGCATCATTAAAAAAATGACTATAACAGTATATAGACCACTCCTAGAAGTTCAAGCAGGATTTAGAAGAGACCATAACACTAGGAATATCACTGCTTATGTCAGACAGATCCTGGATGAAAGTAAAAAAATACTAGAAAATACCTATTTATGCTTTATTGACTATAAAAAAAGCATTTGACTATGTGGATGGTAGAAACTATGGCTAACATAGAAAAGAATGGAAATCCCAGAAATTGTTCTCATGCCAAATGTATATCAAGATCAAGATGCTATTGTTTGAACAGAGCAAGGGAACACTAGTTGATTTAAAATTAAGAAAGGTGTTCTCAAAGTGGTATATTCTCTCCATAGCTACTCAAACTATGTCCTGAGCAAATTATTTCAGAATTTGGACTCTATGAAGAAGAATGTGGAACCATGATAGGAGGAAGACTCATCAACAATCTGTGTTTTCAGGTGACACAACCTTAGTTGTTAAGAGTCAGGTAGAATTTAATCACTTGATGCAGAAAATGAAAGAATACAGCCATCAACATCAAGAAAACAATTCTCAACACTGAAATGATAGAAAACACCATAAGAGATGGAGAAAAGAAAGAAACTGTCAACATAATTACCTTGCTAAGTCAGGAGAACAGGTGACATATGGCAGTGAAAAGTTTGCAGTCAGGAGTCTTTCCAAATTCTTGAGGAAGAATCATGTTAGTTTCAGGACTAAAGTGCACCTCATTCAGGCTTTAGTCTTTTCAATCACTTCCCATGCATCTGAGAGCTGGACAAAGAATAAGGCTGACAGAAAACAATTTGAAGACTTTGAGTGGTGGTGTTGGAGATGAATAATGAACATCTCAGGGATGTGAAAGTGCAGCCAGAGAGCTCCTTAGAATCAAAGATGATAAAGATTTATCTCATTTCAAACATACTAATAGGACAGCATGGCAAAGGTAGGTGGGCAAAAGAAAGGAGATGTTCAAGCAGATGGACTGACACGGTGATTGTTGCAATGGACTCAAGTGTGTTAGAAGTTGTGCAGAAAGCAAAGGAGATGACAAGGTTCATCTGTTGTTCATATAGTTGTTTTGAGTTATACTCAATTCTGTAGCACCTAACAACAACATCCTGAAGTACAGTTCTGTGAGTGACAGGGTATTCATAATTTGTTCTGCTAAGATTAGTAGTAGCCCAGTTATAAGAAATGTTGAGTCAATGTTGGCCCAAATGCTTGATTTGCTGCATAACTCCATGATGTCTGATATCAACAGCCCCTCTTTTGTTCAGTTCCCTAGCTTCTCTAAATCCCCTAGGTATCATGATTCACTGGAATGTCTTCCAGAGACTCAGACTCATCAGGGAAAGCCTCACATCACTATAGCTGTGTACATCGTTTTGCAGAGACTGGTGAACATTGCAGACTATGAGTAGAAGGCAGGCATCTTAAAAAGAGAGCTAGCAGTGAGGTCTCAAGACCATTATCTGGTTTGTCAAGTTTTTTCACATCAGCAAAGTCCCTCTAGATGGGATTGAGTCTCTGGGGAAAATTGGTTCTTCACACAGCCTCTTGAAGGGACAATGTAGAAAGGAAAGAGATCTAGTAACGCAGAGAGAATACAATTTATGAAACAAATTTACCTAACCCACTTAGAAGTCTTACATAACACCATAGATCTCCCAAACTACCCAATGGATTGATAAAAAACAACAACAAAAAAATTGTACTGAGGCGCCTCCAATTCACTTGTAATCCATGTTTCTTAGAGTGGAATTCTGCTCCACAGTCCTATTCAGGGCTGGTTGGTTACTCAGAGGCAATCATTAGGTCTTTCTCTCATGATATTAATGGGTACACTCGACTCCAACTCTAACTTAACATCAGAGGACTTTAACTGTTTACATCATCCAGGGGTTCATTCTTTTATTTGGAAAAAGTGTTGAAGCCACAGAGTAAACCATCAACACCATATCTAAACTGGCACTATGATTCTGCCCACTGTGGTAACAGTCTTGCTTCAAATATGCACACCAAGTAGAAGAGTGCAATCTACTTCCTGAAGCATTTTTAATATGGGTTTCCAGATAAATATATCTTCTATATTTAACACTTTTATGTCTACATTTGCCTATTTGGAGACTGAAAAGTAAAATTGGAGAAGTACAGTAGGGTACTACAAAAAGTCCCACTAATGCTTCTGAAATAAAGATGAGGATGAAAAGAACAAAAGATGCAATGGCATTCCCAAGTGCCTCCTTTTAGCACCATGTTGGAAAGTGGTTTTGGTTGGAGGAGATGATAAACCTGCCATCCATTTTTAAGCTAGGGCTCAAATGACATTTGAAACAAATGTGAAACCTGAAATCACATCTATTATTGCCTTAAACTATTTTATACAATAAAAATTTCCCAGACTTCAACAAAAATAAAAAAGAGAAATGCTAAATGAGAACGAGAATGGAAAACCTAAATAGCACGATTCACTATCTTGGTGTTCTTGAAATTTCTAATCACTAAGCCCAGGAACTATAAAAAACACATTCAACTGCAGATAACTTGTTAAAAAAAGACAGATCAAATGCATCTTGGGATCTTGTAGCACACTTTCTCTGGCAATAATGTAATTAAATTATAATTCAAGAAGATATTCCAATACAGAAATTATTAACAATCAAATAATCCAAGTTCAACAAGGAAATCACAAAGTAAAATGAAAACTAAAAATATCTGAATTGGTGAGATGAAAACACAGCTTTGTTTACAGACGCTGTTGTTATGTGTCGTGGAGTTACAAGGCCACAGCAGACCCTCCAGCACGTTTTCAGAGGCAGTAAATCACATGGGAGATTCCACATCAATCTCTCAAGAAGCAGCTGGTGGATTTTAAGCCTGTGTCTTTGGGAATGTAGTGTTGTTGTTGTTATGGGCGTTGAGTCGCTTGCGACTCATAGCGACCCTATGTACAACAGCCCTAAACTCTGCTCTGTCCTGTGCCAGTCGCACTGTCTCTGACACTCCCATCCCTATTATCCCAGTCACTGAATCAATCCACCTCATAGAGGGCCTTCCCCTCCTGCACCGTCCCTCCACCCTCCCAAGCATGATGTCCTTCTCCAAGGACCGGTCTCTCCTCACAACATGTCCAAAGTATTTTAGACGGAGCCTCAGAATCCTTGCCTCCAAGGAGCCACCCGGTTTAACTTGGTGAGCACATCCAGGGCAGCATCTGTTAGCTGAAATACATCAATTGGTATACCATCTATTCCTGGAGCCTTATTTTTTGCCATTTCCTTCAAAGCAGCCTGAACTTCTTTCATCACCATAGGCTCTTACTCATATGTGTGTAGCTGCTTACAACTAGGCCACCAGAGGTCTTAGCTTAGAGAAATACACAGCTTTAAATAAATGTGGTAGTGATTGCTGTTCTTAAGTGCTTTCAAGTATGACACATAGTATGAACAACAGATCTGAATCCTTTTCTATCCTGGTCCATCCTCACAAGCTCTGACACACGCATGCCCATTGTCACAGTCACTTTGTCAGTTCACCTGCTTGTGTTTTGCTGTTCCTTCACCTTTCCAAGCACAATGTCTCTCAGCAAGGAATACTTTTTCTTAGCAACATGCCCAAAGTATGTGAGACAAAGCTTCACCGTCTTTGTCTCCAAGAATCACTCTGGCAGAACCTTCAATGAGTCTTTTGGCAGTCTGTGGGGTATTCTGTGTTCTTCTCAAACACCACAGTTCAAACGCATCAATTCTTCTGTCATCCTTATTCATTGTTCTCAGATTTAAGTAGCAAGTGACTGAAAAAGACCATACCCTGAATCGGGCATGCCTTTGTCCTCAAACTGAAATCACTGCCCCTCAATAATTTGGAGAGGTCCTTGACTACTGATTTATAATACAATCCTTCCATTTCTTGCCTTTCATTTTAGGATTATATCCTCTCTGTGGGACAGAAGCACCATGCTATTTGTTGGTGGTGGTGTTTTGTTTTGTTTTCTGTTGCAAAAAGCTTTATTGTTTCATTTGGTCCAAGGCTTGGGCCAAGGGCTTCTGTGTAGAGGACCACAGAATATAAAGGACTGCATCCTTGGAATATGGCTGTGTGCCTTGCACACAATAGGTGTCTTCAGAAAGAAGATCATAAGCAGAGCTCACAAGGTGCTCTGAGAAGGAAGATTACAAGCAGTTCTCATACATCTTTAGACACTGACTTTCATTATTATTCCTGCTCTTGATAAAGTTGTTGCAAGATGAGAGAAAGCACAGTTGATGAATACAAAGAAGTCTTGGCCGAATCTATCTAACTATGTACCCAGCCCATCCCAGCCCTATATTAATCTTGATGTTTCTACTTATACCCGGCCAGCCTGGGCTCTATGATGTATCCCTTAATTTTTCTATTTCTCTGTGAACCATATCTTTGTTTCCAAAAGGTATAAATAAAGATAGCACAGCTGCCCGGGGCCGGTCCTATTTTGTCCTGTCTGTCCCGCCCAGTCCTGTCCTGTGCTGTTTTGTCTATGTAAGTTGTTTGTCTCTTATGTCTTTATTTACTCATTTCTTCCAGGCATCATTTCCCCCAGAGAAGTAGGATAAGTGGTCCCCAACACTTCTGGGTGGTTAAGATTCTACATCAGGGTGGGATAGAGAAGCTTGCTGCTGATGGCAGTGGGATACAGAGGTTCCTCCCTGCAGGTCCCCACAGGCCCCTAGTTATGCTTGAGGGTGAGAAGCTCAAAGAGATACTCACCCAGCCCAGCCTGGGGGCTGCCCAGTCTTCTAATGTTGGTCAGATGGTCACCCATCTTCTTCAGCAGTTTCACTTCCTCGTCCAGGAAGTGGTTCTCCAGATCGTCACAGAGATGGGGGTCAGTGTGGGCGGAATGCATGGGTGCAGATACAGAAGGGCCTGCGTTAGGCTCTTCTCCAAGGCCAGTGCAGCTTGCATGGCATCCAGGGTTTTATCCCCTCATCCTGGGATGGCTTCTGGATATCTTGGAAAAGGACATGGCCACCATGCAGCTTTTGCAGGTTTTGCAGTTTCAAGAGCTACTCGGCACCCTCATGCTTCTCCTTCACCAACTCGCGGAAGAAGTGTCCCACATCTTCCAAGGCCACATCATTGCGGTCAAAATAAAAACCTAGAGAGAAGTCCAGATGGCTGACACCAGCTTCTGCTTTGGCAGAATAAATTTGAAGGATCTGAGAGCTCATAGTTGGTCAAGGTTTTGGGGCTAACAGAAAAGGTGTTAGCTGGTCCCCAAAATAGGAGATGGTTGAAATGGTCCCGAGATGACACCGGGAGATGAAGTTGGAGGGAGGCTGGAAGGGGGGAAGTTGCAGGGGTTTGTTCCGTCCAAACACTGTTGAAGCAAGAGACAGACCCACGGGACCACTGGGGAACTCTGTTGTTGTTATGTGCCGTTGAGTCGCTTGCGACTCATAGCGACCCTATGTACAACAGCCCTAAACTCTGCTCTGTCCTGTGCCAATCGCACTGTCTCTGATACACCCATCGCAATTACCCCAATCACTGAATCAATCTACCTCCCTCTCTGCACTGTCCCTCCACCTTCCCAAGTATGATGTCCCTCTCCAAGGACCGGTCCCTCCTTAAAACCTGTCCAAAGTAAGTTAGACGAAGCCTCTGAATCCTTACCTCTAGGGAGCTGCCCAGTTTAACCCTTTCCAGGATGAATCTGTTTGTTTTCCTAACAGTCCATGGTACCCTCAATACTCTTCTCCAGCACCACAGCTCAAAGGCATCAGTTCCTTCTATCCTCCTTAGTCATTGTTCAACTCTCTGATGAATAACAAGGGGTTGCAAAGACCATGGCTTGTATCAGATGCACCTTAGTCTCCAGAGAGACACCATTGCTCTTCAGAACTTTGGAAAGGTCCCTAAGAGCAGACTTTCCCATCACAATATGCCTTTTAATTATCCGAGAGACTGGGCTCTATGAGGAGAAATGTGGCATCAGGATTGGTTTAAGATCTATCAACAGTCTGTGTTATGCAGATGACACAACCCTGCTTGCTGAAACTGAGGAGGACCTGAAGTGCTTGCTGCAGAGGGTCAAGGACTACAGTCTTCAATATGCATTGAGGCTCAATGTCAAGAAGACAAAGATTCTCACCATAGGGCCAATTGGCAGCATCAGGAGGCATGGTGAAGAGACAGATTATTCACAGCTTCAGTTTGCTTGGCTCCACAGTCAACACTCTTGGCACCAGTAGCCCACACTAGTAGAAGGTATTATTCAGTTTGCCACATGGATGTGTTTTATAGTGCTGAGATGGAATACAAAACAATTTTCCTAGGAAACCCAATGTTTGTTCTCTTGGGTCCTGCATCTAACCTGAAAACAGAGTACTTCTGACTCCTGGTTCTGGGACTATAGATCACTATCTTTCTGACAACATACATCCCACCTACACCATCCACAATCACATGTGCTATTTTCCTGACAGTTTCTATGAGATCTTCAGGTAATTGCAGAATCCAAAGACACAGATGAGAGTGAGAGGACTGAAGGCAGGAAAAATATAATTGACATCAAATAAGGAAGCGTGTTACAATTTAGATATTTGAAATATTGTTAACTAGTGTTATAGGAAATGTCACTGTGTACTAATGATTTGGAAAAAACTCATAGCTGCCCATCAGGGGCTTTTCAGAGGCCTGGGAGAAGACTGTCCATCTTTCTCTCACAAGCAGTTGGTGGACTCAATGTGGGTGATTTTGGGTTGACTGCACAAGTCCTTACAAATAAGCCACCAGGGGGCCCTTTATAGAAAGTACTACTAATCACTGTATAAGAAATTATCCGTGCAGTAAGTGCACCTGACCCAGGCCATGGTCTTCACAATTACTTCACAATCAAATACATCAGAAAGCTGACAATGGCTAAGGATGAAAGAAGAATCAATTCTAGGAACTGAATGTGATGCTGGAGAAGAGTACTGAACACGCCATGAATCACCAAGAGAACAAACAAGTCTGTCTTGGAGAGGGTGAAACCAAGTTTCTCTTTGGATGCAAGGATTCTGATGCTCCATTTCACATACTTTGGGTATGTGGATTGGAGAGACTATGAACATCATGCCTGGAAAGGTAGAGGGACAGGAAAGGAAGATCCCAGATGAAATGAATTGACACAGAAATTGGGATAATGGGAGTAGGTGTGTTGGAGTCAGTGAGACTGGTTCAGGATAGGACAGGGTCCAAAGCTACTGTGCATAAGATCACCATGAGTTGCAGGGGACTTGAAGGCACATAACTGTTGGGGCCCTGAAGCTGTTCTCCCTCCCTTTCCCAGAATATCCACAAAAATGAATGACAGGCAGCAGTAGCTGCGGCTCTGTTGGTCTCAGTCAGGCTGTGAAAACCGTTCGACCTCCGAGTCCCAGGAATAACTATTTGCAACCCCCAGTGTGCTCCTTTACCTTGTAAAAAACAACTGTGAACATCCCTTTGCCAATTTCCTTCTAAAACAATATAAAATCTCACTCTAATTTTAAGTAGGGGATGGTCTCTACTTTAGAGGAAGCCGGGCAGTTTCTCTTCAATAAACTGCCTTTCTTGGCTTCAGATGGATTCTGTCCTTCCTTGGCAACTTAAAATAACAAGAGAAAAATCTAACAGCAAGGAAGTTCTGGTGTCCAGGTGGATAACGTTTCTCAAAGTGAGAAAGATGGGCATGGAGACAGAATTCCTGGCATACACCCTTCGTGATTTTGAACCATGCACTGCAATCCCAAAGGCACGTGTTTCAAGGCCACCAGCTGGTCTGTGGGGAAAGGATGGGTAATCTCCTCCCTTGGGATTTACAACCTCTGAAATCCTACCAGAGGGCCAGTTATTGGTCAGCCACAATACCACAGGACTCCTTTGGGAGTCTGGAAGAAATCTCCACAGTGCTTTCAGATGTATAACAAGTAATTAAAAACACCATGGCTTGCATCAGGCACATCTTAATCTTTAAACTGATATCCGTACTCTTTAGTACTTTGGAGAGGTTTCTGACGGCAGATTTTCCAATGCAATACTTTTGGTGATTTCTTGACCAGCAGAACCAAAGGTGTTCATTGTAAATCCAAGTGTGAATAAATCACTGACAACTTCAAACTTTCCTATGTTTATGTTGCATATTAGCTCAGTGATTAGAATTTTCTTTTTCTTGATGTTGAGATGTAATATATATTGAAGACTATGGTCTAATCTTCTGCAGCAAGTGCTCAAGTCCTCACATTTAGCAAGCAAAGTTGTGCCATCTGCACAACACAAGTTTTTGAAGGGTCTTCCTTTGATCCTGATGCCACAAAAAGTTTAGTTACTGATAAGATTTACTCAGCACACAGAATGAATAAGTATTGAGAAAGAATTAGCCCTAATACATGCCTTTCTTTATTTTAAATCATACAGTGAAATTACATAAAAAATGGTATCAAGTACATACATCAATTTTTTTTCATACATTAATTTTAAAATTTGTTCTAATACAAGACCTCTTCAAGTAGGTATGTTGTTGTTGTCATGTGCCGTCGAGTCGCTTGCGACTCATAATGACCTTATGTACAACAGCCCTAAACTCTGCTCTGTCCTGTGGCAATTACACCGTCTCTGATACTCCCATCCTGATTACCCTAGTCACTGAATCAATCCACCTCATAGAGGGCCTTCCCCTCCTGCATTGTCCCTCCACCCTACCAAGCATGATGTCCCTCTCCACAGACTGGTCCCTCCTTACAAGATGTCCAAAGTATGTTAGACGAAGCCTAAGAATCCTTGCCTCCAAGGAGCTGCTCAGTTTAACCCTCTGAATGAATCTGTTTGTTTTCCTAACAGTCCATGGTACTCTCAATACCCTTCTCTAGCACCACAGCTCAAAGGCATGAATTCTCCTTCTATCCTCCTTAGTCATTATCCAACTCTCTGATGCATAACAAATGATAGTAAAGGCCATGGCCTGTATCAGACACACCTTAGTCTCAAGAGAGACACCATTGCTCCTCAGTACTTTGGAGAGGTCCCTAACAGCAGACTTTCCCATGGCAATGCGCCTTTTAATTTCCTGGCTGCTGGTGCCAAGAGTGTTGACTGTGGAGCCAA
>NW_006400036.1:620243-626513 GCF_000299155.1 Elephantulus edwardii
TTTAGAGTAGTGAGAGAAGATCTTCACCCTGAAACCTACAGCGTCCCTTTTCAGCAGGAAGTAGCTAAGAGAATACGCCATCCCCTTTTCCTTGTGAATCAGGGTGAAGTCTCTCTCAGGGAGGAGTGATAGAGAATGGCAAAGGACACACTGACAAAGGAGATTAATCAAAACTGGCTTTGACAAGCACTGTGGCAATTGGACAATTAAAACAGACATTCGGGGGCCGGGAAGAAGAATGAACTAGGGAGGAGGGTAGAGAAAACAGTGCAAAAATGAATGAATGAAAACCCAAAATCTCTGTAAATGTTCACTAAAACTAATAAAATTTAATAATAATAATAAAAAAAGAACATATCAAAATCTAAATAAAAAAATCGGGAAGTGTGTCCATCAGGGATGCATTCTGTCTCCATACCTTTTGAATCTGTATGCAGAATAGATGATCCGGGACACTGGGCTGTTAGAGGAGCAATGAGGCATCAGGACTGGAGGAAGATTCATCAACAACCTGAATTATGCAGATGATGCAACCCTGCTTGCTGAAACTGAGGAGGACCTAAAGCACTTGATGCAGATGGTCAAAGACTGCAGTTTTCAATATGGATTGAAGCTCAACATCAAGAAAACAAAGATTCTCACCACGGGCCTAATTGGCAGCATCATTAAGAATGGTGAAGAGATTGAGATAGTTAACCGTTTTAGTTTTCTTGCCTCCACAATCAATACTTTTGGTACCAGCAACCAGAAAATCAAGAGATTAATTGCATTGGGAAAGTGAGATATCAGGGACCTCTCCAGAGTATTGAAGAGCAATGACATCAAGATGGAAACTAAGGTGCACCTGATCTGGGCCATAGTCTTTGCAATTGCATGCTATTTGTTGGAGAGCATGACTAGGGATGATAGCGAATTGATGTCTTTGAGCTGAGGTGCTAGAGAAAAGTTGAATATACCATGGACTGCTAGGAGAACAAACAAGGTCATCCTGGAGAGGGTGAAATCGGACTGCTCCTTGGAGGCAAGGATTCTGAAGTTTTGTCTGACACACTTTGGGCATGTTGCAAGGCGGGAATTGTCCTTGGAGAGGGACATCATGTTTGAGAGGTTGAAGGGACAGCGCAAGAGAGGAAGACCCTTAATGAGATGGATCGATTCAGTGATTGGGTTAACGGAAGTAGGTGTGTCAGAGACAGCGAGGTTGGCACAGGATAGAACAGGGTTTAGGGCTTTTGTAAATAGGGTCACTATGAGTTGTAAGCGACTCCATGGCTCTTAACAACAAAACAACAGTAACAATATTCCTGTGGCATCATCCACTTTCTAAACAACATGCCTCCAAAAACTCTATGAACTTTGATAAACGTTGATAGTTATAGAAAGGATTCAAGTATTTTGTTTATAGGGTTGCTATGTATGAATCATGCTCAACTTGAAGGCAAGCAACAACAATATACTCTAACAAATTTGAAGAGCTAGAGGAAATGAACATATTCCTTGAAAGTCATGCTGCACCCAGAATGACACAGATAAATGTAGAACGCCTGAACAGACCTATCACAAAAGAAGTCAGGTTCAAGACCAAAAAAATGCTTAAGAATGGAATGCTGAATAAAACAACATGTAGCAGTCCTACCAAGATGCTGTAGGGCAGCCTGATGCTTCAGCTATTCATTACTCTGGTACTCAGGTTTACTTCACAGTGTGGCACCCCAACATTCACCCTGGCAGCTTTTTCCCTGCAGGAGCACAGGATTGTTTTCTACACCTGTCCCTATAACATTTTTTTAATTGTGATTTTAACGCAAGTTTACATAAAACTTGGATAACCACTCATTGATGGTTGAATATTTTCCTCCCTAGCCCCCATCCCAGTACACTTTTATCTTTAAAAAATTAATTCATTGTTGAACAATTGCTTCTCTCCCTCTCACTTCAGTCCACTTTACTATGCATCTCTTACTCTAGACTGTTGTTCAGAATAATATATTCCTTTTAAACAGTTTCCCCCTCATCTGTTTAAATGCAGTGCTCATTATTTATTGACACTTTTCTTAGTTTTCCCCCATTCTCATGTCAGTCCTGTTTTATGAGTGGAATTATGCAATATTTGTACTTTTGTGACTGAGATATTTCACTCAGCATGGTGTCCTCCAGGGTCATAAATTTTGTATAATATTTTATGAGTTCCTTGTTTTTCAGTTCTGCATAGTATTCCATTATGTGAATACCTTCTCTATCCATTCATTTGTTGATAGGCACTTGTGTTGCTTCCATCTCTTTGCTATTGTGAACAATGCAGCAATAAACATGTGTGTGCATATATATGTTTGGGTGGAAGTTCTGGTTTCTTTAGGGTATATTCCCAGTATTGCTGGGTCAAATGGTATTTCTATTCCCAACTTTTTGAGGAAGTGCCAGACAGCCTTCCAGAGTGGTTGCACCATTTTACACTCCCACCAATAGTGAATTAGGGTATTAATTTCTCCACAATTTAACCAGCATTTGTTGTTGTCCCTCTGCTGAACTTTGCAATTGTTATTGGGGTGAGATGATATCTCATAGTTGTTTTGATTTACATCTCTCTTAGAGCTAGGGAGTTTGAACATTTCTTCGTGTGCTTATTCACCATCTGAATGTCTTCTTTGGTGAAGTGTCTGTTGATATCCTGTGTCCATTTTGCAATTGAGTTGGTTACTATTATCTTGTTGAGGTGCTGAATTATGCTATAAGTTCTCGATGTAAGTCCCTTATGAGACACATCATTACCAATTTTCTTCCCCCAGTCTGTGGCTTTCCTTTTTAACCCCATTGGAGAAGTTTTTGATGTGCATAGAGATTTGACTCTTAGAAGGTCTCATTCATCTATTTTGTTCTCTCCTGGTCGTAGAAGTCTCCATAATATTTTCAATGGTCAATTTTTCAGAAGAGTGTCCCAGTGCTTTACATCAAGGGACTCTGGAATAAACTCAAATTCCTCCCTTTTAATAAGCATCCACACTTTTGACAGTGTCACCTACTGACTTTGTACTACACTAGACTCTTAATATTTTCTCATCTATTCATTACCTTTTTCTCATCTCATTCATGCCTCTTTTTTGTTCTTTTAAAACATTTTTATACTATTCTTGGCTACTAAGTTCTTCTACATGAACTTAACAGTTGTTCTTAATTTTTTTTAAAAATTTTATTTATTGTGAAAAACATGTATGGGGATACAAGAGTGAGGGTTGAGAGCAGAAGATTGAGGAGGGGTAGGGATGAAACTGCAGGGCTGCCCAATTTGGTTGGCAGGGGGAGTATGTGAAGGAAATGAGAAAGATCCAGTGTGGACCAGAAGAGTCAGGGCATAGTCCAATGGTGATTAATTTTTTTTAACAAAGAAATTGTCTTATTCACTTGTAGGTTTCTCATTTGGGAATAGGGCACAGACACTCTTGCTTCTTCATGCTGAACAGGGGTGTTGATGTGACGGGGAAAGAGGGGGAAAGGAGGGCACTTTAATACCTTACTGGTAGAGATATTTTTCTGAAATCTACTGATCTCTGGACTGCAAAGTGTTTGCCTAAGTGGGGCCAGTGGGGATGGATGGCTGAATCCTGAGGCTTCATCCTCCTTTGCTTTCTTAGCTGTCAGTTATAATTCCCTTTTGTCTCTGGAACTGGGTTCAGGGTTCAGGTCTGGAGTAAAACACTAAGTTTTAACACTAAGTTAAGATTATCTATAGAAAAGGGAGCAAACCTAGAGAGAATAAATTTGTGAGTTACAAATAGGGCTTTGGAGGTGTTCCTTACAGGTATACTGGGGGAGAAGGTGGAGAAAATTGGCCTAGATAACATCCTCTGTATACCCTAGGCAGTTTTCCCTGGTGATCTGAAGCTCCTGAGGGACGAAGAGCTCACCCCAAGGGCCGAACGGCTTGCCCCAGGGACTGAACAGCTCACCCCAGGGACTAAATGGCATACCTCGAGGGCCAGGTAACACACTCAAGGGACCGTGTAGCACACCCTCCAACTGAAGTGCTGCCCCCTCCCCCAGGTCTGGATCCTGTGCCTCACTGAAGACCATGGTCAGGGACAGCATCTCCAGTTCTGGTACCACCACCATTCCCCCCCTCCCCTCTACCAAGTGGCCAGACTGCAATTTGAAGTAGGTATCACTGCCCTCTTTATAAATGGAGAAGGGGATTTGAGAGTGGTGAACAGACCCTCCCTAGGTCTAAACAGTTTTTGGCAACCTGGAAAGGGTCAAACCAGGCGGCTCCTTGGAGGCAAGGATTCTGAGGCTCCGTCTAACATACTTTGGACATGTTGTAAGGAGGGACAAGTCCTTGGAGAGGGACATCATGCTTGGTAGGGTTGAGGGACAGAGCAGGAGGGGAAGGCCCTCTATGAGATGGATTGATTCAGTGACTGGGGTAATCGGGATGGGTGATTGGCAAAGGACAGAGCAGAGTTTAGGGCTGTTGTACATAGGGTCGCTATGAGTCACAAGCAACTTGACAGCACATAACAACAAGAGTCAAGAGATCAAAAGATGTGGTGTATTGAGAATATCTGCTATCTCAGATATGTTGCTGTTGTTAAGGGTCCTTGAGTCATAGACAACTCATAGTGACCCTTATCAATCCATTGTGTTGATGATCTTCTCTGGCCTGTCCAAGGAAATCTTCACTGACAGTGAGATGCTTTCTTTTATCAAGACCTTCACCTTCCAGCTCCCTGGCACTGCTGCTACTGCTATCGCCACTGCTGCTGTTCACCCCCTTCCCCCAACAACCCAGCTCTTGCGTTGGGGGCCTGCAGCTTATCAGTTGTGCAGGGGTTCCACCACACCGGCTGTGGGGCCCAGCATTCGCTGTCTGGGCTAGGCTAGGGGACCTGTGGGCCCCAACCACCGCAGCCCAATGGAGTTGTAGCAGTGAGGGCTCGGCAGCAGGCAGAGGGAGGCAGGGGAATCCACCCACATTTCCCTGAGAATCCTTATCCTCCTGATGTTGTGCTCCAGTCCACGATGATGACCAGCAGTCAACTGTGTGGCTGTTTGGGCACATTTGTGTGGCCTGCTTCAATGTGGTTTTCTGCGCCCTCCTCCTCACAACACTGCATCTCCTGCCACCACCATCTTGGTTCCGAGAATTCTTCCCAGAATAAGTTTATTCTGTGGCAGTGTGGAGGGTCTGCCGCACAAGCCCAGGGGCCCAGTGCCTGCCATCATCTGTGGGAGCCTCATGGAGCTGTGGAGGCTTGGTAGTGGGGGGCTGGGAGGCGCAAGACTCACCCATTCTTCTTTGGGAATCTTTAATCTCTTGATGTTGAGCCTTGATCCATATTGAAGATCAGTAATCAACTGTTTAATTGTTCAAGTATCAATAAACAGAGGAATATAGAGGGCCATAATGGCCTGTTTCTATGTGGCTTGCTGTTCCTGCAGCTTCTTATGCTGTTTACACTACCACCTTGGTTCTTGTTCTTAAAATCTTAAGAAAAAGGAGAGGAAAAAACAAAAGAGGATTTTGACTGACACTGTGAATCTTGCATTGTGGAAGGTCACTCATCTGCTGGTCTACACTCCTCTTTTAAACAAGAACACTCACTCTTGCCTGTGACTTCTACAATTTTTCCTAGTCCAAACTCGGAAGATGGCCTACTTACTTGAAGGATACCTGAAGGGCTCAGTGACAATAAGAAGTCGGCTGGACTAGGACATATTCCAGAAACACCTGAGACCCTTGAAAACAAGGGACCTTCAGGGGGACTGGGTTGAAAACAACCTAGATCCAGTTCTAAGAGCTATTCCTTGTCAGCAATCTTCTGAGTCTCTAAACCCTAAAGAGTTAAGTGCACCAGAGGAGTTCTAGCTAACAAAATCTCCTGGAATGCAGGGGGTTACAAACAACCTTGGCACTTCCCCTGGAATCAAATTTGCATACTCATTTGCCTTCTTGAGATAAGATAAAGAACACAAAGTGTTGATTCATAAGGGATAATTTTATTTGGTAGGATGTTTCCTGTTTTTCTTTACCCTGCAAAAGGTGTACATGACTTTCTTTTTTTTTTTTTTAAATATATGATTAGGTTTTATTTGCATGACAAAAGTCCAGAATAAGAGGTGCATAGCAAAGTGGACTGGGGGTGGGGCAGGGGAGGAAATTGTGCAACAATGAAAAAAATCTTCTTTTTTTAATTCAGGTTGTTTATTTTTCATTTCAATGAACATCTACAGAGATTTTGGAATTCCATTCATTCATTGTTGCACCCTTCTCCCCGC
>NW_006400036.1:626613-628336 GCF_000299155.1 Elephantulus edwardii
GAGGTCCCTAACAGCAGACTTTCCCATGGCAATGCGCCTTTTAATTTCCTGGCTGCTGGTGCCAAGAGTGTTGACTGTGGAGCCAAGCAAACTAAAGCTGAGAACAATCTCAATTTCTTCACCATCCATCCTGATGCTGCCAATTGGCCCAGTGCTGAGAATCTTTGTCTTCTTGACATTGAGCCTCAGTCCATATTGGAGGCTGCAGAGGTTTTGCAAAAACACCATTAAGTGTTCTGAGATTCTAATTATTCTCAGTGTTAGCCATCATTTGTTGTGATTCACACAGTCAAACGCCTTTCCATAGTCAAGAAAACACAGACCATTATCTTTCTAATATTCTCTGCTTTTCGCCGAGATCTATCTGACATCTGCAATGATTTCTCTGGTGTCTCATCCTCTTCTAAAGCTGGCTTGGATTTCTGGCAGTATTCTGGTAATTCACTGTTCTGGTATGTTTTGGGTAACCTTCAGCAAGATTTTGCTTGCAGATGGATTTAAAGATATTGTATCAATGATATTGTTCCATAACTTTCACATTCTGTTGGATAACCTTTTCTAAGAAGAGGAAAATATGGATATCTTCCAGTCAGTTGGCCTGGTAACTAACTGGATCCAGCTTAGGTAGCCGACCTGACTAGACAGACAGAAGAAAGCTGGAATGGATCCTTCAAAGACCCCAAAATGTCTGCAGTTACTATGGAATTTATTTAAGTGTTGATAAGGAATCTCCTATTAACATACCAAAGAGAAGTCCTCACAAAGCTTCCCTACAGGATATCCTTGGTATGCTCATACTATACAGGATATAAATAGGGGAAAGAGGAAAACCAAAAAGTATTAGCAAGACAAAATGACAATCAGTTGAATTTTTTTAACAGTGGAATGGAAGTCTAAATTAAGTTGTTCAGACTATTTCAAAGGGCAATCTGAAAAGACAAAACAAAGAATTAAAATGGAATGTGCAGAAAACTGGAGAGTAAATAGGAAAGAACTCACTTAGCAACAACAGCAGAATATTATAAAAAGCTGACTGAAGGCGGGGGGATTGTATACCATTGAAGGAATTTTTCTTTTACATTTCAAAGAGAAGAGCGAACTGGGGAGAGGGTTGGGCAGGGAGAAAAGTGCAACAATGAATGAATGGAAATCCAAAATCTCTGTAAATGTTCATTAAAATTGATAAAATTTTTAAAAAGTTGACTGGAAGAGATTGATATTTGTTCCCATTCTAAAGAAGAGTGGACCAACAGAGTGTGGAAATTATTGAATGATATCATTAATATCACATGCAAGCAAGATTCTTCTGAAAATTATCCAAAAACTATTAGAGTGACACATCAACAGAGAACTGCCACAAGATGTGCAGGCCAGGTTTTAAAAAGGCCGTGGTACTAGAGATATTATAGCTAATGTTAGATGGATCTTGGCTGAAAGTAGAGTACCAGAGGAATTTCTATCTGTGTGCAAAGGCTTTTGACTTTGTGGATCACAACAAACAGTGGTTCACTCTGAGAAGAATGGGAATCCTAGAACATTTGATTGTACTCATGTAAACCTGTACTTGAACCAAGAGGCAGTCATCAGAACAGAGTAAGGAGATAATGCATGGTTCAAAATCGGGAAGTGTAGCCCTGGACCAGATGGTTTTACAAGTGAATTTTGTTAAACATTCAGAGAAGAACTGTTACCAATTCTACATAAATTATTTCAGAAAATAGAA
>NW_006400036.1:630387-631899 GCF_000299155.1 Elephantulus edwardii
ACAATGGAATACTACGCAGCATTGAAAAACAAGGAACTCATGCAATATTATTCAAAGTGGGTGACCCTGGAGGACATTATGCTGAATGAAATATCTCAGTCACAAAGGGACAAATACTGCATGGTGCCACTGTTGTAGAGTGGGTCTGACATCAGGGTGGGGGTATGACAGAAAAAACTGGATAAGTTATGTATATTGTATTGAAGCAGATGAGGGAAAGAACAGATTAGAAGTGATATATGATTATTATGGTTATCACAGGAATCCAGAATTAAGGTTGCATAGAGAAGTGTACTCGGGGTAGGGGGTTGGGGAAGGGACATGGGAATTGCATACTAATGAAGAAATTTTTTTCTTTTCTCTCTTTGGAGGGGGAAGTGAGCTGGTGGGGAGAGGTGGGTAGGGAGAAAATTGCGGCAATGAATGAATGGAAATCCAAAACCTCTGTTAAAAAAAAATGAAAAAAAATTAACTTCACTAAATGAAAATTTTCTTCGTATATTTCTTTTCACTTAGACAACTACTGTGGCTTTTCTTTGCCTACACAGGCAGGCTGGTATGCCTGACTGTCTACAGCCTCGGTTAAGGTATGAGCTAATGGCATCACATCAGCAGGAGACATGGGGCAGGGGAAGAAAGAGTGTGTGAGGATGCAGTAACATTTATAGTAGTTTCAAACTGGTGTGACAGCTACCAGTAAGGCATACGTTGACCAATGTTCACTGAAGCACTCTATTTTTTTAGAATACTTATTTTATCTTTAAGTATTGCCACCCATGGCTTGAATTTGTTTTTCAACTCCTTCCCCTTTAGAAACTCTGAGTGAGTCCAGCCCTTTTGATTTTTCTGATTACAGCTCTCTGCACATTTCATTATAGTATCTTGCTTTGTCGTCCTGAGCCGCCTTCTGAAATTTTCTATTCAGCTCTTTGATTTCTTCCTTTAGCTTTGGTTTCTTGGTGCTCTAATGCAATACTCAGAGTCTCATCTGACATCCATCTTGGTCTTTTCTTCTTATTTAGCCTTTGTAATGATCCTTTGCATTCTTTTTTTTTTTTTATCTTTTGCATTCTTCATGGATGATTTTCTTGATATCCTCCCAGAGCTCATTTGGTCTACACTCATTGATGCTCAAAGCCTCAAAACTGCTCCTTAGTGGTTTTGACATTCAAGTGGGACAGACTTAAGGTCAAATCTTGGTTCCCGTGGACTTGACTTAATTTTCCTCAACTTCAACTTGAAAATTATCAAAAAGGTTTGGAACAATGTCAATAGAGGGCTGCCAGATGTGCAGGCCGTATTTAGAAGAGGTCGTGGTACTAGCTAATGTTAAGATGGATCTTGGCAGAAAGCAGAAAATACCAGAAGAATGCCTATCTGTGCTTCATTGACTATGCAAAGGCTTTTGACTGTCACAACAAGTTACAGCTGACTTTGAGAAGAATGGGAATCCAGAACATTTGATTGTGCTAATGCGAAACCTATACTTGGACCGAGAGGCAGTCGTCAGAA
>NW_006400036.1:633624-635253 GCF_000299155.1 Elephantulus edwardii
CTGTCCCTCCACCCTACCAAGCATGATGTCCCTCTCCAAGGACCAGTCGGTCCCTCCTTACAACATGTCCAAAGTATGTTGTTAGATGGAGCCTCAGAATCCTTGCCTCCAAGGAACTGCCCGGTTTAACCCTTTCCAGGATGAATCTGTTTGTTTTCCTAGCAGACCATGGTACCCTCAATACTCTTCTCCAGCACCACAGCTCAAAGGCATCAATTTTCCTTCTATCCTCCTTAGTCATTGTCCAACTCTCTGATGTGTAACAAGTGATCGCAAAGACCATGGCCTGTGTCAGATGCACCTTAGTCTCCAGAGTGACATCATTGCTCTTCAGTACTTTGGAGAGGCCTCTTAACAGCAGACTTTCCCATGGCAATACATCTTTTAATTTCCTGGCTACTGGTGCCAAGAATGTTGACTGTGGAGCCAAGCAAACTAAGTAAGTAAACTAAATTTATACTCACATACAATGGAATGCCGCTCAGACAT
The DNA here is from genome assembly GCF_000299155.1 of Elephantulus edwardii. Lineage (NCBI taxonomy): Eukaryota > Metazoa > Chordata > Mammalia > Macroscelidea > Macroscelididae > Elephantulus > Elephantulus edwardii. The sequence continues at coordinate 634,114 of NW_006400036.1, forward strand.
AAAGAAAAACTTAATTGCAGATACTTTCTTTCCTCTCTTTCCTCATGCAAACTCTGTCTTCCAGTATCACAAATTACTCAGTCACGTTGGCCACATTTCCAGAAACCACAGGGGTCAACACAAACAAGAGTTCAAAGGACCTCAAAGGGAACTCAATTAGAATAAGCTCGTCCAGGGAAAATCACCTTCGGGATCACGGTATCTCCCTGACAGGTAAGTATCAGTTACTTTCTATAACATGGATCAACCCTGAAATACTATAGTGAGTGAAAGAAGTTAATTACAAAAGGATAAATACTATATCTCAACTCATTGCAGTCAGGCTGGAACAGACTTCATTTTGTATTAAATCTGGATGCCTTTGGTCCTTTTAAAACATCTTTGAGCACCATTTTAAATAGAAAAATCTTTAGTCATTCAACAGGAAAAAAAAAAATAAAAAGATGGAACAGTTGCATAGCTGATGCTCCAGCAACTATCCAAGGCTATAAATCGCAGAAGATGATATTGAAGGAAACGCGGCTCTTCTCTCAAGACACAGCTCTTTGAGGACCTTACGATCACTCTGCTGCAAGATGCCAAGGCCTGTGTGGCATGGCCACACAGGAATATCTTCTAGCCACCACTTCCCCAGTATCTGCTAAAGACTGTGGCCAAACCCAGGTGCACTCACATCCTAGCTGGCAACAGGACCACTGCCTGACAAACTGAGGGGTTGCAGTTTCACTGCCCAGTTGCTGCCCCCACTGTCCACCAATGGCAGCACCAATATCCCAGGTACTTTGGGGAATAAACGTTTGTCTAGCTACACCAAGAGGCCTGCTTTAAGCTCAAGCTAAAGGGGCCGGGACTGCTAGAGCTGGGCCTTGGGCCAAAAAGGAGCACAAATATACAGATCTTTGACAAAACACTATATAGTCATAATAACCTAACATCTATTAAGAAAAGACTCACATAGTATCAAGAAAACAGCAGTCTGCCTCAGTCATTGTTGTTGTTTGTTGTTATGAGCCGTCGAATCATTTGTGACTCATAGCGACCCTATGTAGAACAGCCCTAAACCGTGCTCTATCCTGTGCCAATCGCATTGCCTCTGACACACCCATCCCGATTACCCCAGTCACTTAATCAATCCACCTC
>NW_006400036.1:635959-644538 GCF_000299155.1 Elephantulus edwardii
TCTGCATACGGGTTGAAAACGTATGGAGATAGGACACATCCATGGTGAACACCCTTCCCAATTTTATCACCAAAAAAAACCCCATTCTCCTAAAAAAGCAGACCCAATGAATATCCCAGTTGGAAAGAACCAGAAGAAATATGATGATGTGGAGTTATCTGAGCATCTACAGAAGAGTCAAACAATGGAAGACACAATGGACTCCAGTAAGAGAGCAAATACTGGTAGCTCGCAACAGCCGGAGGCAGCAAAGAGGCCGCTCGCTTTGCATTCTGGACTGCAGCCTCAGTCCTGCTGCTGGGCCAGGACACACGTGGACTCCTTGGGCAGGGACTCCAGTGGGGAGAAGGGCGTGAAGATGTGAGGAGGAGAGCGTGAAGAAGTCCAGCCAAGTGCTCAGGTGCCTGTATCACTGCACCTACCAAGGTGCTGCCTTTGAGCCTTTGAGGTGTTCCAGGAGTGCTGCTTCTGCTACTGTCTGTGCCACACTGAGGTGCACCGGCAGAAATTCCTCAAGTCACCACTGTATACATCCTTGGCGCTGGTGTCTGGACCTTGGGGGAGGTCCAGCCAGGGTGGAAGCCAAGGTGGAGCACGAGACCGAAGTGGAGGGCCAGGGAGGAGAGTGAGTCTGAGGAGGAGAGTGGATTTCAGGAGGGCGAGATGGAGAGAGAGAGAGCGAGGAGGAGAGTGACGAAGACAGTGAGGAAGAAGAGATGAAGGACGAGCAAGAAAGTGAGGCCGAGGAAGACAACCAGGAGGGAGAATCCGAGGCCAACTGGGAAACTGAGGTGGAGAGTGAAGTGGATCCCGAGGTAGAGATGGAAGCAGAGAGAGTGGCCAAGAGAAAGTGTCCGGACCACGGATGGGCTGGACTTGAACACCTACTCTATGAACAGTGTTCAGGCGTTTCGTTCATGGGGTTGCTACAAGTCGTCTATGACTCAACAGCAGCTAATAACAACAGCAATAACAACAACAAGGAAAATTATGATTGCCCCTCAAGATTATTCCAGGTCCTTCCTAACTAAGCAATACTGTTACATTTTTTTATATTATTGAGGCTCTTTCCGGAGTACATTCCAAGCAGCCATTGAAGGATCACCTGCAGGGGCCTTCATAACTTGATTAAAGAGGCCGTTTCTCCCTGGCCTACTACGACAACTGAGAAGGAGACGCTGGGCACAGTCAGCAAGCTTGAGAACTGGTCGTCCCTCGGATAGGTATGTGCCTGCTGTGGTTCTGGGAACATGTCCGGTGGAAGTGGTAATTGTTGCTGGGCAGCTTTTGGAGAAATTAGAAGCCATTACATACACACAAGGAGAAGAGATGGTTTTCCATGAGGATGCAGGCCTTCATGTGTTCTCTTCTAACAATAAAAGAATTTTTCTTCTACTTTTCAAAGAGAAGAGCTAACTGGGCGGGGGTCGGGGGGAGGATGAGCAGGGAGAATAGTGCAACAATGAATGAATGTAAATCCAAAGTCTGTAAATTTTAATTAATAAAAAATAAAAGAAAAAACATTTCATTCATGTATTAAAATGTTATATCAACTATACTGTTCCATAGTTTTCACATTTTGTTGGATCACCTTTTTTTTTTTTATCAGAAGAATGTCTATTTGTGCTTTATTAACTATACAAGTCATTTGACAGTATGAATGATAACTATGGTTAACATTGAGAAGAATGAGAATCCCCGAATACTTAGTTGTGCTCATATGAAACCTCTATCTGGATCAAGCTATTGTCTGAATGGGGCACAGCAAGGAAATATTATATAGTTTAAAATCAGGAAAGTGTACATTGGAGTTATATTCTTTCTACTTTATTTAATCTGTAATCTGAACAAATAATTTGAAAATTTGGATTGTGTAACAAAAAAAATGGCATCAGGATCAGAGGAAGACTCATCAATAACCCATGCTGTGCAAATAACCTTTTCTAGGAAGAATTAGTATGGGTCTCTTCCAGTTAGCCTGATAGATCACTAGATCCAGATCTACTGGCACAGCCTGGTGAGCACATATGGGGCTACTTCTGTTTGATGAAACATGTTAGCTGGTATTCCATCAGTTCCTTAAGACTTAATGTTATACCAATGGTCTTGGTGCAGCTTGAATTTCTTCCCTAGTCACTACTGCTTTTGGTCACATGCTATTACTTGAAATGATTCCTTGCCAGTCAATTTTTTTTAAAATACAGTAACTCTGTCAGGGTTTAGGTGAAGGGGATCCCTGGGTCCATTTTCTCTCCTCTCTACCTTATCATCTTGAGAGTTTGGAATCCTGACAAATTTCTGTGTCTCTGCATGGGTTTGCAAATATTGGTCAATGTTATACTCACTATTACAGACCAGGTAGCTTACCTGAATAGAGAGAAGAAAGCTGGAATGGATTATTCCAAGACCTCAAAATGACTAGTTACTATGGAATATAAACAAGTGTGGATAAGGGTTCTCCTCTTAACCTGCAAAAGGGAAGTGCCCACATACCTTGGTTATATTATTTTTATGGTGTGTTTATCCAAATACAGAATATTCACCAACAGGGGAAAGAGGAAAACATCAGTAAGACAAAATTACAATCAGGTCAGTTCAGTTCCTTTAGTCAAGGTCAGTGAGGGTTGGAACTATAAATCAAGTTGTACAGACTTGTTCTTCCAATGCCATGTCTTTTTTAAATTTTATTTTATTAATTTTAATGAACATTTACAGAGATTTTTTATTTCCATTCATTCATTGTTGCATTTTTCTCCCTGCCCACCCTTGCCCCCCAGTTTGCCCCTCTCTTTGAAAAGTAAAAGAAAGGGAGCTCTGGTGGCCTAGTGGCAGGAAGCAGCACTGCAATCCGAGGTGCACGGTTCAAATCCACCAGATGGTTTGCTGGAGAAGTAGGGACAATATCCTCCTGTATCAGTCAGACCCAATTTGACAGTACACACACATACACACACACACACACACACACACAATAATAAAATAAAAAAAAAGAAAAATTCTTTCATTGGTATACAATTCCCCCCTCCCTGAATACACTCCACTATGCAGCCTTCATTCTGAACTCTTGTTATGACCATAATGCCAAATGATTTATCGTTTTTAAACTGTTCTCTCCCTCATCTGTTTCAATGCAGTATACATAATTTATCCAATTTTCTCCGTCTAACCCCAACCCTGATGTCACTCCTGTTCTACAACAGTGGCACTATGTAGTATTTGTCCTTTTGTGACTGAGATATTTCACTCAGCATAATGTTCTCCAGGTTCACTCATTTTGAATAATATTGCATGAGTTCCTTGTTTTTCAATGCAGCATAGTATTCCATTGTGTGACTATACCACAGATTCTCCATCCATTCGTTTTATGATAGGCACTTAGGTTGTTTCCAACTCTTTGCTATTGTGAACAAAGCCAGAAAAAACATGGGTGTGCATCTATCTGCCTGGGTGACAGTTATGGTTTCTTTAGGGTATAGTCCCAGTAGAGGAACTGCTGGGTCAAATGGTATTTCTATTTGCAATTTTTTCAAAAAGTGCCATATACCGTTCCATAGTGGTTGCATCATTTTACACTCCCACCAACAGTGAATAAGGGCTCTGGTTTCTCCACAACCTTGGCAATTCTTTTTGAGGTGAGATGATATCTCATAGTTGTTTTGATTTGCATCTCTCAGAGCTAAGGGTTTTGAACATTTCTTCATATGCTTGTTGGCCATCTGAATGTCTTCCTTGGTGAAGTGTCTGTTCATATTCTGTGCCCCTGTTGTGATGATTCATGTCTCTTCTTTTTATTATATTTTATTCGTTTTAATGAACATTTACAGAGATTTTGGGTTTTCATTCATTCATTGTTGCACTGTTTTCTCTACCCTCATCCCCAGTTCATTCTTCTTTCCCCATCCCCCTGAATGTCTGTTTTAATTGTCCAATTGCCACAGTGCTTGTTAAAGCCACTTCTGATTAATCTCCTTTGTCAGTGTGTCCCTTGCCATTCCCTATCATTCCTTCCTGAGAGAGACTTCACCCTGATTCATAAGGAAAAGGGGTGCACACCCATGTTTATTGCAGCTTTGTTCACAATAGCAAGGAGTTGGAAACAACCTAAGTGCCCATCAACAAACGAATGGCTAGAGAAGCTGTGGTATATTCGCACAATGGAATACTATGCTGCATTAAAAAACAAGGAACTCATGCAATATTATTCAAAATGGTTGACTCTGGAGAACATTATGCTGAGTGAAATATCCCAGTCACAAAAGGACAAATATTACATGATGCCACTGTTGTAGAATGGGACTGTCCTTGGGGTTGGGGAGAGACTGAGTAAGATGGGTTCAATAATGTATACTGCACTGAAACAGAGGAGGGAGAGAACCGTCTAAAAGAGAGATGTAACTGGGTATTTCTGTCATCCCAGGAGACTAGAGCGAGGGCTGCATGGTGGAGGGGACCTGGGGGAGTGTTTGTAAAACAATGAAAGGATCTTTTCTTTTACTTTTCCATAATTTTTGGACTCATGTACTTATAACTTGTTAGTCAAATTTGTGTCTTCTAGGTTGCAACACCCCCATGATACATCTTGAAGGATATGTACATGTACAGCCAAGCACAATCAATAAGAGTGCATCTGAATTCCAAAATCAATCTCCATAATAGTCTATGTGTTTCCTACTGCCAAAGGGGCCCTTTAGAGTAGTGAGAGAAGATCTTCACCCTGAAACCCACCGCGTCCCTTTTCAGCAGGAAGTAGCTAAGAGAATACGCCGTCCCCTTTTCCTTATGACTCAGGGTGAAGTCTCTCTCAGGGAGGAGTGATAGGGAATGGCAAAGGACACACTGACAAAGAAGATTAATCAGAACTGGCTTTGACAAGCACTGTGGCATTTGGACAAGAACAAACTGGGAGGAGGGTAGAGAGAATAGTGCAACAATGAATGAGTGGAAGCCCAAAATCTCTGTAAATGTTTATGAAAATTAATAAAATATAATTATAGAAAAAACAAACAAACAAACAAAAAAAACCTGACCTAACATGGCTTACTGAATTTCAGAAAAGGTGTTTTCTTTCCAAAGACTTATATTTAGTATTGATAAGACTTTCAAAGCTCTTTAAATAGTATTTTAACTTTAAATTACTCAAAGTCAACAAAATTGTAATTCTCTAATAAAGTATGGATGTATAATTGAAAAAAAAATAAGGAAAAGGGGATGGCGTATTCTCTTAGCTACTTCCTGCTGAAAAGGGACGCTGGCTTCATGTCTCTTTTAAGACACTGATTCTAGGTTGTGCTGTTGTTACGTGCTGCTGCAACTCACAATAACACTATGTAAAATAGCTCTGAAGCCTACCCTATCCTGAGCCAATCTTATCATCACCAACAGACCTAATCCTATTTCTATACTCACTGAATCAATCCATCTCATCATGGATCTTACTCTTCTGCACTGTCCCTCCACCCTTCCAAACATGATTTCCTTCTCCAAGGATGGGTCCCTTCAGTCCACGTGTCCAAAGTATTTGAGACAGAGCTCCAAAATACTTGCCTACAGGTAACAGCTTGGTTTCAACCTCAGAAAGCAAGAGCTGTGTGTTCTACTGGCAGTCTACAGTATGCTCAATATTCTTTTCCAGCACCACATATCAAAGGAATTGATTCTTTTTTGTCATCCTTAGTCATTGTACAACTCTCTGATGCACAGCAAGTAAATGCGAACAACATGGCCTGTACTAGGTACACCTTAGCCTTCAGACTGACATTATTGCAATTCAGTATTCTAGACAGAGTCCTGGCAGTAGACTTTCTCAATGCAATTTGTCTTTTGATTTCCTGACTGCTGGTGCCAAGAGTGGTGCAAGATGAGATGGTTAACAATCTCAATCTCTTCCCTGTCTTCTAGGAAGCTGCCAATTGGCCCAGTGGTGAGAATCTTTGTTTTCTTGAGGTTGAGCCTCAATCCATATTGAAGGCTCTTGACTTTCAGCACCAAACATCTCATGTCTTTCTCAGTTTTAGCAAGCAAGTTTATGCCACCGGAACAACACAGACTATTGATGAGTCTTCCTCCAATCCTGATTCTACATGGCTCCTCATAAAATTCAGCTTCCGAATGATCTGTTCTGTATATAGACTGAAAAGAAATGGAGATAGTCATTCTCTATGTGCACAATAAAGGAGTCTTTCTAGGGAGATCTACTATCTAGGCACAAGTGAAATAAGATGGGTTGGCACTGACCACTTTGAATAAGACAATCAGAGTATAACTATTCTGGGAGTGAAAAACAAAGAATGGTGTTCCATTCACAGTTAAAGAGAAAATTTCAACTTGAAACCTATTTTAGCCACGCTCCAGTCACTTACTCACAAACTAATGTTGCAAATTCCCACTTTTAAGAAAAACCAGGGCAGTGCCTTTTACTGGATTTCATGATCCATGAAGCCTGATGAACAGTTACGGGTTTGTATTAGTCTACCTAAAATTCTAAAATATTTATAAGCAATGAGGCAGCCCATTTCTGATATTCACAGAGAACTTGTGGGCACTGGCCGTTTTATGAATCATCTTGAGATTAAAAAAAAGAAGAAGCTGTACTAATTGGATTATTTTTTCCTCTCTCTCCACCTTGAGACATTCTTTCACACTTCCCTGATGTATGCCTCAACCATCTTAGTGTTTTTCCTCATCCTTACAGAAGAGTATGAAATACAAAGCATCTGTAAATGCTGTACTGTGCACTGATGGGCCACTTCTTGAAGGACCTCTTACCGCTTCTGAAGCATAATTAGATCAATGATAGGTAACAGTATTGCATAGATCTTGCCAAGTTGGGAGTGCTGTTTTTGGTGTGCTGTGATTCTTTGAGACTGTTTTTTCCTCCGAAGTTTTTGCTGTGCTGTGCCAATTTTTTATAACAAAGCTTAAAAATGCTAAAGAAAAGGAAAAAAAATGAACATTTTTTTACATACACACACACAAGTTCTTTCTATCCCAGGTAAGTGACATGCCTCAGAGTGACTTATCCGCATATGGTAGAGTATGGTATATACACACACGTATATGCACATACCCATCACATATGTGTGCTGTGGCCAATGTTAAACATGCATATATGCAACATGAGCCCAATTTGCCATGTTGATTGTTCACTGTTGCTAGAATAATTAGCTCCTTCCTAATTCTTTGTGGTAGAATCAAGTTCATTTAAAAGAACTATAAGGAAAGAGACTATTTCATAATAAAAAATGGAATTTGCATGATTTGTGTTGAGCACTAACCTGATTAAATATTTACTATGAGTTCATTATTGTATGTTAGCTAAAACACAGGTAATTTCTGTTCGAAAAATAGTGACATGATAAATATAACTTTTCAGAAGTGTTTTCTGACATAGACCTCTCAGAGTTAAACAAGAACATTCATCATCTAACTTCTGAATCTAAACATGCTTATTTGGGGGAGTTATTTCATTAATAAAGTTTTGTATTATATAATTTGCCATTATTCCTTCCCAGCTTTGTTAAATTTAATCATGTTTATGACATATTTTCAGTCTTGCTAGGCTGTTAATAATAAATCACACAAACCAAACGTCTCTAGCATATCCAAAAACAGCAATAAACTGAAGATACTCAAGATGGGCTTAGTCAGTATGTCTCCCCTTGATTTCTTGTAGGGGAAGATACGCTGTGTCTGGGTGAGTCGTGAGTCCTTATCTTCCTCTTCCTGGTATTAGTTTAGTGATTTAGGGTAAAGAAATTAAACTTGGCTTAGGACTTGGGGACCTTTGTGCTTTACTGAATAATTATGGTAGTTACATGAAGCTGTGTATATTTATAAACCATAGTGTTTATATTCCAGTTCTCTTCTTTATTTTTCCCTGCAATGATAAAATGGTTGCTCTTGCTACCAAAAAGTGTAAGATATTTCTACCTAGAATACCAACAAATAAATTGCCCTTTTATAATGTTTGAAATTAATACAATCTGATTAACTTTTTCTGAAGATATTAGATCAAGGGCTGGTCAATGGGAGATAGATGTGAAGGGAGTGGGTAGAAGTGGATGGGTATCCTGGTGGACGGTGAAGCAGGGAAAGAAGTGGGTAAAGACACGTGTGCCAAAGGTAGGGACAACACTAACACTAATTTTTAACTCCACAATAAGGGATATACCTTTAACTTGCTGGTCTGTCTGATACTTCTCTAAATATGAACATTCACATTAAGACAGACTAGGAGGAAGGATTGGCCATCCACTTCTGAAATAGCAGGCCTCTGAAAACCCTATGTACAACAGAACACATGTAGGTAACAGAAAGGGCAACTGAGGTTGAGCTTTCAAGTATGGAAATACAAAGGAGGAGGAACAGTTCTAAGCAGACACTAGTGATTGGGACATGGAATGTGAGAACCATGAAAGTAGGAAAATTAGATATTGTTAAGGAAGAAATGGAACGCATAAATACTGACATACTAGGCATCAGTTAGATGAGATGGACTGGCATGGGGCAATATGAGTCGGATGATCGTATGATATATTACTCTGGAGATGAAAAGGTGAGGAAAAATGGAGTTGCTTTCA
>NW_006400036.1:647032-685109 GCF_000299155.1 Elephantulus edwardii
GACATCATGCTTGGGAGGGTGGAGGGACAGCGCAGGAGGGGAAGGCCCTCTATGAGGTGGACTGATTCAGTGACTGGGATAATCGGGATGGGAGTCTTGGATTGGCACAGGACAGAGCAGAGTTTAGGGCTGTTGTACATAGGGTCGCTATGAGTCGCAAGCGACTCGATGGCACATAACAACAACAACATGCTTTACTACAAGGGGGAAGTTTCAGAGGTAAACAAAAGGTTCGAAAGGAAAAGTGCTGAACAAGATTTCAAAGGCAAACTTGAAAAGACAAAGCAAAGTATTATAATGGAATGTGTACAGAACTAGAATTGGAGAATAAGAGGGGAAGTACTTGTATTTCTCAAGGTGAAATAATAGAAAACACCAAATTCAAGGGTAAAGTTGCAATACTGAAGGATATTAAGGGCAAAATGTAGAATGATCAGAAAGCATCAAAACAAGATGGAGAAAATACAGAGCTGCTGTACCAAAAAGAATTGACTGACATTGAAAAGTTTCAGGAAGTACCATATGAGCACGAACCACTGGTAATGAATGAAGAGGTTGAAGCTGCACTGAAGGCACTGGTACCAAGTAAGGCACCAGCAATCGATGGGATACCAATTGACGATTGAAGTAACACATGTAGCCCTGGGTATGCTCACAATTCTTTGCCAGGAAATATGGAGGACAGCTGCCTGGTTGACTAATTGGAAGAGATCCATATTTTATCCCATTCTGAGGCAAGGTGATCCCTCTGAATGTGGTAAATATTAAACAATATAATCAATATCACACAGCAAAATACTGCTGGAGATCATTTTAAAAATGGCCAGAAGAGTACACTGACAGAGAACTAGTGGAATTTCAAGCTTAATTTAGAAGAGGCCATGGCACCAGGGATCTTACTGCCAAAGTCAGATGGATAGTGGCTTAAAGCAAAGAGTACCAAAAATAGTTTCTATACGTTTATTGATTATGCAAAAACATTTCACTATCTGGATTACATACAATTGTGGCTAACATAGAAAAGAATGGGCATCCCAGAACACTTGATTGTGCTCATTCAAACCTATACTTAAAATAAGAAAGAAGACATCTGAACAGAGCAAGGAAACCCTGCCTAGTTCAACATCAAGACAGAAGAGAGTCAAGGAGGCCTCCTCTGTCAGTAAGGTCTCATAACCAATGGAAGCTGACTCACATTTGCAAGTGGATCTGGGATCTTCTCGCTAGCACAAAGGGGATTCCAGCAAGTTCTTCCCCATTCTCAGCTGAATTAGCTGGGTAGGATTTGGAACTGGCAGTGCCTGGCACAGAGAGGGATCAGCTTGTGAGCCTATGTGATCAGGGATGACAGCGAGTACATGCTATATCTTTCAAAGGATTCTCACTATACATAAAAGGAATGATGAAGGCCCTGGACAGGACACTTATCTTAGAAGGACAGGGAGCCCATCTTACTAGTATTCACAAGATGCCAGGAAATATGCTGAAAGGAGGAAAAGTAGAGTCAGGGGAGGACAGAAGGACTTGTAAACCACCTGTGACACTGGGGTTAGGCTGATCACTGAAGCCCACTCCTGTTTGTAAGAGGCAATGTGCTCTGGTGGAGAAAGAGAATGAATAATAATAGCTACACTTGAGTTTCGGTGACTGGGGTAATCGGGATGTGTGTGTCAGAGATGGTGCGGTTGGCGCAGGATAGAGCAGGGTTTAGAGCTGTTGTGCATAGGGTCGCTGTGACTCGGAAACGACTCGATGGCACATAACAACAACAACACTTGAGTTTCATCCTGACTCAGCATTTTGAAGACATGAAACAGGGAGCCAGTAACTTGATCTGACACTTCCATAATGTTTAATTTGGGATGACATTTCTACTTTATACGGATTAAAAAGAGTTATTATATGCAGTGCACCCACTAGAACTCCAAAATCAAATGCACGGAAGTTCTTGCTATACTTCCGCTACCTTCCACTCACTCTAGTCCCCAATTATGTTACTAATGATTTCCCGCCCTGAAAACTTCAGGCTGAACTTGTTTCCATAAAACTACTAAAAAAGGAGTGGATGCAACATGGACACGACTGGTTATGACGTCTACCACTTCATTAAAGAGGAACTGTCTCCACCAATAATAATCATAGTTACAAGCACACAGCTAAACGGTCAGACATACCACTCCACATGCTCCTGTACCTATTTCATGAATCACTAGGTCCAATGTTTGTTGTTTATTGACTCAGACTTTCTTCACTGTGGTGAGGTTTATTAGGGAAATACATTGTGGAGTGAAGAAGGGAAGGAGTATCACAAAAAGCAAGTCCAGTTGAATCCAGCAGTCCCAAACCAGAGAAACAGGGAGACATAAGTCCTCAGTTAATTCAGGACACCTTCTCAGTTAACAAGTGAAAGTCCATGTTCAGTACAGCATCACAAATACACTGCTGGTTTCCTCAATCATCCAGCAAACTTTATCTTAGACCAGTTAGAAGTCAGCCTTTCTTTCGGTTATACAGAAACAAAATCTTTAATTGTGGCTCCGTCTCAGAGTTCCTCTGGATACACCTTGCCACAATTTCTTCATTGTCCTCTCTACCTTCCATGCCTTTCCACCTTTTTTTCCACTGTCGAAAGCACTCTTGTTTTATTGGTCTCACAGCTGTTGATGATCTCCAAAATTTTATGTCACCAATTAAGGTAGATGAAGATCATGTCCCCAGTAGGGTCTAACATAGTGAGGTGGTTGTTGTTGACTGCCATCAAGTCGAGCGCAGGTCACTGTGATCCTATAAACAAAAAGCCTGAAGCCTTTCTAAAACTATCATCATTTATCAAAGTTCATAGAGTTTCCAGAGGTATGACATACTGGGTAGAAAAGTCAATTATTAAGGTTTCTATCACCACAAGAATATATGGTTATTCCTAGCTCTTCTACTGGTAAGCCATGAACTCATCTCCTGATACCATTTTCCCACAGGTCTCCAGCATGACATCCCTATAGTGCTTCTTCTGGGTAGAATCCTGGTGCCTCCACTGCTCCTGGAAAAATTTCATGACCTTAAATATGGCTCCAAAGAAAGGTACTGGACCATGCCTACAGAAAAAATGAGAAGGAATTAATATACCAAAGTAGCCTAAGGATCAGATCTAAGAAACTCTGGGGGGAGAAATTAATGGAGGAAGAAGCCAAGAGTAAAACTACAGTTCCTGAATGAATGGACATTCTCAGTCTCTGTAAACTTTCATTAAAATTAATAATAAAAAAAATTTTTTAAAACCCCTACAGTTCCTACCGTAGCACTTCTTTTCCAGAGTAGAAAACATTTAGCTTTTCACTTCTATATGTACTTTTATAAGTTGCATGCCTCTGAAGATAAACTCCACATTTTGAATGGAGAACATAACAAGAAGGAATGAAGGTTTCCCTCCACCTATCCAAATCCTTCTTTTACTCTCTAAATCACTCAGTGTAAGTGTCTGACATTCCCAATATTTAAATGAAATCCAGAAATTCAAGGAAGAAAACAAATGAAAAAGGAATTTGTTGCCATTGTAAATTAAAAAAAAAAAAACCACCAGAATACTCAACATGGAAGCTGACTGTGTTTAAGCCACAGCCAGAGACAAGACTGATGTATTCAGAGAAAGCCACACACTTATCATCTCCCAAGAATTACGAATTTAGGGTTTAGCATACATTCAGTGGATGAGTTTTCAAGAATACGGTAGCCCTAACATATCATCTAAAGGTACGTTTTCTGGTGGCTTACAGGAAAAAAAACTGTACTGCAAATGCAAAGGGAAACAGTTCAATTATTCTAGCTGTTCTGTAGGACAAAGATGAGCACTCTCCTCCCATGGGATTTATTAACACTCAAACCCCTCTGGCTCTGTAGGACAAAGATAAGTAATCTCCTGTGGGATTTACTAACTCTCAAAACCCAATGGAGGGTCACCTAGGCGTCAGTTCCTATTAGACAGTTCATACCTACAACATATGGAAGTAGAGAGAGTTCTGGGGGCCTACTGTGTAGGGAACTGTGCTGCCAAGCCAGAGGTGGTGCCTCTCTGGTGGTTCCAATCCACCAGAGGATACAGAGAAAGATGGAGATGCTCCTCCCATGGGACTTACAGTTACCAAACACCTGCTGGAGAGCCAGCTATGAGTCAGTTATAACTTAACAATGAGTGTGAGTTTTGAACTTCACAAAACTAGCAGCTCAAAAGAGGGAGCCCTACTACCCTCTAATCCAATGACCTTCAGCAAGTTGTAAAGCTTTCTGAGGCTTAGTTCTTATGTAAATTTTCATCAAGAACAGAGGGAAAATAATCAGGTTTATAGATCCTTCTTGCTGCATCATGTGCTTTATAAAAATACTGTATTTTAATTAAAAGTATTAATCAAGTTATTCTTGTTTTCAGCTTTTGAGTTCACTACATGAAATCTATGAATCAGGAAGAAGCCAGGGAAAATGCAGGGTGATAACAAATGAAGGCCAAAAAATTTTGCAAATCACATCTAAACTCACATCAAAGCTGAACAAAACCTAAGCACTAGATCTATAAATAAAATTATTTCCAGATACATTGCAGTCAAGCTTTTAAAAAAAAACAAACACAACAGTAAGAACGTGATAAAATAGCTAAAGCAGCAGTATAAACACATGCAGAACAAATTGACCATATAGTTATGTGCCACTGAGTTGCTTGCAACTCATTGCGAGCCCTAAACCCTGCTCTATCCTGTGCCAAACTCACCATCTCTGACACATCCACTCCCAATCACTAAATTGATCCATCTCATCTAGGTTCTTCCTCTCCTGCACTCTCCCAAACATGATGTCCCTCTCCAAGTACTGGTCCCTCCTTGCAATATGCCCAAATACATCAAAGCTTCAGAATCTTGCCTTCAGGGAGCAGCCTGGCTTCACCCTCTCTAGGACAAACCACTTTATTCCCCTAGTAGTCCATGATATATTCAACACTCTTCTCCAGCACCACAGCTCAAAGGCATCAATTCTCTTTTTATCATCCCTAATCACTGTCCATCTCTCTGACACATAGCACACCATTGTGAAGACTATGGCCCGGTTCTGATGTACCTTAGTCTCCAGCCTGATGTCGTTGCTCTTCAGTACTCTGGAGAGGTCCGTGACAGCTGACTTTCTCAATGCAATTTGTCTCTTGATTTCTTGGCTGCTGGTGCTAAGAGTATTGACTGTGGAGCCAAGCAAACTAAATCTGGTAACAATCTCTTCACCATCCATAATGATGCTGCCAGTTAGCCCAGTAGTGAGAATCTTTGTTTTCTTGATGTTGCGCTTCAATACATATTGAAGGCTGCAGTCCTTGACCTTGTGCAGTATGATTCCATTTTATATAAAATCCTAGAAAATGCAGATAATCTAGGGGAAGGGCAGAGAAAGGCAAGGAGATTGTAAATGCACAAGAGGAAATATATAGAGATGATGGAAATGCTTAACAGAGAGCAAAGACCAGTGGATGGCTTTACGGAACAGAATTTTATTCTGTCCTAATTTATAAATCATCAAGCCTGAAATCAGTACACTAGCTCCACAAGAAGGGGTTCCTCTCTGTGACATCTGGGGGGAAAGATCTTGTCACTTTTCAATGTGTGTGTGTAGGCCTTGGTGTGTACTCATGCTTTGGCCACTCTTTGTCCCAGATCTATGAAGTTCACAGTACAGGACTCAGATGTCAAGTATGTTCTGTACTCCTGGCTATTTTGTTGTTAGGAGCCATTAAATTGAGTATAACTCATAACAACCCTATGAACAACAGATCTGAATCTTATCATATCCTGTACCATTTTCACAATCTTTGACGCCCTTTTAGCTCACTGCCGCATTAACTACCTGTCGAGAGTCTTCCTAAGATCCAGGGACCCAATGTGAAAAGCTAACCTAGGACTGTAGCCCCATTCAGCTAAAGGCAGGGGCATACATCCAAGATTGCTTCAATTTGGATGGGTGGATATGTCACTGGCAGCTCTGAGGGAGCTTTTAAGCACTGGTCTAACGCTATAAGGGTGAAGGACCTGCAAGCACACTTCATAAGTTGACCTGGCTAAGAAATTATATCATATTTGCAAAACCTGAGTTGGAACCCGCTAACTTTCCTACTAAACGCCATAATCATATGATTCTGTGAAGTATGTGTAACATAGCAATAGACTTTGAATCCTGGAGAACTGTAGGACTAGTATTGGAATTAGAAGTAGGTGCAGGATGGCAGATATATCAGATCTCATGGGAATTACTTTTATGTTGCAGATACTCTTGATGGGGACACTTGACCACTGTGGAGTTAATCAAGGTCAGAAATGGCTGTCCGTCTTCATGCTGGCCTTATTCTTTGCACTGCCCATATTTAAGGAGTACACTGAAGACAGTTTCTTAGTGACCACATGTAGGGAATAGGCTGACTACAGGCTAATCGGGGAGCTCAACTCTCTTTTGGGGTTTACTGTGAAAAAACACATTTTCAATGCAAATCAAGAGAGGGTGAGTATTTGAGACACATATGAGATGAGTGAAATCTACTGAGTTTATTTGAAGAAAGGGCACTTCAAGTCTACATTCTACCTACATGTCAAAGAGCACACATGAGCTCTCTGGTCCTATGTCGGCTTGAGCTCTGTATCATAAAGACATGCTCTGGATTCCTAGTGAGAAAGAGCTGAGCTGATGTTATTCCTGTGAAATTACAGCATCTCTATTAGAAGACATTAAGGAAACATAAAGTGCACTCCAAGAGGCCAAACTAACTTCCAAGTTAAAAAATAATAGTAGGTTCTCCCTTTTCAATCTATGAACGTACACAAGTATAGAACAGATGTAATAATTCTGCAGGTGATTTTTTAAAAGTTCAGTATTGTCATTGGACTGACAGTCAGACAAGGATTAAAAGAATCTGGCCCTGGAGAGCACTTTCGCCCCAGATGAAATCTTTGATGTCCATCAAAATTTGAGCTCTTGCTGAAACATTTTACACTGCAGTAATATACTAACTTTACTAATAATTCCCATAATGGTAAGTATCGCTGTGTGAAATATGGGTAGCTTTTGCAATGGATCCAGACCCTGGAAAGCACCAGGTTGGTTGCTGGAATTAGAAGTAGGTGTAGTCGTATGAGGGTATATCAGGCCGTTTGGGAAATGGTTTTATGTTCTAGATACTGCTGATGGAGACACTTCCCCAGATTGATCTAATTCTATGCAAAAACCACATTTAAGGAGTACAAGGGAAACATATGCTTAGTGACTACATTTAGGGAGAGTCTGGATAAGGCTCAAGAGGGAGCTCAATCATAACCTCAGGTCTTCTGTGAGAAAAGACATTTTCAGTATCAATCACCATTTCAAGACACAATTGAGATGAGGGGTGAATCTACTGAGTTTATTTAAAGAAAGGGCACATCAAGTTTACACATTGTACACACATGTATAAGAGCACTCATGAGTGCCTTAGTCCTCTATATCTGCTTGAGCTCTCCAGCAGCAAGACATTCTCTGGAAAATTACTGATAAAAGGTGGTGCTGATGTTATTACTGAGAATGGTAATTATAGCTGCTCTGTTAGAAGACATGGAACAAGCATGAAATCCACTCCAAGAGCTCAACTTAAATTTCAAGTTCAAAAACAACTGATGATTCTCCCTTTTCAATCCATGAAAATAGAGATACAACAGATGAAATCCTGCAGGTGATTCCAAAAGCTCAGTATGTGCCACTCACTACAGACTCAGAAAAAGATAAGAGTCTGGTAATGGAAAGGACTTCCTCCTCAAATGAGATCTCTGATGTCTGTCAAAATTTCAGCTCCTGTTGAAACTCTTCCCAAGGCAACAAGATTAATAAGATTTATCGATTATATGGACCCTCTGATGTCTCATAAAGTTGGACTTACGAATTTCTTTTCACAGATGGGAAATATATAGCATTGCTCTCTTGTATGGACCCAGAGGTATATAAAAAAGCTTGAGCTGTCAATGAAACTTTTCTCAGAGAGGACATTTGTAGGGTTTCTCTCCTGTGTGCAACTGCTAGTGTCTATTAAAATCACCTCTGAATTAAACGCTTTTCAAAAGAAAAACTTACAGTTTTTCTCCTTTTTGGATGTGCAGATGTCTATTAAAGTTGGACCTTTCAATGAAACTCTTCTCAGAGAGGACATTTATTGGGTTTCTCCCACGTGGACTCACTGGTGTCTACTTAAGAGAGACCTGTTGCTGAACCTCTTTTTCAGAGAGAACATTTATACAGTTTCTCCCTTGTGGACTGACTGGTGTCTACTAACGTGGGCCATCTTAGTGAAACTCTTTTCACAAAAAGGACATTTATAGGGCTTCTCTCCTGTGTGGACCCGCTGGTGTCTATTGAAGGAGGATCTGTCTCTGAACTTCTTTTCACAGACAGGACATTTATAGGGCTTCTCTCCTGTGTGGACCCGCTGGTGTACATTAAAGTTGGCCACCTGAGTGAACCTCTTTTCACAGAGAGGACATTTATAAGGTTTTTCTCCTGTGTGGACCCGCTTGTGAATATTTAAGTCGGATTTGCAGCCAAAACTCTTTTCACACAGAGGACATTTATAGGGCTTCTGTCCTGTGTGGATCCACTGGTGTCTATTTAAAGAGGACCTGTTGCTAAACCTCTTTTCACAGACAGGACATTTATAGGGCTTCTCTCCTGTGTGGACCCTCATGTGTATACTTAAGTCGGGTCTGCGGCCAAAACTCTTTTCACACAGAGGACATTTATAGGGCTTCTGTCCTGTGTGGACCCGCTGGTGTTTATTTAAGGAGGACCTGTCGCTGAACCTCTTTTCACAGACAGGACATTTATAGGGCTTCTCTCCTGTGTGGACTAGATAGTGTACATTAAAATTTGCCACCTGAGTGAAACTCTTTTCACAGAGAGGACATTTATAGGATTTCTCTCCTGTGTGGACCCACTTGTGTTTATTTAAGACAGAGATGCAGCCAAAACTTTTTTCACATAGAGGACATTTATAAGGCTTCTCTCTTTTGCGGACTACCTGGTGTTCATTTAAGGTGGACCTGCTGCTGAACCTCTTGTCACAGAGAGGACTTGCATGTGGTTTCTCTCCCGTGTGGATTTTCTCATGGTGGCATAATCCAGAAAAGTCCCTGAAGCTTTTCCCACAATGATCACACCTGCAAGGCTTCTCCCCTATGTGGATTCTCTGATGCTTCACAACATCTGAATTTCGCAGAAGGGTTTTTTTGCAGGTGGGGCACTGAAAATATGTCTTTCCAGTATGAGTTCTCTGGTGAAACACAAGCTGAGAATTTCTACAAAAGGTTTTCCCACACTCTCTGCAGGTGAGAAGTTTCTGGGTCATCTGAGGTCTCAACTGGTTCTCCTGGGGGGTTTCTTGCTTCTGCTTCGGTAACAATCCAGAGAGACCTCCTGGGTGAGAATCATGCAAATACTGGTAGGACTGTTTCCCAGAAATGTTTTCCTGAGGAGAGAGAGGCTCTTGTCTTTTCTCATCTTGATGGTGTCCCTGTGCCTTAGGAGGATAATCTCCTTCTCCAAAGATTCTTTGTTCACTCTCACCAAAGAAGTCACTCAAAGAACCCTGAGGAGGGGCCTCTCCTGAGATGTGACAAGGGTCAATTGGAGGCTTCTGGTCCGAACAGATTTCTAAGTTGAGGTTCTCTTCGCCATTCTCTTGCCTGTCGCCTAAAAGAAGAAAGAAGGTCTGAAATATTGTAATAAATTTTACACTCTGTTTTCTCCTTATATGCGAAGTAAAGAGCATCATTTTAACCAGAGGCCATTAATGAGTAAGAGGGTAAAAACCATCATCCATATTAATGGCTTGGTACTAAATTCAGGTGCCTGAATTCCCCATTGAATTTTCCACTCCTGAGTCGAAGAAAATTTTGGAGAAACAAATCAGGGCCCATTGGACATTTACTGTCATCCCTCACAATTATACAGCACAGATTTCTCATGAGGCAGAGGGGAAAAAATTGTATAAATAAACATGATTTTGTTCTTATTAAATGATGGTCTTATTTGGTTACATATTACAGAGGAATACCATTAAACAATTTTTTAAAAAATTTTATTTAAAATGTACCATCAAATCAGATCTGACTGGTACAGGAGTAGATTGTTCCTCCTTCTCCAGCAGAGCATCTGGTGGATTCTAACTGTGCACCTCTGGATTGCAGTGCAGCTTCTTGCCACTAGGCTACCAGAGCTCCCCGAAACAATTTTTAAAGAGGCACAAAAATATGCACAAGAAAATAAAAATCACCTTCAATCACATCCTCAAGAAAAACTACTTTATTTGCTTTACTTCTTTTTTTCAAAAGACTACAACTGTTCTTTTCTCATTTTTATACTGCAAACTACAATTCATTGTCAAGCTTGAATCAAAAGAAAGTAAATATGCCATTCTTAAGTTTTACAGACATTTTCCCACTCATATATAATCAAATTATTAATCAAATGTTGTAATTTTTCATTTTAAAAGAGGAAGCTTTATTATGGTGAAGCTGTTGCAGAAAAGTGAATTATTTGGGCTGAGGTTTAATCCAGCATCTATATCTATTATTAACTTCTAGAAAACATTAAATATCTATCCTAATTAAGAGTCTGATGAAAATTAATCAAAAACCACTGGAAAAGTACATCAACAAAGAATTGCTAGAAGTGCAGGCAACGTTTAAAAGAGGCTGTGGTATTAGGGATATTATAGGTGAGGTTGGATGGATCTTAGCTGAAAGCAGTGAATCAGAGGAATGTCTGTGTTTTACTGACTATGCAAAGGCATATGACTTTGTGGATCACAACAAACTCTGACCAACTGAGAAAAATGGGAATCTTAGAACATTTGATTGTTCCTATGCAAAACCTGTATTTATTTACACCAAGAGGCAGTAGACAGAACAGAGCAAGGAATTGCTGCATGGTTAAAAATTGGGAAGAGTGTATACCAGCGACATGTTTTATCTCCATGCCTTTTTAATCTATATGTGGAACAAATCATCTGCAAAGCTGGGCTCTATGAGAAGTGCAGCATCAGGATTGGAGGAAGATTCATCAACAACCTGCATTATAAAGATGACACAACCCTGCTTGCTGAAACTGAATAGGGCCTAGAGTGCTTGCTGTAGAAGGTCAAGTACTGCAGCCTTAAATATAATTGAAGCTCAACATCAAGAAAATAAAGATTCTCTCCACTGGGCCAACTGGCAGCATTATAGTATAGATGGGGAAGAGACTGAGATTATTAATAGCTTTAGTTTGCTTGGCTCCACAATCAACACTCTTGGTACCAGCAGCCAGGAAGTCAAAAAACGAACTGCATTGTGAATGTCTGCTGTCACAGATCTTTCCAGAGTACTGAAGAGCAATAATGTCAGTCTGGAGACTAAGGTGCACCTAATCCAGGTGACAGTCTTTGCAATTACCTATTATTATGCATCAGAAGGCTGGACAATGACTAGGGATGATAGAAAGAGAATCGATGCCTTTGAACTTTGGTGCTGGAGAAGAGTCTTGAACATACCATGGTTTTCCAGGTTGTCCTGGAGAAGGTCAAACCAGGCTGCTTCTTGGAGGCAAGGATTCTGAGGCTTTGTCAGACATACTTTGGGCATGTTGCAATGAAGGACCAGGTCTTGGGAGATGGATATCATGCTTGGAAGTGTGGAAGGACAATACAGGAAGGGAAGATCCTTGATGAGAGTAATTGATTCAGTGACTGGTGTAATCAGTGTAGATGAGTCAGAGACAATAAAGTTGGCACAGGACACAGGATTCAGTGGTACTGTACATAAGGTTGATAAGAGTTGTAAGTGACTCAAAGCACATAACAAAAATCCTAACTCCAGTTGTGGTTACAATCACTACACAGTGATGTGCACTTGATATTTCTGTGTTGGCAGTAGAACGTCTTGTCAGAATTTTGTCCACTGTTACTACCATAGATCTAAAGAAGTTATTTGCCTTTTTCTTCTATGTACCAAGGTCTTTCAAGGCTAACATTAAGAACTAGGCCTGAACTTGTTAATTCAAACATTTCTTTTAAATGGTAAAGTTGTTTTCTTTTGCCTTAAAAGAGTGATTTTAAATATTCTTTCGTAATGGTTGAATAATCATTCATCATGGAAATGTACTTCACATAATTGTGTATGAATTCTCTTATTTGCAAAATTAAGTTTTTACCACTATAAACAATGGTATTTTTTTCATCAGTCTTCCTTTGCATTTCTGATCAATTCCTTAAGGCAAGTTCCTCCCGGAGGTATGACTGTCTTCACACATGCACGGTAAGGCTGTGGATACCAACTGATGTGCACTTTACTCCAATGTACAATGCTCTACATGTGTTTAACTGCACTCCACAGGGTTTTCAGTGGCTGAGTTCTACACAAGGAGCTATCTAGGTGTTTTTTTGAGGGCCTGCTTTGTGGATTCCTGTATGGCCTATTAGTTGCAGCGAGGTGTTCTAATTATTTCCATCATTCAAGGCTTAAAGATCCACATATTTGGGGTCAGCTAATTTGTGTAACAACTGTGCCATCTTTTGGTATAAGTGTTCACTATATAAATACTGAGTTTTAATTTTAAAGATGTGTGGTTTGGTTAGGTTAAAGCTTGTTTTTCATTGTTTTAAATTCAAGTATTCAAGTATGAAACTACTGTTCATTTTTCATGCTTTAAGGCTTCTTTCCATTTTTCTTTAAGTAACTTTTAAATCAAGTCTATTTTCATATTAAAAAAAATAAGTGATGATCTGTAAGATTCATGCAAAGTTTTCAACCAATTTCTAACTTTTAGGTTATTTTTTACAGCGAGAGAAGTCTTGATTCTTTTTCTCAGTGTTGTTCTTATGTGCTGTCCAGTTATCTGTGACCCTATCTTTAAATAATCTGTCTCTGACACACCTACTCTGTTACCAAGTCAACCCATCTCATCCATCTCATCTCATCTCTTCCTCACCTGCGCTGTCCCTCTAACCTTCCAAACATGATGTTGCTCTGTAAAGACTTTTCCCTCCCAGCAATATACCCCAAGTATGTGAGATATGAAAGAAAAATGAAGTTCATGTATATTATATAACATGGAACAACAATGAAATCACACTGCAGTGCATAAAGTAAGCCAATCACAAAAGGACAAATTATATCTCAACTTATTGCTGTCAAGATGGAACTGACTCATAGCAGATCCTCAAAGAAGTATCCAAGGGTATAAATCACATGAGAAGATTTTGACTACCTTTTTCCTGAGAAGCCACTGGCAGATTCAAGCCATCACAACTACGTAGACACACCACCACCAAAGCTCAGTTTTTACATAATCTCACTAATATGAAAAATCTGTGTTCCTGTTTGACATTGTCGAGTTGTATATAATTCACACACCCTGTGAACAAGAGAACTTAATACTGACCTATCATGTGCCATCCTCATCATCTGATACACTTGAGACCATTACAGTAGCCATGATGTCAAACCACCTTGTTAGAGTTCTTCCTCTCTTTCACTGACAATCCTCCTTTCTGAAGAATGGCCTCTCCTAGTAACATGTTCAAAGATGTTGATGAAGCTTCACCACCCTTGCTTCCAAGCAGCATTCTGTTTGCATTTGGCACAAAAAGGAACTTAGATCAATGAACTGTTATTGTTGTTGTAACCCACCAGTGGGTTTTCAAAGGCAGTAAGTTGCATGGGAAGAGAATACCCATCTTTGTTCTGTGAAGCAACTGGTGGATTCAAGCCACATGCCTTTGTAACTGTGCAGTGGTTTCTTATCACTGGACCACCAGAGCTCCCTATGCACTATCTAGGATAGGCAATTACACAGAGACCAAACATTATGAGTGCTTTCCAGGGACAGGGAAGGAGAGGACACAGTAGTCATTTTTGTAAGCACTGAGTTTCTCTTGATGGTGATGGGAAATATGGGAATAGATTCTGGTGACAGATGCACAACCACATTCATGTAAGGATGCTACAAAATGTACAAATGAAAACATTAAACATGGAAAAGATAAATTATATATAGTATCTATCTCATGGACTGCCAAAAATCAGTCTTCTTTTCTTAGAGGATGTGCAAACAGGGTGCTATTTAGAGGCAAGGACAGTGAAACTTCACCTCACACACTGGACAT
The DNA here is from genome assembly GCF_000299155.1 of Elephantulus edwardii. Taxonomy (NCBI): domain Eukaryota; kingdom Metazoa; phylum Chordata; class Mammalia; order Macroscelidea; family Macroscelididae; genus Elephantulus; species Elephantulus edwardii. The sequence goes on from NW_006400036.1 coordinate 661,215, forward strand.
GTTATCTGGAGGGGGCTGCTGCTGTTGTGCTTATGTGCCTTCAAGTCACTTGCAACTCATACAACCCTATGTACAACAGCTCTATCCTGAGCCACCTTCATTGTCTCTGAAACAGCTACCCCCATTATCTAGTCACTGAATCAATTCATTTCATCCAGAGTCTTCCTCTCTTGTGCTGTCACTCCACCCTTCCAAGTATGATGTCCCTATTCAAGAACTGGTCCCTCTTTACAACATGTCCAAAGTATGTCAGACAAGGCTTAAAAATCCTTGCCTCCAAAGAGCAATTGGGCTTTATCCTCCATAGAACAAACCTGTTTGTTCGCCTAGTAGTTCACAGTATATTCAATACTCTTTTCCTGCACCACAACTCAAAAGCATCAGTTCTTCTATCATTCTTACTCTGTACCACTCTCTGAGGCATAGCAGTAACTTCAAAGACCATGGCCTGGATCAGGTGCACCTTAGTCTGGAGACTGACATCATTGCTCTTCAGTACTCTGGAGAGATCTCTGATACAGATTTTCCCAAAGCAATTTGTCTTTTGATTTCCTGACTTCTTGACCCACAAGTGTTGATTGTGGAGCCAAGCAAACTGAAGCTGTTACCAATCTCATTCTCTTCACTATCTATCATCATGCTGACAATTAGCCAAATGGTCAGAATCTTTGTTTTCTTGATTTTTAGTTTCAATTCATATTGAGGGCTGTAGTATTTGACCTTCTATTTTTTTATTGATTAATTTATTATTTTTGAAAACCTGGAACTCAGGAGCTAAAATAATCATATTCCTTCTTCCCCATCTCTGAGTAGTGCCATCATTTTAATAAGCGGTGCTCTGATAACAGAATAGAATCTTTATTATGGGAGTGTCCTTGTACAACAGGGGACAAAGGGCTTACAAAGTAAGTAGACTGGCTCAAATGAACAATTACCTTTGCTTGTTTTAGCAGTTTGTTTACAAATGAATGGGTTCTAGGCCTAAGTTATTATTAGTTTTCAATTCTTTGTAATTTGATATCAAAACATATAAAAATAGTAAGCTAAACCAATATTCAAACCCATATTTTACTGGCTTTAAATTACACACTTGAGTATTTATAAGGTTAAGTTTAAATGAAAAGTCTCTATTGTATTAAAAAAACCCACTATAGCCCAAATGAAGTGCCCTGGGGCAATGCAAATCAATCAGCTAAGGATCAGGGACTGCATTAGGAACCAGGCAGTACTCAGTGTTACAACAAAGCAGTTTATTTGTGATCAGTGTTTGAGACTCCATACATCCTTCACAAACTTAATTTTATATAATCTGATACTTTTAAACTTTGAACTGCTAGTCTTTTATTTCTCTAGAACAGAAGGGCTGGTATAAGTTATTTTCCAGAAATGAGGTACCACTTCACAGAACTGGTTTCTTTTTTGGTTTTAAGTTTTAAAGAACTAAATTTACATCTGTTAAAATAAAAAAGTAGGAAAGATGTTCTTTACAAATAATTTTGATCAAGTATGTGTTCAAAGAAAGCGGGCTAAAAAGGCTTTTACTCTAACATAGTGTATTGTACTGTATTGTTGCTCAATAGGAATTAGCTTCTGTTATTTGCTAAAAGAATGAGTAGTGGGGAACAGGATATGTTGGGAATTTCACAACGGGCAACAGAACCATGCTCTTGGGTAAACCATAGGCAGCGACAGCTGTGCTATAACCATATGGTGTTCCATATCATGGAGCGATATAGCCAGGAGCAGTTGTGGCCCCCACAAAAGCTCCCCTTGCCAGTGTTCCTCTTCCTCTGCCCCTAACAGCCTGGACTGCTGCTGACACAGCTGTATTCACAACACCCTCTGCATGAGGGATAATCTTCTTCTTATTATTATTTGCTGCATTAGGTCCAGAAAGGACCCTAACAGCCTGGACTGCTGCTGACACAGCTGTGTTCACAACACCCTTTGCCTGCGGGATAATCTTTTTCTTATTATTTGCTGCATTAGGTCCAGAAAAGAGCTTCTCGAGGGTGGCTAAAGCTGCACTTGCCTTCGCTACTTTCTTATTTGGACCTGCGCCTCTGAATTTTTGTCCATCTACTTCTACCTCCATTACAAAGCGTTTGTCGTGGCTTCCACTCGTCTCTGAGATGAGTTCATACTTAAGACCTCTTCTTTTTTCATTAAGCTCCATTACAGGATTTTTGCCACTTGCTGTGAGGACAGGGCCCTGAGTTCTTACCTCTAAGGTGCTGGAGGTTTTAGTTGTAGAATTTCCAGTATTATTGCTTGAGTTTGAAGACACTGTTTCATTTTTGCTTTCATTATCTGACTTTTCATCTGAACTCATACATTCAATAACTGCATCAAAGCCTGTTGGATACCCCATTGCCTGCAATACCTTTACTGCTACATGAAGTTTTGCTGTCTTCTTAGATGGTCCTGAAGCTTCAGATGTTGTCCCATCCACATCTACAGACATGGTGAAAACGGGGGCATGAACAGGGCCAGACTGAGATAACAGTTTATACTGAAGTCCAGGCCTGATCTGATTTAATCTCATTAGTGCATTCATAAGGTCTATTGCTTTACTGTCCAGGATTTTCCTTAGGTTGTGTTTCATCTTCTTGTTTGGATCTTTATCATCCCCTAATCCATCCTCAAATGGTCTCTTTGAAGCTGAAGACCCAGAACCTTCTTTACCAGTGACCAACCAGGAATATTTCTGAAAAGGCTTACTAGATGGAAGGGGTTCATCTCCAGCACTTTATAAATCTGGCCAAAGGCTGATAACCTGAGTGCATGCTGTGCACTGTGGATAATATCTTCTTTTTTGCTGAACAGTCAGAGCATCTGCTGGATCTCGTTCACAAGGGTCGTGAAGACCAGGACCTTCAGGAAGTAGTATTCCAGATGCCAAACACTCCATTACTCGTCTCAAGGCCTCCCCAGCGCCCAAAGGTCTATTACAAGTACCTATAGACTTTTCACATATAAGCTCTAGTGGCCATCCTTTTAATGGTGCCCATGTGGGAACTCTGTTGCACAAAACACGCAGAATGCGGAGGACAATTACACATGACTTTAATCCATTTGCCCTTGCCTGAAACCATTTTGCATGTAAAAGAGACGCCAAGGCATTCAGGCATTTCCGCCTGTCCAATAAGTCCGGAGGATCTTTCATGGCAACATTTTCTCCATCCTTTTTCTCCAAATCGTCCCTAATTAGAAGAGATGTAAGTATCACCTTCAAAGTTAGCATGGGTTCTTTTGTATTCCGAATTATAATAGATGCTTCATTTACACATTGTTCCACTTGATATTTCTCTTCTGTGAGTTTCTGAATCTGAAAAGGAAGGTTGTCTTTAACTGTATTTAACAGGGTTTCTGTGGGTTTGTCTTTGCACATTAAAACCTACTCCAAGTCCATATCATCCTTAATCAGCAAGCCTTTTGCCACCAGGCCAGTTCTCATTATACCACACAATGTCCGAACACCTTGATCTTTGGAATAGTTTTCTACAGCCTCATCTTTCTTCACTTCTGTCTCTCCCTCTCTTTTTGTGCCTTTGTTTGTCTCATCTAGCCAGTCTGAGACATGTTTAAGAGCACATTCAACAGCAGACACCATATTCTTAACAGCTTCAAGTTCCTCTGGAGATGGGTAAATTGTTGACCGTTTCACCATTACATGGCAATCATCATTGGCAAAAGATCTAATAGATCTCTTGATTTCCTATAGTACTTCAGCTTCTTTTTCCGATCCTTTCTTCTCTTACTTGTAGTCTTCACTAGACACTGCTTTGTGTGACAGAACCTCCTCATAAGCCTGAGTCCCCAGAAAACTCAGAATCAATATGGCAAAGATATTTAGAGACTTGTTCTCTGGAATATACCAGTGCCGCTGTGTTCTGCCCGTGCCCGGTTCCTGCTCCTGCTCTGCTGCCGCTGCCATCTCGTCCACTCACGTCTCCGTCTCCTCAATCCAGTGGCTGCGGCAGCTGCTGCCCTGGTGGCGCTCACGGCTCCAGTCCAGTCTTTGACCTTCTGTAGCAAATGCTTTAGAAACTCCTCAGTTTCAGCGAGCAAGGCGAGTCCTTAATAAAAGACATCATGCTAGGAAAGGTGGAGGCCCTGCTAAAGAGACGATGACCATCAAGCAGATGGACTGGCACACTGCCTGTAACAATGGGCTGGAGCATGCTGCAGGTTTTCATGAGTGAACAAGTTATGGCAAAGTTCAGATCTGTGGTTCACAGCTCCATGAGTCGTATGTCCACTCGACAAAACATAACAACTACAGCATTGCTTAATGCAAGTTAGAGACTAGTTAAGATACTTATAGATTTTTGGTGCTGCTTTATTATAGAGAGAGTTGGTTATTGTTCATTATAATTACATTAAAAGAAACTACTTTGAAAATTCTTGCTAGTAAGGAGAAGGATGGCTAATATAAAACATTACTTTGAATTGAATTTTACATGTTTTTGTATTTGTCGACTCTAGATCAGTATTAATTCTCACTGAAGTAAATCTATTACAACTTTACAGAACAAACTAAAGACAAGAAATGTGAGACTACTCTTTAATTGTAAAATACATGTGTCAACAGCCTGATAAACAGCAACAAAGAGAGATCCACCATCAACATTACAACTGAACAGGCCCATCCGTGGCTGGTTATAACTAATGAAGAGAAACAAAATGGAAACCATATCAACTACCACACCTGCCTTAACAAAGAAAGGTCAGAAACGTCTTAGGACCAATGGAAACTGACTCACCACTGCAGGTGGGAGCTAGGATCTTCTCGCTGGCATAAAGCGGGGGTCCTGCCAGCTCTTCCTTGTAACTGGCTGAATTAGCTGGGTCAGGTTTGGGATTGGAAGTACCTGGCAAAGAGAGAAAACACCTTGTGAACCTATGTAAACAACGAGAACTGGCATGAGTGCATGAGTGTCTTTCAAAGCCTCCTCCTACCAAAACATGAAGGGAATCGTGAAGGCCATAGATTCCATTAAAGGACATGCATCTTAGAAGAACATGTCAGACCAGTACTCACAAGATGTCAAGAAAAACACAAAAAAGAGGAAAAGCAGAGTTAGAGAAAGCAATGAAGTCCACCCACATTTGAGTGAGGCTGTGCTGTCTGCAGGAAAAGTGCATGGACTCCAAGCCAGCTACACTGAGTTCCATCTTTACTTAGCACTTTGGATACACAGAACAGGGAGCTGCTAGCTCCACTGGACACTTTCATCATGTTTAATACAGAACAACCCCTCCAATCATAAGGATGATGTGAAGATTGGAGGAGTTATTGTATGCAGTGCACCTACTGGACCTCCAAGAATGGAATACAAAGAAAGTTCTTGCTATACATCTGCTAGCTTCCACTTATCCTAGTTCCAAACTATGTTACTAACGATTTCCCACCCAGGGCACTTCAGGGTGAACTTGCATCTATAAAAGAATATAAACATTGCCTAAGAATTCCTAGTCCTTCCATCTCCTTCCACTGGGTAAGCCATGCCCTCACCTCCTGAGACCATTTTGCCATAGTTCTCCAGCATGAGGTTCCAGTAGTGCTCCTTCTGAGTGGAATCCAAGTGCCTCCACTGATCCTGGAAAATATACAATGTCATGATTTAAAAAACAGCTCCAGAGAAAGGTACTTCATGGCGCCCAAAGGAAATCTGAAAATGAATGAATATACTGAAGGAATCTGAGGATCCAAAGCTCTGATAAATCTCTGGAGAGAGATTAATGGAAGAAGAAGCCAAGAGAAAAACTGCAGTCCCTACAGCAGTATTTCTTGTCCTGAGTAGAAAACATTTAGGTTTTTACTTGTATGTTTTTAAGTGGCATGCTTCTAAGGGTAAACTCTTCCTATTGAATGGGGAACATACTGGAGGTAGGTTTTTCAACCTCTCCACATTTAATAGTCCCAATATTTAAATTAATCTAGACATTCCAACGTAAAAACAAATGAGAATGTAATTTATTGGCAGTGCAAATTTGCATAAAAGAGAAAATAATAAATACAGAAGTTGACTGTGTTTAAGCCCCTTCCAGAAACATGACTGGTGTATTCAGAGTTAGGGCAACACAGCCCTGTAATTTTCAGAGTTCTGAGTTTAGGCTGTAACATTCATTCAATGGATTAGTTGTCATGAATAAGGTTGTCTTTGCATCTCCTCTAAATGAAAGTTCTCTGGTTGCTTAGTGGTAAGCAATTGTACTGCCAAACCAAAGGAAACCAGTTCAAATCTACTAGCTGTTCTACAGCAAAAGATGGACAAATTCTTCCCTTGAAATTTACTTGAAAACCCACTGGAGGGTCGGTTATGCGTAAGTTCCAACTAGAAAGTTCATAACAAAAATGAAGAAGAGGGAGCTTGGGTGACCTACTCTGTAGGGAACTATGCTATCAAGTCACAGGTGGTGCTTCTCTGGTGATTGAAATCTACTTGTGACTCCACAGGAAATAAATGGGGAATCTCCTCCCATATGATTTAAAGTTTCCAAAAACCTGTTGGAGAGTCAACTAAGTCAGTTCCAACTTAACAACGAGTATGACTTTTGAGCTACACAGAATTAAGACACTCAAAAGAGGAAGTGATACTGCCTTCTGGTTCTATGACCTTTAACAAGTTTTTAATATTTTTAAGTCTTAGTTCTCACCTAAATTCTCATCAAGAAAGGGGGAGAAATCACATTTACAGATCCCTTATGCTGCTTTACGAAGCTCAATACTTTTAATTCAAAGCATTCATCAAATTACTAGATGTTGAGTCCACAGTATCTCACAGTGATTCTATGAATCAGAAGAGAGGTGTGGGAAACATGAAGAGTTGAACATATAAAGGTCAAAAACTATTCCAAATCTTGGACAAGAACAAACTGGGAGGAGGGTAGAGAGAATAGTGCAACAATGAATGAGTGGAAGCCCAAAATCTCTGTAAATGTTTATGAAAATTAATAAAATATAATTATAGAAAAAAACAAAAAAAACTATTCCAAATCTATGCTGAATGAGTTCTAGGCACAAGATATACAAATAAGATGATTTCCAGGTGCAATGTAATCAATCTTTTGTAGAAAATGATGAAATAGTTAAAAAGAACCAAACACAACACAACACATGCAGAAGATCAAAGAGAACATACAGTATGAGTTCATTTATATAAAATCCTAGAAAATGCAAACTAATCTATGGTGACAGAAATCTCAATAGTAAGTTGCCAAGAATGGGAAGAGGAATTCAGAGAAAATTAAGAGAGGGATTCTAAATGAAGATGAGAAAATGCAAGCGTGATGGGCATGCTTATCCTATTTATAGCAGAGACAAACGGATGGCTTTGAAGAACAGAAATTTATTCTCTCCCATTTTAGGAAGCTAGAAGTTCAAATTTAGGCACTCGCTCCACAAGACTTTTTTTCCTCTCTCTCTGTCAGCTCTGGTGAAAGTCCTTGCCCCTTTTCAACATTTGTGAACAAATGCCTCTTCTAGCCATTTTGTTAGCCCTAGTTTAGGTGCAAGGAGGCCACACTCTCCAGTTACCTTAACTGTGGACACATGGTCTTCAACAGCTCTAGAACCATAAAGGTCCTCCAGCGATGATGGTGGCAGAGAGACTGTGAAGAGACTATAGCACTTCTGTGAAGAAACTATGGCAAGATGCAACCTGAGGCTACTTGTATTTGTGTTGACCACAGTTAGTTTTGCTTGCTAGATGACAGGAGGAAATGCTGATTTAGAACATTTGTAAGGCAAAACCAGAGGCTTCTTGAATTTGTGCTGCTGAACTGAAACCAGGATTTCACTAATTCAGGAATTTGCTTTGTGGTTAATCTGGCTTGGGTATTCTGGGCTAAACCTGAACTTGCACTGGGTGATATTCTTTGCCTCCTCACGGTCCCATTTATTTCCCTAATACACCTCACAATTGTGAGTAAAGTCTGTAAATCAACAATATTAATTTGAAATAGTAGAAAGAGCAGCTGCAGGGGTGGTGGCATGTCTGACCCAGCACATTATCTATTTGCTGCTATGGTTATTATTGATAGGGCCAGTTCCCATTTATGGAGCGGAGAAAAGTCAGACTCAGCCATCCCACATGCTCATGTTGCAGATTCTCTTTTTTTTCTACCCCCCACCCCATGACTGATTCTTTTTATTTATAACAATGTGAGATGCTCATTAAAGTTGTCACAAAGTTGCTGCAAAGTGGACGTTCTCCAACTCAGTTACATAAAGTTTACCAAAAAGAAAGGTGCAGGTTTAGTTTGTGGTTAATTAATAATTTTATCTGAACACACACTGGTATTCCCATCCCACCCTCAATGCCCAGGGCAGCAATACCATGGCTCCCTCCGGTTCTCTCCAAGGTGAGGAGCAGGGTCACCAAGATCCGAAAGCCAGATGCTTCCAGGGGATGGCCCAAGGCTATGGCCCATTTGGATGTTGATCTGCTTTTGCAACAGCTTGCTTTATTGTTGGAATTGGTCCTGTTCCCATAATGGAAGGAGGCACACTTACTTGTGACCAGGACACAATCCATGCTAAAGGGTTTAGACCACGACAAAGAGCTTCCAAACTTCTTCATCACAACCACAGCAGCAGCACCATCATTTATACCTGAAGCATTAGCTGCAGTGATTGTCCCTGTCCCATCTGAAAGAAACTGAGGCTTCAGCTTTGACATGTCTTCTAAGTTGCTCCCCTGTCAAGGAAACTCATCAGTTTTAATTTTAGTAAGACCTTTTCGAGATACAGACACAGGTAAAATCTTCTTGTCAAAATGGCCAGCTTTCTGAGCATGCTCTGTCCTGTTCTCGGATATGACTGAGATTTTATCTTGATCCTCCCGACTTACTCACCATTTTTTGGCTACATTTTCAGCTGTAACACCCATGTGATAGTTGTGAAATGCATCTGTGAGCCCATCACAGAGTACACTATTGAGGACAAGAGTCTCACCGATCCTTACTCCTGCTCTCAAGTGGACCAAGTGAAGAGCTTTGCTCACGTTTTCCATGCCTCTTGAGATCACAATGTTGGAATTGCCTGTCCTCACTGGCTGGGCTGCCAGGCACATGGCTTTTAAGCCTGACCCACAGATCATCTGGCAGCTCCATGCTGGAACACTGCAGGGGATTCCTGCCATTACACTGCCCTGTTGTACAGGATTCTGACTACAACATGCTGTTAAAACATGTCCAAATATGACCCCTGACACATATGCTTGAACCACACTGGCCCTCTTCAGGACTTCTATGATGACAGCTCTGGCGATGGCAGTCCGTGCTACGGAGACAATGATCAGGGGATCTGGATCTGAGCTCATCCTGCTGTTGTTGCTCTTGAAGCTGCTCCCACTCCTTCTGCTTCACTGCCGTCCGCGCTCTCGCAGATATTCTTACACCTAGGCATTCCTCAGTGACATACCTGTCTTGACCACTTTCTGCCCTAAGCCTATGAGTTTTCAAATCTCAAGTATGTGCTCTGCCCCTGACTCTTCATTCTTAGTAAAGTTCTCCCACTCTAACTTGTTTCCTTCTCCTTTTATCTCTCACAAGGGTGTTGTAGGTTTGAGAGAAGGTTTGTCTCATTGCACATCTTTTCCACTTTGTTTAGGTCTTAGATTTCTCTATTCGAAATGGAAATTAAATATACTCTGCCTTGCTTTTGAGAAACTCATCACCTGGGTCCTTTACTTGCTGATATGTCAACTCAAAGGGCTTAGGAGAGATGAGGAACCTCAAGTGCCTTTTGGGAAGGACTGACAGTTTCAATGGGGACTTTGAATGTGTTTATCTTTCATATTGAGACAAAACCCTGCTTGCTGAAACTGAGGAGGACCTGAAGCACTTGCTGCAGAGGGTCAAGGACTACAGCCTTCAATATGAATTGAGGCTCAATGTCAAGAAGACAAAGATTCTCACCACTGGGCCAAATGGCAGCATCAGGATGGATGCTGAAGAGATTGAGATTGTTCACTACTTTAGTTTGCTTGGCTCCAGAGTCAACATTCTTGACACCAGGAGCCAGGAAATTAAAAGGCATATTATGATGGGAAAGTCTGCTGTTAGGGACCTCTCCAAAGTCTGAAGAGCAATGGTGTCTCTTGAGACTAATGGTGCGTCTGATACAGGCCATAGTCTTTGCAATCACTTGTTATGCATCAGAGAGTTGGACAATGACAAGGGAGGATAGAAGGAGAATTGATGCCTTTGAGCTGTGGTGCTGGAGAAGAGTATTGAGGGTACCATGGATTGCTAGGAAAACAAACAGATTCATCCTGGAAAAGGTTAAACCGGGCGGCTCCTTGGAGGCAAGGATTCTGAGGCTCCATCTAACATACTTTGGACATGTTATAAGGAGGGACCGACTGGTCCTTGGAGAGGGACATCATGCCTGGTAGGGTGGAGGGACGGCGCAGGAGGTGAAGGCCCTCTATGAGGTGGACAGTTTCAGTGACTGGGGTAATTGGGATGGGAATGTCAGAGACAGTGCTGCTGGCACAGGACAGGGCAAAGTTTAGGTCTGTTGTACATAGGGTCACTATGAGTTGCAAGTGACTCGATGGCATACAAAAACAACAACAATGATCATTTTTACCATCTATACATAACCTAGCAATTGATTACAAATGTAAGTACTTGGGTAGTAGCCAAATGTTTAAAATAAAGAGGATATTTAAAAAAAAAAAAGTTCTAAAAAAGTTGTTATGTGCCGTCGAGTCGTTTGCGACTCATAGCGACCCTATGCACAGCAGCCCTAAACCCTGCTCTATCCTGCGCCAACCACACTGCTTCTGACACACCCATCCCGATTGCCCCAGTCACCGAATCAATCCATCTCATAGAGGGTCTTCCCCTCCTGCGCCGTCCCTCCACCCTCCCAAGCATGATGTCCCTCTCCAAAGACCCGTCCCTCCTGGCAACATGTCCAAAGTATGTCAGACGAAGCCCCAGAATCCTTGCCTCCAAGGAGGAGCTTGGTTTAATCCTCTCCAAGATGAATCTGTTTGTTTTCCTGGCAGTCCATGGTACATTCAGTAGTCTTCTCCAGCACCACAGCTCAAAAGCATCCACTCTCCTTCTGTCCTCCCTAGTCATTGTCCAACTCTCTGATGCATAACAAGCGATTGCAAATACCATGGCCTGTATCAGGCGCACCTTAGTCTCCAGAGACACTGTTGCGCCTGAGTACTTTAGAGAGGTCCCTAACAGCAGACTTTCCCATCGTGATACGCTTTTTTATTTCCTGACTGCTGGTGCCAAGAGTGTTGACTGTGGAGCTGAGCAAACTGAAGCTGTGAACAATCTCAATCTCTTTGCCATCCATCCTGACGCTGCCAACTGGTCCAGTGGTGAGAATCTTTGTCTTCTTGACATTGGGCCTCAGTCCATACTGAAGGCTGCAGTCCCTGACCCTTCGCAGCAAGTGCATGAGGTCCTCCTCAGTTTCAGCAAGCAGGGTTGTGTCATCTGCATAACGCAGATTGTTAATAGATCTTCTACCAATCCTGATGCCACAATTCTCCTCATAGAGCCCAGCCTCTCGGATAATCTGCTCTGCATACATGTTCAAAAGGTATGGAGACAGGATGCATCCCTGGCGCACACCCTTCCCAATTTTGAACCAAGCAGTGTTACCCTGCTCTGTTCTGACTACTGCCTCTTGGTCCAAGTATAGGTTTCGCATTAGCACAATTAAATGTTCTGGGATTCCCATTCTTCTCAGAGTCAGCCACAGTTTGTTATGATCCACACAGTCAAATGCCTTTGCATAATCAATGAAGCACAGATAGACATTCTTCTGGTATTCTCTGCTTCTAAAAAATTTATATATATAAATTTTTTTTCCTACCTCGAGAAGAAATAATTTCCCTTGAGGGAAATAATGAAATTGAAGTTTTTCTTCATGTGTATTGCTCCTGTTATCCTAGAGAGGCCCTGTTCTCCACTGTACTTCTGATAAGGCACTCATTTCCATTTTCCTGACTATTGGTGAATGATCAAAACTGGGTCAGAGAAGACTAAAACCAATGACTACAAACTTCATTAAAGAAAAGCTTGGAAAAACTCTAATCCACGACATAAACAGTCTTCCAAACATTCTGAAAAATCTACAACCAGGAGAAGATAAAACAGATGAATGGGACCTTCCAAGAATCAAATCCCTATGAACATCCAAACACTTCTCCAACAGGGTAAAAAGGTAAGTCACAGACTGGGAAAAAGTATTTGGTAATGACATGTCCGATAAGGGACTTATATCTAGAGTTTATAAAATACTTGAGCACCACAAGATAAAGGTAAATAATCAAATTGAAAAATGGGTACAGGATATGAATAGACACTTCACCAAAGAAGACATTCAGATGGCCAACAAGCACATGAAATGTTCAAAATCCCTAGCTCAAAGAGAGATGCAAATAAAAAGAATTATGAGATATCATCTCACCCCAGATAGAATAGAAAAATTTAACAGAACAGCAAGCAACAAATGCTGGCGAGGTTGTGGAGAAACTGGAACCCTTATTCAGTGTTGGTGGAAGTATAAAATGGTACAACCACTGTGGAAGGTGGTGTGCCACTTTCCAAAAAGTTGAAAATAGAGATACCATTTGACCCAGCAATTCCACTACTGGGAATATACCCCAAAGAGACCATAACTGACACCGAAGCAGATATATGCACACTCTTGGTAACAGCAGCCAGGAAATCAAGAGACGAATTGCATTGGGAAAGTCAGCTGTGAGGGACCTCTCAAGAGTACGGAAGAGCAACGATGTCAGACTGGAGACTAAGGTGCGCCTGGTTGGGCTATAGTCTTCACAATTACGTGCTATGCATCAGAGAGTTGGACAGTGACTAGGGTAGAGAGAAAGAGAACTGATGCCTTTGAGCTGTGGTGCTGGAGAAGAGTGTTGAATATACCATGGACTGCTAGGAGAACAAACAGGTTTGTCCTGGAGAGGGTGATGCCAGAATGTTCCCTGGAGTCAAGGATTCTGAAGCTTCGTCTGACATATTTTGGGCATGTTGCAAGGAGGGACTGGTCCTTGGAGAGGGACATCATGTTTGGCAGAGTGGAGGGGCGGCGAAGGAGAGGAAAACCTTTGATGAGATGGATCGATTCTGTGACTACAGATGTGGGAATAAGTGCGTTTGAGATGGCTAGGTTGGCACAGGATAGAAGAGCGTATAGAGCTCTTGTACATAGGGTCGCTATGAGTCGCAAGCGACTCGATGGCACATAACAACAACAACAACAACATGTTTATCGCAGCTCTGTTCACAATAGCAAGGAGTTGGAAACAACCTAAGTGTCCATGAACAAATCAGTGGATAGAGAAGCTGTGGTATATTCACACAATGGAATACTATGCTGCACTGAAAAACAAGGGATTTACACAATATTATTAAAAATGAGTGATCCTGGAGGACATTATGCTGAGTGAAATATCTCAATCACAAAAGGACAAATACTGCATGGTGCCACTGTTATAAACAGGACTGACATAGCTGCTGGGGGAGACTGAGAAAGATGGGATAAATAATGTATACTGCATTGAAACAGAGAAGGGAGAAAACTGTTTAAAAGGGATATGTGATTAGGTATTATTGTCATGACAGGAGTCCAGAAAGAAGGCTGCATTGTGGAGTGGACCTGGTGGCAGGAGGGTATATAAAACAATGAAAGAAATTTTCTTTTACTTTTCAAAGAGAAGAGTGTACTGTGGGGGAAGAGGGGGCAGGCCAGGGAGAAAAGTAAAAAAAAAAAAACAATAAAAAACTGAAACGGACTAAAGCAAACTTTCAAAAAGTTGAACTTATTTGTTTATGTGTTAAAAACAATTAAAACCTCATTAAGTTTAAAAAAACAAAAAATATACAAACATTAAAAAAACCCCTAACTTTTCTATAAATGTTTGTGAAAAATCACAATTAAAATGAAATTTTATTTAAAAAAAAACCAAAACACAAAACTGGGTCAGAGGCAAAAAAAAAAACAGAGAAACTTTGCTCACCTGAGATGATGCTTGAAGAAAGAAGCCTTCAGTGTCCTGGTCAGTGATGAGCCTTTCCACAGGTCTCAAAAGAAGCTGAGGAGCATCCATCACTGAAGTGAGAAATAGGAAGTTTTAAGAATTTAGGTGTATTCCTCAGTCATTCCACAGAAGTCTTTGATTGAAAAAAAAAACACAGAAACTAAAATATTTGACAAATTAGAACTGATAGTTCCAGGCACAATTTCAAGATTTGTACTTTCATCAGTAATAAAGTCCACATCCCTCTAACATCCAAAGAGACTCACCCAAATACTGCTTCCTTTTCTTCCTCAGGCCCCAAAGCCAAATGGCCTAACACAAATATAAAGTTGAAATGAACACACTGTCATCTCTTATTCAGAGTGACTTATGGACATCGACCTTGGTCCCAAAATTTCAAAGAATGTTTTAAGCTAACATACTTTCAACTCAGAAAGCCATAGAGGCCTAACTTTCTCCAAAGCCCCCAATACAGCCATGAATAATAACTGGTGCTCACCTAACTCTGGCTCAGTGTCAGCTTCCTCTTTGATGATGTGGTTCAGTTGTTCCTCGGGCCCTGAAGCTGAATTCTCAAGTCCCAGCTCCTGAGGCACCACTTCAAGACTGGCCTCTGCCTCCCTTACTTGGAAGCTTGCAGATTCCACCTCCACAGGTGAACTTTCTTGTCCCAGAACCTGGCTGCTGATCTAAAGACCACATATTATTAGTTACTGAAGGATGCTGATTTGTAATGCCTAGAAACATGAAGTGAATCTTTTACAACAGATTACTTTAGAAAAGGTAATGGGGAAGAAAAAAAGCAAGCTTCATTTTCTCATTCAGCACATATTTCTAGCCATTGATGGAAATATCATAAGATAGGCCAACTGCTGGCACTAATCAGGCTTGTAAGACCTTCAAGAAAGACCTTGCTAAGAGGTTTCAAATAAACAGTTTGTACCAATAAAAAGGTAAACAAATGAAAACACTCTAATGTTAAGTTATAATCAAACCACAGGTTGTATCTGCACTTTCTAATAGCTACATTGCAGACAATTACTAACAAATGCAAAAAATTAAAGCTGGGTAAGGATTCATGCCACTCACATCATGGTGCTCAACACCATGAGCAGAGGAACTCTTTGAGCTTTACTTAGCTATAAGTTTCATGTAAAGTAAATGACGAGATCATTTTTATAATATTGCCACTTGGTAGATTCAAAGCACTTACGTTACAGTTAATAGTCAAGTACAAACCATGTGTACCATCCAGCACACTGAGAGGCATGCAGCAGTGTAGATGAGGCATGAGGACACCTCAGAGGGACCCCAGATTACTATACCCTCTGCTTACCCACTGCCACAGTCTCTGGGGCTCGCCCTTCAAGCTCTCCACAAGAGTAACAGCCTCCTCTCCACTGCCAGGACGCTGTGTGCGCACCCACATCTGGATCTCCCCAGGCAGGATGGTCAGTAATTGCTCCAACATGAGGAGCTCCAGGATCTGCTCTTTACTGTGAACCTCTGGCTGCAGCCACTGGAAACAGAGCTTCCGGAGTTGCCTCAGGGTCTCGTGGGGCCCAGACAGCACTTGGTACTGAAAGTGTCTGAAAAGCTGCCGGGCAGCTTCAAGGCTACAGAGTTCCCCTTGAGGGGCAGTACCTACTCCAGAGAGTGAGGTGTTCTCTGCCTTTGCCAGTGGTGGTACCTGGACTAGAGGCTGTCCCATCTCCAAAGTCATCGTCGTGCTTATTAAATTCTTTAACATCAGCAAAGTCCTTCTGGTTGGAATGATTCTCTAGGGATAATCAGGTCTTCACACAGCCTCTTACTGGGACACTGTGGGAAAGAAGACATCCAGTGATGCAAAGAAACGTCTCGACTTTAGAAAGAAACAGGGCCTTCTGAGAAGCCCTGCACTCAACCATGGTTCTCTCAAATTGCCCAAGGATTGTCAAAAAGAAAACAGCTGGTAATGAGACAATTCCAACTCAGGTGGACCCACCTTTCTCAGAGTGGAGCTGTGCTCTATTTACAGCGCTGCCCAGGGCTGGATGGTTACTCAGATGTAATCACCAGGTCTTTCTCTCATGGTATTACAGAGTACATTCAAATTCCCATCTTTAAATCAACAGTAGAGGATGTTAACTGTTTACACCACAAGAATCTCATTGGGTTTATTCTTCTATTTGTAAATAGCTTTGTAGCCAAAAAGCAAACCACTGATATCATATATAAACTGTCACCATCAGCCTGTTCACATGATAACATTTTTTTTTTGGTCTTGCAAGTCCACATTAAACAGAAAATATCATCTGCCTTTTCAAGCATTTTCACTACCAGCTTCCAGAGAAATACATCTGTATCTATATTTGTTTATTCGGAGACTGAATAGTGAAGCTGAATAATTACACCAGCACCCATCCATCTTGAACAAAAAAATCTTCCTCTAGCTGTCACCCAAAGATTCCTCTTTTATTCCTGTTGTTAGGTTCCGTCAAGTTGAGTATGACCCATAGTAATCCTCTGAAAAATAAATCTGAACCCTGTCTTATCCTGTAACATCCTCACAATTCCTAACACATCAGAGCCCAATGCAGCAGTAACTATTACCAACACAGCCGGTTGAGGGTCTTTCTCTCCTTTATTAACCCTCTGACTTTCCAAGCATGATGTCCCCCTCCAAGGAACAGCCTATTCTAGAACATGCCAGAAAGATATAAGACGAAGCTTTAGCATCTTTGTCTCCACTATCTCTGGTTCCACTTTCTCTAAAACCTATCTGTTTGTTCTTTTGGCAGCCCATGGGATATTCAGGACTCTTTTCCAATATAATTCAAAGGCATTAATTCTTCTGCATCCTTAGTCACTGTCTAACTTTCAGAAGAATATAAAATAATTTAAAAGATCATAGCTTGCCTCAGGAACACCCTCACCTTTAAACTGACATCCTTGCTCTTCAACATTCTATAGAGGTTGCTGATAGCAGATTTTAAAATGTAATATACCATTTCATTTCCTGACTAGTAGTACCAAAAGTGTTCACTGTGAATCCAAGTGAGATGAAAAGAGTGACAATTTTTATCTCTTCTATTGTAATGTGGCATACTGGCCCAGTGGTGAGGCATTTCACTTTCTTGAGTTTGAGATGAAATGCGTATTGAAGGCTGCAGTGTAATCTTCTACAGCAAGCACTCAAGTCCTCCTCACTTTTCCCAAGCAAAGTTGTGTCATCTGCATAACACAGGTTCTTGGTCACTATTCTTCAGATTCTGATGCCCCAGTTCTCTTCAAAATGTTGGCTTCTCCTATGATTTGCTCAGCACATTGATTGGTTGGTATAAAGAAAGGGTACAGCCCTAATGTACATCTTTCTTGATCTTAAATCATGTAGTGGGATGCCATCAAAGATTCCATTAAGGACCCCATGATTTTTAAAACTTGTTTTGATCAAACAGCCACTTACATGATCTGTATTTGTTCCCATTCCCAAGAATGGTGAGCCAACAACAGAATGTCGAAATTACGGAACAAAATCACTACTATCACAAGCAAACAAAAGACTGCTGATCATCATAAAAAATGGCTAAAACAGTACACAGACCACTGCTAGAAGTTCAAGCAGGATTTAGAAGAGGCCATGGCACCAGAGATACCATTGCTGATGTCAGATGAATCCTGGCTGAACGTAAAAAAATACTAGAAAAATACTTATGTTTTATTGACTATAAAAAGGCATTTGACTGTGTGGACCGTAAAAACTATGGTTAGCATAGAAAAGAATGGAAATACCAGAAATTGTGCTCATGCCAAATGTATATCAAAATCAATATGCTGTTGTGTGAACAGAGCAAGGGAACATTAGCTAGTTTAAAATTAACAAAGGTGTGATCAAGGTGGTATCCTCTCTCCATAGCTATTCAATCTGTATGCTGAGCAAATTATTTCAGAATCTAGTCCTATGAATAAGAATGTGAAACCATGAAAGGAGGAAGACTCATCAACAATCTGTGTT
Organism: Elephantulus edwardii; assembly: GCF_000299155.1. NCBI lineage: Eukaryota > Metazoa > Chordata > Mammalia > Macroscelidea > Macroscelididae > Elephantulus > Elephantulus edwardii. The sequence goes on from NW_006400036.1 coordinate 679,257, forward strand.
TTCAGGTGACACAACCTTGGTTGTTAAAAGTGAGGTGGAAAAAAGATGTGGTTGTTTCCTCAAAGTGCTGGTGGATGGACAAATCAGCGATTAGATACCTAAATGGAATGAAAATTGAAGTAGCTGATTTACACAATTTTATGAAAGTAGTTGTTGGTAAGATGATTTTAAGGGAGAAAATAAAAACACCAAACCAACAATAAAAATGAATGAAATATGATGTAAAAGAAGAACTATATGGAACAATATATATATATATATATATATATATATATATATATATATATATATATATATATATGATAAAAACATTAATAAGAAGTAAACCTAGACCTACAACCAGGAGAAGATAAAGTAGATGAATGGGATCTTCTAAGAATCAAATCCCTATGCACATCCCAAAACTTCTCCAACAGGGTAAAAAGGGAAGCCACTGCCTGGGAAAAAGTATTTGGTAATTACATATCAGATAAGTGACTTATATCCAGAATTTATAAAATACTTGAGCACCACAACAAAAGAAAGGTAAATAATCCAATAGAAAAATGGGCACAGGATATGAACAGACACTTCACCAAAGAAGACATTCAGATGGCTAATAAGCACATGAAGAAATGTTCAAAATCCCTAGCTCTAAGAGAGATGCAAATTAAAACGACTACGTGATATCATCTCACCCCAGACAGAATAGAAAAATTTAAAAGAACAGCAAGCAACAAGCACTGGCAAGGTTGTGGAGAAACTGGAACCCTGATTCACTGTTGGTGGGAGTGTAAAATGGTGCAACCACTGTGGAAGGTGGTGTGGCATTTTCTCAAAAAGTTGCAAATAGAGATACCATTTGACCCCACAATACCACTACTGGGAATATATGCCAAAGAGACCATAACAGACATCCAAGCAGATATATGCACACCCACGTATATCGCAGCTTTGTTCACAACAGCAAGGAGTTGGAAACAACCTAAGTGCCCATCAACAAATGAGTGGATAGAGAACTGTGGTATATTCACACAATGGAATAATATGATGCATTGAAAAACAAGGAACTCATGCAATATTATTCAAAATGGATGACTCTGGAGGACATTATGCTGAGTGAAGTATTTCAGTCACAAAAGGACAAATACTGCATAGTGCCACTGTTGTAAAACAGGATGGACCCTGGGTTTGGGGGGAGACTGAGAAAGATGGGTTCAATAATGTATACTGCATTGAAAACAGATGAAGGAGAAAACTTTAAAAGGGATATGTGATTAGGTATTTTTGTCATGACAGGAGTCTAGAGCGATGGCTACATGGTGGAATGGACCTGGGGGAGGGTTTGTAAAACCATGAAAGAATTTTTCTTTTACTTTTCTAAAAGAGTAGTGTTCTGAGGGGTGCGGAGGGTTGGGAGGGGAGAAATGTTCAACAATGAATGAATGGAAATCCAAAGTCTCTGTAAATTTTTACTGAAATTAATAATAAATTTAAATTTAAAAAATTTAAGTTAGAGTAAGAAAGGCAATGGATTTATAACTGCTCATGCTAATAACACTATATCATGGCATGGAGGAGGAATAGTGGAACATTTACAATATTCTTCTTACCAAAACCATGTATGGAAAATAGGAACTGCAATGGGACATGTATCTCTGGATTGGAAATGATCATATTGATAATACTTCTAACCTTAAAAGATGATTCTGTTCAAAATTATGTTTTATATATTTGTTTAAATTTTTCCTTCTTTTAACTGGGATCTAGAGGGAAGAGAAAAGACCAGAGAATGGCCAAAATTATTGAGGCAGCTATTGCTGCCAGTTTAGGGCCTGTATCAGGAAAAGGAGGTCTTACTCATAAACAATGCCACCCAAAGGTAATAAAGGAGGTCAGAATTGCTTCCACTGTGGAAAGCTGGGCCATGCCACTTCAGTAGACAGTGTCACAGACAAGAGTCACAAATAGGCAAGGGTGTAGAAAGGAAGCTCCCACTCATTTGCTTTAAGTGTGGATCTGAAGGACACTTGGCCAAGGGCAGCCCACATCAGGTCCTTGTGGCTGACAGGACTGACAGGCCCCAACTCCCAGATGGAAACAAAGGAGGACGCTTCAACAATTCAGATCCTCCCAGAAGAGTAGTGGGTGAGCATTAATATTACTGGTAAGTATATTCATTTTCTCCTGGACACAAGAGCCTATTATTTGGTCCTAAAAGCCTTCTGAGATCCCAACTCTTCTCACTATTTCTTAGTTGTTGGAATTGACGGAAAACCTCATAAACAGTTCCTTACTTCACCTCTACATTGCATGTGGACTTCTGAGTTGTAAAACAACTCAGTGGTAGAAGAAATTTGGTCAAGGACTTAAGAACAATAAATGGCATAGTTGAGCCTCTACATCTTGTGGTTCCTAACCTTTATACTATAATAGACAAAGTGCTAGTCAATAAACCTTTTATTTTAAGAACTACTTTCCCTCTATAACTTGATTTGTGCCACTGTTAGAACCTCTACTTGGAATATTATTGCTTTTAATTTCTGACTCATGTACTTTCAACTTGTTAAATTTGTGTCTTCTAGGCTGCAACAGTTCCATGATGCATCTTCAAGGATATGAACATGTACGGCTAAGCACAATTGATAACAGTGCATCTAAATTCCAAAATCAATCTCCTCAACAGTCTATGTGTTTCCTATTGCCAAATGTGTTTCCTATTCCCTTTAGAGTAGTGAGAGAAGATCTTCACCCTGAAACCTACAGCATCCCTTTTCAGCAGGAAGTGGCTAAGAGAATATGACGCCCCCTATTCCTTATGAATCAGGGTTAAATTTCTCTCAGGGAGGAGTGATAGGGAATGGCAAAGGACACACTGACAAAAGAGATTAATCAGAACTGGCTTTGACAAGCACTGCGGCAACGGGACAATTAAAACAAACTTTCGAGGAATATTCAACCTGAATCCTTCTGATCACATGGAGATTTTTGAAAGTATTTCTTTGAGTTTATTATGTTTAATTTGTTTGTGTAGAAAGGATGCTCATCTAGATGATAACATAATTATGCTAAAAACAAAAGGGGAGGAATATGGGAAGCCAATACTAAATATTTGTAATAAACTGAATGCTACTTAAATTAACAAAAAAAAGTAAACCTAGAAAGAAAAAAAACCCAACAAAACTGTCACCATGAATCAGTATTGACTTACCATTTTTTTGAATTTGCTTTTTTTTTTAAAGTGGGAGTTGTCACAGTTAGACAATTTGGACATATTAGTTATTTATTCATTTTAAAGTTCAACACTACACTGATTCATTTAGTAAACAATTGATAAATAACATCTTTTGATTCATCAAGTATGAAAAAAATTCCTCAGTTATTTGCTTTGTGTGAACTCTTGATTTAACTATAAAGCATTTCCAAGAACTTTTTAAAATAAAAAATTAAAATCCTTAAAAAAAAGTGAGGTGATTTTAATCACTTGATGCAGACGATGAAAGAATATAGCCTTCAACATGGATTGTAGCTCAACATCAAGAAAACAAAAATTCTCAATGCTGAAATGACAGGAAATACCATAAGAGATGGAGAAAAGAATGAAACTGTCAACATAATTACCTCAGGAGAAGAGGCGACATACTGCAGTGAGAAAGTCTGCAGTCAGGAATCTTTCCAAATTATTGAGGAAGAATCATGTTATTTTTAGGACTAAAGCGCACCTCAATGAATAAGGTTGACAGAAGAAAATTTGAAGACTTTGAGTGGTGGTGTTGGAGATGAGTAGGGAACATCCCAGGAAGTTTTTGGAAAATGTGCAGCCAGAGAGCTCCTTGGAGGCAAATATGATAAAAGCTATGTCTCTTATCAAACAGGTTGATAGGACAGAGTGGCAAAAGAAAGGAGACCTTCAAGCAGATGGACTGACAAGGTGATTGTTGCCATAGACTTGTGTGTCAGAAATTGTGCGGAAGTATGACAAGGTTCCTCTGTTGTTCACATAGTTGTTATGAAATGTACTCACTTCTTTGTTGTTGTTGATTGCCTTTGAGTTGAGCACAAATTATATCGACCCTATGAACAAAAAGCATGAAGCCCTTTTACAACTATCAACGTTTATCAAAGTTCAGAGAGTTTCCAGAGGCATGCTGTTTCAGAAGTGGATGCCATTCCTGCTTCCAAATCTGTCATAGAATGTTACCGGTTGAGTCGCCTGAGATACATAGTGACCCTAAGTACAGTAGCTCTGAACCCTTCCCTGTCCTGAGCCAGTCTCACTAATTCTGACACACTAATCCCCATTACCCCAGTTACTGTGTCAATCCATCTCATCCAGGGTCTTTCTCCCCTGCACTATCCATCCACCATTCTGACTGAGCATGATGTCCTTTTCCAAGGACCAGTCTCTCCTGGCCACGTGCCCAAAGTAAGTGAGGCGGAGCTTTAAAATCCTAGCCTCCAAGGAGAGACTTGCTTGATTTTACCCTCTCCAGACAGACCAATTTGTTTTCTTGGCAGTCCGTGGTATGTTTAAGACTCCTCTCCAATACCACAACGTGAAGGTATCTATGGGAAGCCAAACTCTATACCAAACATTATATGAAAACCCTTGCTCAGGAATTCAAGGAATTACAGGTTTATAAATTAGGATTTCCCTTGTGGCAGATCCCAGAAAATGAGCTGTTTGTTCCCCGCAGACAGGAGACAGCAAGGGGCCCCCTATAGAGGGAGTGTTACTTTCTGAGCTAGAGTTCACCCTGAGGCATCAAGGTAATCCTTCAGGGTAAACCAAATTCTTGCTTTTGTGAAACCCTCCCTCCTGAGTCAAGCAGAAAGTTTTCAATAGAAAGAGCTTGGCTTCATTTGCATTGAATTCTCTTTGTGATTTACTTCATGATAATTTTCAATAAAGATACAAAGAAGCTTGGCTTGGGGTCTTTAGTGGAGAACTGCTGGCCCCCTGTTTTATGCTCTCTGCTCTTTCTCATTCCTGGCTGTTTGTCTCAATATTAATAATTATAAAATTATTCCATTCTTTGGGACCCTCAGTCTGCAACAGGTATCTATTCTTCTGTCATCCTGGTCAATGTCCAACTGTCTGAAGAATAGCAAGTAACTGAGAAGAAGACCATGGCCTGGATTAGGCACACCTTTGTATCTAGACTGACACTGTTGCTCTTCAACACTCTGGAGAGGTCCATGACAGCAGATTTTCCCAATGCATCTTTTGGGCAGAATAATGAATGAGTCAGGAACCATTAAAAGAAGATAGGAGTATACAGAGTCATTGTACCAAAAAGAATTGGCTGACACAGAAGGATTTCAAGAAACAACATATGATCAAGAGGCAATGGTGATGAAGGAGGAAGTGCAGGCTGCTCTGAAGGACTTATCAAAAAATAAAGCCCGAGGAATTGGTGGAATACCAACTGATGTACATCAGCAAACAGATGCTGCCCTGAACGTGCTCCCCAAGTTGTGCCAAGAAATCTGGAGGACAACTACTTGTCCAACTGACTGGAAGAGATCCATATTTATTCCCATATCAAACAAAAGGTGACCCAACAGAGTGTGGAAATTATCGAACAATATCACTAATATCACACAATGGCAAAATCCTGCTGAAGATTATCCAGAACAGACTTGAACAGTACATTGACAGAGAACTACCAGAAATACTAGCTGGGTTTTGAAGAAGTTGTGGCACTACAGATATTATTGCAAATGTCAGATGGATCTTGGCAGAGAGCATGTTGTTGTTGTTGTTATGTGCGGTCGAGTCATTTGCGACTCATAGTGACCCTATGCACAACAGCCCTAAACCCTGCTCTATCCTGCGCCAACTGCACTGCCTCTGACACACCCATCCCGATT
>NW_006400036.1:685534-691425 GCF_000299155.1 Elephantulus edwardii
TGAAGCTGTGAACAATCTCAATCTCTTCGCCATCCATCCTGACGCTGCCAATTGGTCCAGTGGTGAGAATCTTTGTCTTCTTGACATTGAGCCTCCGTCCATACTGAAGGCAGAGAGCATAGATACCGAAAAGAATGTCTATCTATGTTTTATTGACTATGTAAAGGCATTTGTGTGGATCACAATAAATTGTGGCTAATCTTGAGGAAAATGGGAACCTCAGAACACTTGATCGTCCTTATACAAAATCTGTACTTGGACTGCATGTTCAAAATCAGGAAAGAAGTACATCAGGGATTCATCCTGTCCTCATACCTTTTCAATGTGTATGCAGAACAGATCATTCAGGAGGCAGGGCTATACGAGATGGAGTGTGGCATCACGATTGGAGGAAGACTCATTAACAACCTACAATATATAGATGACACAACCTTGCTTGATGAAACTGAAGAAAACCTGAAGCACATGCTGCTTCAAAAAAAAGTCAAAAGTCAAAGACTGTAGTCTTCTCACCACTGGGCCAAATGGCAGCACCATATTAGATGGAGAAGAGAACAATGTCAGTAATTTAACTCAATTCTAAAGCACCTAACAACAACGTCCTGAAGTACAATGCTGTGAGTGAAAGGGTATTCATAATTTGTTCTGCAACGAGTAACACAGTTATAAGAAATGTGGAGTCAGTATTGGTCCAAATGCTTGAAATCTGCTGCATAACTCCATGATTTCTCATATCAACAGCCTCTTTGTACAGTTCCCTAGCTCCGCTAAATCCCTTTGAAAAAATTGAAATTAAAATAGTCCCTATAGTTCTCAGCTGAATTAAACTCAGGTTTCTATAGTTCTCAGCTAAGTTAAACTCAGGAATTTTTCCATTGTCTCGAGTAAAGCCCCACACCCATGTATCCAGGGCAACAGTATTTAAAGAATGGCTAACTGAAGGGCAGGGCAAACAAGCAGAGGTTTCTCGACTGATAACCAATGTATCTTGTGCTTTTCCACTGCCCTGGAGTTTGAACTCATTGTATACTTAAGAATTTGTGACACCACCCTATAGTTAAAGATCTATCTAACTGCTACATGTGCTACGTGACTGCCGCAAGTGCTACATGCAAATATGCTGTGTAAACCCTGAGCGAACACTGAACCAATGAATTCAAACTGTGCTTTCATCACCCAATGAGAAGCTGATACCCAGTTGTATCTCCCTAAAGTGTATAAAAAAAACCCAACTTTGTCTGCTCGCGGTGGACTCCTCTGTCTCCTGCGAGAGATAAGGGTCAGCCTGGAGCTCCACAATAAACCTCTTATCTCTTGCTGTTGCATCAAGCCGGTGTCTTGGAGTCTTGTGTCTTCGCCGTCCACTCGGGACAGAACAGGACCAGCGGTTCGGGGGTCCTTCACCTTGGGTACCATGATTGACTGGAATGTCTCCCAGAGACTCAGACTCATCAGGGAAAGAGTTAAATCACTAGCTAAGCAGGCCATTTTGTAGAGACTGGTGAGCACTGCAGACTATGAATAGAAGGCAGGCATCTCAAAAAGAGAGCTAACAGTGTAAAGTCCCTCTAGATGGGAATGATTCTCCGAGGGAAACTGGTTCTTCACAGAACCTCTTGCAGGTATAATGTAGAAAGGAAGGAGATCCAGTGATGCAGAGAGAACACAATTTAGGAAACAAATTCACCTACCCTGCTTAGGAGTCTTACCTGAAACCATAGATCTCTTAAACTACCCAACGGATTGATAAAAACAAATTTTACCAAGACAGCTCCAATTCACTAGAACTCCATGTTTCTTAGAGTGGAATTTTGTTCCATAGTGCTATTCATGGCTGGTTGGTTACACAGAGGCAATCACTGGTTCATTCTCTCAAGACATTACTGGGTACATTCAACTTTCCAACTCTAAGTAAACATCAGAGGACTTTAACTGTTTATATCATCCAGGGGTTCAAGGGATGCATTCTTCTATTTGGAAAAAATGTAAGATTGAAGCCACAGAGCAAACCACTGACACCATATTTAAATAGGCACCATAAGCCTGTCTACTTGATAACCTTCTTGCTTGGTTTTCAGATGTGCACACCAAGTAGAAGAGCATCATCTACCTCCTGAAACATTTTTTTCACCAAGGAAATAAAAAAATTATTTCTTTAAAAAAAGAAAAGAAAAAAAAGGAGAGTATGTGAACTTGTAGTGAGAAACATACCTTTCCAATGAGTGTTTCTCTCAAGAACAAAAATCCCCAGATCTTCCAGAGAGAAGAGTGGAATGGGGAGTTTAATTAAGTCACCTGAGGTTCCCAATGCAGATTTGTCATCCTGGCATTCAGGAAAACAGGAGGTGTACAGAATGCATGGGGAGTATGCTGGAAGCAGCAACATAAACACTGATTCCCAAAGGACTAATCTGTCCATGAGGTAACCCCACTCATTAGGCAAAGGTTCTGTGGTTGAAGGACTTGTTTCATTCTACAACCTCAGTTTTGAAAAGACAGTACAATCAAAAGAAAAAATTGTGTGTGGGCTGGGGAAGCACAATGGAGGCAGAGTTGGGGAGGTGTACCTAACACTTCTATATCTACATTTGTCCATATGGAGACTGAAAAATAAAGTTGGACAAATATACTTGGGTCCTACAAAAAGTCCCATGTTACTTCCAGAATAAAGATAAGGGTGAAAAGAACAAAATGTGCAATGAAATTGCCAAGTTTTAGTGCCATGTTGGAAAGTGGTCTCAGTTGGAAGAGATGACAAACCTGTCATCCATTTTTAACCTTGGGCTCAAAGGGACTTTGAAAGAAATAATGGCTACATGAAATCACATCTATTGCACTGAAGTAACTATTTTATGGATGATACAATAAAAATTTCCCAGACTTCAACTAAAATAAAAAAGAGAAATGCTAAATGATAACCTGAATGGAAAACCTAAATAGCAAAATTCACTGTCTTGGTCTTCTTGATATTTTCTAATCACTAAGCCCAGCAACTGTAGAAAACACATTCAACTATACACAACATGCTCAAAAAAACAGATCAAATGCATCTTGGGATATTGTAGCACACCTTCTCTGGCAACAATGTAATTAAATTATAATTCAAGAACATATTCCAGTATAGAAATTATTAACAATCAAATAATCCAAGCTCAACAAGGAAATCACAAAGTAAAATGAAAACTTAAAAATATCAAAATTGGTGAGAAGAAACTACAGCTTTATACATGGGCGCTGTTGTTGTTACATATCGTGGAGTTATAAGAAGCCCACAGCAGACCCTCCAGCATGTTTTCAGAGGCAGTAAATCACATGGGAGATTCCACATCAATCTCTCAAGGAGCAGCTGGTGGATTCAAAGCCTGTGTCTTTGGGATTTTAGTGTAGCTGCTTACAACTAGGCCACCAGAGCTCTCAGCTTAGAGAAATACGCAACTTTAAATAAATGTGGTGGTGACTGCTGTTCTTATGTGCCTTCAAGTATGACTCATAGAGACCCTATGAACAACAGATCTGAATCCTTTTCTATCCTGGTCCATCTTCACAAGCTCTGACACACGCAAGCCCACTGCCTCAGTCACTTTGTCAATTCACCCGCTTGAGGGTCTTCACGTGTTTTACTGTTGCTACACCTTTCCAAGCACGATGTTCCTAGCACCATGCCCAAACGTGAGACAAAGCTTCACCATCTTTGCCTCCAAGGATCATTCTGGGCAGCACCTTCTCCAAGACATGTTTGTCTTTTGGAAGTCTGTGGGATATTCTGTGTTCTTCTCAAACACTATGGAGCAAAGGCATCAATTCTTCTGTCATCTTTATTCACTGTCCAGTTCTCAGATGCAAGTAACAAGTAACTAAAAAAGACCATACTCTGAATCAGATGCACTTTTGTCCTAAAAGTGAATGCTCCTCAGTAGTTTGGGGAGGTCCTTGACTACTGATTTTTAATATAACCCTTCCATCTCTTGCCTTCCCCACCCTACTAGTCTAGTAGATATTATTCAATTTGCCACACAGGGGTGTGGTTTACAGTACTGAGATGCAATATAAAACAATGTTACTGGGAAACCCAATGTTTGTTCTCTTGGCATACTGCATCTAACCTGAAAATAGACCACCTCTACCTCCTGGTTCTGGGATCACAGATCACCATCTCTCTGACAACATACATCTGCCTACATCATTCACAAGCACATGTGCTATTTCCCTGACAGTTTCTGTGAGACCTTCAGGTAACTGCAGAGCCCAAAGACAAAGATGAGAGTGCAAAGACTGAGGGGAGGAGGAATATAATTGATGTCGGTTAAGAAAGTATGGTACAACAATTTAGATATTTGGAATATTGTTAACTAGCCTTATAGGAAATGTTGTCTTGTACTATTGAGTTGGAACAAACTCATTAGCTGACCTGTCAGGGGCTTTTCAGAGGCCTGGAAGGCCTCTTTCAAACTGTCTGGGAGGAGACTGTCCATCTTTCTTTCACAAGCAGCTGGTGTATTCAACATGTGTGATTTTGGGTTGACTGCACAGGTTCTTACAAATAAGCCACCAGAGGCCCCTTTATAGAAAGTTCTACTAATCACTGTAAAAAAAAATTAACCATGTAGTAAATACTCCTGAACCAGGCCATGGTCTTGACAATTATTTCACAATTAAATACTTCACAATCAAATACATCAGAGAGCTGACAACGACTAAAGATGACAGAAGAAGAATCAATTAAAGGAATTGACTGTGACGCTGTAGAAGAGTTTTGAATATACCATGGAGCATCAAGAGAACAAGCAGGTCTGTCTTGGAGAGGGTGAAACCAAATTTCTCCTTGGATGCAAGGATTCAGAAGCTCTGTTTCACATATTTTGGGTACATGGATGGGAGAGACCAGTCCTTGGAGAAGAACATCATGCCTTGAAAGGAAGAGGGACAGTACAGAAGAGGAAGATCCCAGATGAGATGATTGACATGGTAATTGGGATAATGGGAGTAGGTGTGTGGGAGTCAGTCAGAATGGTTCAGAATAGGGCAGGCAGGGTTCAGAACTACTGTGCACAGGGTCCCTATGAGTCCAGGGGACTCGAAGATAACTATTAGGGCTGTAGAGCTGCACTCCCTCCTTTTCCCAGAATATCCACCAAAATGAACCATAGGAAGCAAGAGCTTTGGCTCTGTTGGTCTCTGTCAGAGCTGTGAAAATTGTTCAACCTCCAGTCGGCTTCTTTATCTTGTAAAAAACAACTGTGAACATCCCCTCCCCCAATTTCCAAGACAATATAAAAATCCCACTCTAAGTAGGGAATGATCTCCTTAGAGTAAGCCTGGCAGTCTCTCCTCAATAATCTGTCTTTTTTGGCCTCAGCCTAGTTCTGTCCTTCCTTAGTGGCCTTACAATAGCAACAGTAACAACTACCAGCAAGGGAGTTCTGGTGTCCAGGTGGATAAGGGGGCTTCAAGCGAGAAAGATGGGCAATCTCCTCCCAGGCAATTCACAACCTCTGAAACCACTAAAGGGGCAGCAATGAGTTGGTTTTGACTCAATAGCAATCATTTTATCTAGTTTTACAATCTAAACCTGTTTCCTTCGATTCAACTATCAAAGATTCAACTATGTGCAAATTTTCCAAACTTATTTGTTTTCTAAATTAAAACAGCGGTTTGGATTGGAGTTAAAACATATACATATTCCTCTAGTAATTCTTCCACAGCTTTTTCAGTGCCTTTACTTGTTTCTTCCTTTTCTGGGATTCCAATGATGCGCATGTTATTTTTCTTGATGGTGTCCCACATTATTCTTAGTTTTTCTTCTTTTTTGAGTCTGCTTTTTGCTCTAGCAGATCAGTGGTGACAATTTGGTCTTCAATTTCACTGATTCTGTGTTCCATCTCATCAACTCT
>NW_006400036.1:694174-719394 GCF_000299155.1 Elephantulus edwardii
ACGTAGCTACTTCGTACGTGGATATACATGTACATTTTTTGAGCACTTTCGGCTGCATGATGAACTGTTTATGTTATTTCTACTCCCCCCCCATCACCCTGAGAGGGAAGTATTAAATTTACAAACCAGAAAGCTCTAAGGTTCATTGTTGGCGCCAGACTCAAGCCCAGAAAGCTCTAAAGCCTGTGGTTTGAGGAGAGTTCCCCAAAGACGGTGCTGGACTGTCACAACTGAGGGGGCTGCTGACACCTGGTGGCCCGAGGCCAGGGTTGCTCCCACCGCGGATCACATTCTCCAACCCCAAGAGCAACAGCCCCTCAAGGAAAAACCCCCTGCGTCATTTCCTCCCGGTTCCCTCTTCCCGAGGTTCTTTCCCGGTCTGTACACGGCAGCAGGCAAGAGCCCTTTTAGCTTCCACTGGGGGCAGAGAAACAGACAGCGGGCCTGGGATTCTCTAGGGGAACAAGGGCTCAGAATCATGGATTTCACGCACCAGCAGCCACTCACTAAACGTCACCACCCTAGTCTCGACGTGGGCCGTCATTACCTTCAGAATTTCTGGACGCACAGAGGCGACCGCCAGCCTGAACCACTGGCGATCCGTGGACCCAGCGGACTCAGAGGAGAAGCGAGACCCCACAAAGAGCCACCAAACCAGACTCTCACTCACTTCCTAAGCAGCGGGGAAGTACTTCCGGGAGCATATGTGCGCTTGGGCGGGGAGGGGCGGGGAAAATTAGGCGAAGGCCCGGATTGGCTGCTACAGCAGCCACCCATTACACATCACCACCCTACCTGTCCACTGGGGGACAGCCGTAGTTGGTTTGCCCTCAAGTCCTATGACATCCGCACCTTCTCCAAAATACTTCAACCCATTCATATGATCACTTTCCCAATTCATCTTGTTGAGGATATTCTGCCCTTAAACTGACCCTTCACGTTTCCAAGGATGCCATTCTCCAAGTAAGAGCGAGCTCCTTTTAGGATGTTTGGACTAGATACCTGAAACTTCATTCTTTCTTACCCTGGTCATCCTTCTCCAAGACATACTTGGTTATTCTTTTGGAAATCCATAAATACTCAGTACTCCTCCAACACCTCATCTCAAAGACATTAATTCTTCTGTCATCCTAAATCACTGTCCAATTTTTCAGAAAGATCTTGTTATGTGCCGTCGAGACAATTGTGCCTCAGAGCGACCCTATATTCAAAAGCCCTGAAACCTGCTCTGTCTTCTGCCAACGTTACTGTCTCTGACATACCCACCCTCATTACCCCAGTCACTGTATCAACCATATCAACGATAGCCTCCCTCTCTTTATCCGTCCATCTACCCTTCCAAGCATGATGTCCCTCTCCAAGGACAGGTCCCTCCTTGCAACATGTATGTCAGACGAAGCCTCAGATCCTTGCCTCCAAGAAGCAGCCTGGCTTCCCTCTCTCTAGGACAAACTTGTTTGTTCCCCTAACAATTCATCATATATTCAACACCTTTAGCAACACAGCTCAGGGGCATTAATTCTCTATCATCTCTAGTCATTGTCCAGCTTTCTGACACAGAGCAATCAATTGTGAAGACTATGGCCTGGTTCAGGCACACCTTAGTCTACAGACTGACGTCGTTGTTCTTAAATACTCTGGAGAGGTCTCTGACAGCTGGGTTACCCAAAGCAATTCATCTCTTGATTTCCTGACTGCTGGTAGCAAAAGTGTTAATTGTGGAGCCAAGCAAACTAAACCTGTTATTAATCCCATTCTCTTCACCATCTATCATAAAACTTCCAATTGGCCCTTTGTCTTCTTGATGTTGAGCTTCAATCCATATTGAAGGTTAGTCTTTTACCTTCTGCAGCAAATGCTTTAGGTCCTCCTCCATTTCAGCAAGCAAGATAATGTCATCTGCATAATGTAGGTTGTTGATGAATCTTCCTATAATCCTGATGCCACATTTCTCCTCATACAGCCCAGCTTCCTGGATGGTCTGTTCTGCATATTAAAGGTATAGAGACAGAATTCATTCCTGGCATACAGCCTTTGCGATACTGAACCATGCTCTGTAATCCCAAAAGCATGTGGTGGGAGGCTACCAGCTGCTCTGTGGAGAAGGATGAGCCATTTCCTTCCTTGTGAGTAACAACCTCTGAAAACCTGCCAGAGGGTCACTTATAGGTGAACCACAATGCCACCAGGACTCATTGGGGGTCTCAAGGAGATCTCCACTGTGCTTTCAGAAGTATAACAAGTAATTAAAAATACCATGGCTTGCATCAGGCACACCTTAATCTTTAAACTTTAAACTTTTACTCTTTAGTGCTTTAAAGAGGTTCCTGAGGGCAGATTTTCCAATGAAACACTTCTGCTGATTTTTTTGACCAGCAGAACCAAGGCTGTTCACTGTGAATCTAAGTGTGATTAAATCATTGACAACTTTAAATTTTTTATGTTTATGTTATATATTAGCTCAGTGGTAAGGATTTTCTTTTTCTTGATGTTGAGATGTAGTATATTTTGAAGACTGCAGTCTAATCTTTTGCAGCAAGTGCTCAAGTCCTCACATTTAGCAAGCAAAGTTGTGCCATCTGCACAACACAAGTTGTTGATAAGCCTTCCTCTGATCCTGATGCCACATAAAGTTTAGTTTCTAATAAGATTTACTCGGCACACAGACTGAATAAATATTGAGAAAGGGTTAGTCCTATTGCATTCCTTTTTTATTTTTAAATCATGCCATGAAATGACATTAAAAAACAGTATAAAAATGGTATCAAGTACATACATCGATTTTAAAACTTGTTCTGATCCAAAAGCTTCTCTGACTAGATATAGGTTTTGCAAAAGCACAATGAAGTGTCCTGAGATTCCCATTCTCCTCAAGTTACCCATCATTTGTTGTAATTCGCACAGTCAAATGCCTTTCCACAGTCAAGAAAACACAGATAATTATCCTTCTGATAGTCTCTGCTTTCTGCTGAGATCTATCTGACATCAGCAATGATATTTCTGGTGTCTCAACCTCTTCTAAACCTGGCTTGGATTTCTGGCAGTATTTTGGTAATTCACTGTTCTGGTCTGTTTTAGATAATCTTCAGCAAGATTTTCTTTGCAGGTGGATTTAAGGATACTGTATCAATGATATTATTGTTCCATAGTTTTCACGTTCTGTTCTATCACCTTTTCTAGGAAGAGGAATAAATATGGATCTCTTCCAGTCAGTTGGCCTAGTAGCTTTCTGGATTATGATTTTCTGGCCCAGCCTGGTGAACACATTCAGGCTTGCTTCTGTTTGATGAAACATGTCAGTTGGTATTCCATCAGTTCCTGAAGACTTCTGTTGGACCAATTACGTCAGTGCAGCTTCAATTTCTTCCTTCTTCACCATTGGTATCAGTCACATGCTATTACTTGAAATGATTCAATGTCAATCAATTTGTTTTGATACAGTGACTATGGTTTAGGTGAATGGAATCTCTTGATCTATTGTCTCTCCTCTCCATCCCAACATCTTGATGGTTTGGAGTCCTGACAAATTGTGTTGTCTCTGAACTGGCTTGAAACTATCTGATCAGTTTTGTAGACACCTTTATAGACTAGGTAGTTCACCTGACCAGAGAGAAAAAAGCTGGAATGGATACTTTCAAGACCATAAATTTGGCTACAGTTACTATGGTATTTATATAAGTGTGAATAAGGGATCTCTTATTAATATGCTAAAGGGAAGTGCACACAGACCTTGGTTACAGGACATCCTTGGTACTTTCATCCAGATACAGGATATAAATAGACAAGGGAAAGAGGAAAAACAAAAAGTATTAACAAGACAAAATGACAATGAAGTGAATTTCTTTAGTTCAGGTCAATGAGAGCTGGAAGTCTAAATGAAGTTGTTCAGACTTGTCCTTTTATTTCAAAAGCCACATCTCTTTTAAGATATTATATCTGAAAAACTGACCCCTCGGAGACTGGAAGATGGCGGAGGTGGCGAGCACAGTGTGAAGAGCAACCTGCTAGAGAGGATACCAGAGAGTACTTTACGCTCCACAGAGACTGACCATCACAGCGTGATGCGAACAGTAGGATTTTGAATCAGAACTTTTGCTAATACATTATTTTAGAAGCTTTAGAAACCGGAGCCCTGCCTGCCTGCCTGCCTGCCTGCCCTGCGGTGGTCCCGCAGCAGTCCCATTGTGGACCCAGCAAAAGCTGGAATCCATTAGCTGAGCTGAGCTGCATTGAAACTCACCTGAAAGGAAAAAGGTTAGTGGGGAAATCGGCTGAATTCTCTTAAGCCCACTAAAACCTGGAGGGTCTGAGGTGTGGCGTGGACAATAGGAATTGAATCATAACTTTTGTCGAAACTTTTAGTATTGGAACTGTGGGAACAAAGCCGTGCGGACTCGGCAAAAACCGGAAGCCACTAGATGAGCTTCTAAGAGACCCATTTGAAAGGAGAAAACTTAGTGGGGAAATTGGCTTATTTCGCTTAAGCTCCACTAAGACCCAGTGGGTCTGTTGCAAAACGTGGACAGTAGAAATTTGAATCAGAACTTCTGCTGGAGTGGACTCAGAATGAGCTGATAGCCTCAGTTGCAATGCGGACCACTTTTCAGTCGCACTGCAGATTGGCAAAGCCGGAATTTGCAAGCTGAGCTTCTGAGGGACCCATTTGAAAGGGTTAACTCTTTGGGGGAAAGTGGCTGAATTTTCTAAAGCTCCACTAAGGCCCAGTGGGTTTGCTGCATGATGGAGACAGTAGGAATTTGAATAAGAACTTTTGATGGATTAGAGTCGGAACTGTACTAAATCAGTCTGGGTTGCATTCCGGTCCACATTTCGGTGTGCACTCCAGATCAGCAAAAGCCAGAAGCTGCTGGACCCGTTTGAAAGGGGAAACCTTAGTGGGAAAATTGGCTGAATCCTCTTAAGTCCCACTAAGACCCAGTGGGTCTGTTGTTTGACGTGTACAATAGGGATTCTAAAAAGAACTTTTATTGATACAAATAGTTTTAGGAACCACAGGATCTTAAACCCGTACTGCTTTATGAAAATTTGACTGGTCCTCCTAGGCAGGGGCCACTGGACGAGGGCACTGGGTAGTGCCACTGGGTAAGGGCCACTGAGTGAGAACTGCTGACTGGGAGACAGACAGCAGGAACTCGATCAGGGTCCTCAATCATGAGCACACCCAGGCAGCTAAGGTCTGAGTGAGGTCCCTCAACTGGTTGACCCACCCTGGTGACTATTTCACCTCCCTGCCTGCCCCACCCCATTTGGCTCCACTCCTGTGACTACACAACCTGTCAATCAACCTGCCTTTAATCCAGAGCGCCTGGATCTGACTTACCTACAAAAGACTGCTCTCATAGGCTCTGAACTGACCTTTTCCTTGAGTTAGAGAAATTGTCTTCAGATCAAGTTTAAATCAATGTCTCGAAGAAAACAAGCTACTGTACACACTACACAAATGCAAAACAAGATGTTACCACCAAAGGCTGAAACAGTAGCAATGGATTTTCTAAAAACAGAAAGTCTGATGGAACTTTCTGACACAAAATTTAGAACAACAATGATTCAATATCTTCAATGGATAAAAGACAAACTCGAAGAACTACAGGATGCCACAAGCAAAAACCAGGACGAGCTAAAAAAAACAATCCAGAACAATGCAGATAAAACAAATGAAGCGCTAGAGGCACTGGAAAAAGAAGAAACCACGATCCAAAATATGAGGTCCAATGTTTCAGATGATGTCAACATGATGGAGGGACACAAAAATAGAATTGAAGAGAAAGAACACAGAACCAGTGAAATAGAAGACAGAAATATCACCACTGATCTGCTAGAGCAAAAAGCAGAATCAAAAAGGAAGGAAAAAGAAGAAAATCTAAGAATAGTGTGGGACACCATCAAGAGAAATAACATGTGCATCATTGGAATCCCAGAACAGGCAGAAGCAAGTAAAGACACTGAAAAACTTGTGGAAGAATTACTAGAGGAAAACTTCCCAGGCATAATGAAGAATGAGAGAATATATATTCAAGAAGCTGAGCGAACACCATATAGAATAGACCCCAAAAGAAAAACACCAAGGCATATCATAGTTAAATTTGCCAGAACCAAAGATAAGGAGAGAATCCTGAAAGCAGCAAGAGAGAAACAAAGAGTAACCTACAAAGGAGAACAGATAAGATTAAGCGCCGATTTCTCAGCAGAAACCATGCATGCAAGAAGAGAATAGAAAGACATATATCAAACACTCAAAGAACACAACTGTCAACCAAGAATACTGTACCCAGCAAAATTATCCATCAAATATGAAGGAGAGATCAAGATATTCCCAGAAAAACAGAACCTAAGAGAGTTTGTAAAAACAAGACCAGCATTGCAGGAAACACTGAGAGATCTCCTTCCTACAGAGTTACCACAGACAGCAGCATGGACCAAAGTAACTAGCAACAACACCAAAAGGAATTCAACAAAATGATAGCAATAAAACCCAGCATCTAAATAATCACACTGAATGTGAATGGTTTGAATGCACCATTGAAGAGAAGAAGAGTAGCAGATTGGATAAAAACCCAAAATCCATCAATATGCTGTCTACAAGAGACACACCTAAAAAACGAAGATAAAGAAAGATTAAAAAATAAAAGGATGGGGAAAAATATACCAAGCAAATGGCAACCAGAAAAAAGCAGGAGTAGCAATTTTAATCTCCATTAAAATAAATTTCAAAGCAAAAACCATTACAAAGGATGAGGAAGGTCACTACATAATGATTAAAGGGTCAATAGATCAAGAGTACATAACAATAATAAATATCTATGCACCAAATGAAAGACCTGCAAAATATATTAAACAAACATTAACAAAACTGAAAAAGGAAATAGACAACACTAATATTCTGTACACACTTCCACTCTAAATTCACTAAAAATGTTAGCAGTGAGGTAGAATTGAAGACATGCCACTTTCCTGCAGGGCCACATAGAAATGTAGAAAGGAAAATACAGAGGAGCTTGAGGGCAGGAGATTCAAACACAAAGACTCAGAAATGATGAAAAGATTTCAAGATGCAAAGTAGGATACAGGACGGAAGGAAACCCTGGTGAAATCAGCCTTCAGGAAGAGGTTGGTCTCCACGTAAGAGAAGGAGACAATGGAAATCCTGCAGCCTTCAGATGAGGGCCGTGGACAGGTCAACAGGATCTCAGTCTCCCACAGCAGGGCATTCATCCTACCCAGAAAACTTTCAATTAGACAGGTAGGACACAGGGGCCTACAGTAACATCCCCTTTGACCCACAATGGGCAAACAAGCACCATGTGGAGCCTGCCAAAGCGATGCTCCCAAACTCAACAAAGCCATTATTTCAATATTTTTAATTTATTTTCATAGTGAAGTCATTTTAAAGTCACACTGAAAGTGGAAATGCAAGAGCAGGTGACAGGAACTTGTTTGTCTCTGTTCACATAGTCTACGTGCACTGACCTAAGCAAGCCATGACAATCATAGTGACTTGTGTCTCTGCTCAGTGGAGACTCCAACACGAAGATGGTAAAGGGACCTGGTGGCCAGTATTGAAAGGTATGCTCTCACAGGAAATCAGTAAAGGGCACAGGGTCCTGTAAGAACATGGAATTACTTTCTTCAGACACACAGTCTCAGAAATTCAGATACCTGGCCTTGTGATTGATTCTTCAAGACTGTAGTTCTCATGGGGGGAGGGTCTGTCTGTTTTCCTTGGAACCTTCTGTCGGTTCTGGCCTCTGGTTGGCAGTGTGGCTCCTTATCACTTCACCAGGTGTTTCTGTTTATGGAATAATAAAAGAAATGACAGAACAATGGAAATAGTAAAATATAGAGAAAGTTTCTGTCCTACTAAGAGGCAGGGATGTAGAAGTTCAGTAATCTAGGCAGTTTTCTGAGGGCATGAACAGAGATGCAAGCAAGGAAAGACAACTACCCAAGAGTCCTTTGAAGAAAACACAGTGTATATTAATAATTATAGGCAAAACAATAAAAAATGTAAAAAAGGCCTTTTTTAAATGGGAATAAATATGAATATATCCCAGTCAGTTGGCCAAGAAGTTGTCATTCAACATAACATTGATGTCATCAATATAAAATAGAAAACAAAAGTGTATCTTTAATTCATGATTGAATGAGGAGAGAAATTTAAATGTTATATATATTAAATACAGACAAGCAGAAATAATGTGAAAGATTAAGGTTTCATTTTTTTTTTTAAAAAATCAAGACATGTCTGCATATAAAAACTGTAGCATTACAAAAATTTGTAGAAATGTTTGCATGGATCTTACATATTACTATTTGAATATCATATAGAGTTAAAATTTACTAAATTTTTCACTGAAAAATTGTGAGGAATCTTGAATCATGAAATATAAACAATGGTTTCATATTTGAATACCTAAGAAACTAAAAGTTAAAACAACAAAAAACATCCTTTCACCTAAACAAATTACAAATGTTGAAATGCAAAATATTTGATATTTATCTAGTGAACACTTATTCCACAAGATGGAAAAGGTTTTTTCTGAAATTGCCTTACAGTAGGTATTTGAAGCTTGAAGTCTTAAATGAGAACTATTAAAACAGTCAGTTGCAACTGAAAGGTCAAACATGAGTTCAAGAAACAATGCCAAAAAAAAGCCTACTTATCTACTTGTGAAGAACTCAGCCACTGGAAACCCCAGAGGGTTTTCGATGCAGTTCACTCTGACTCCTGAAGAGTGTCGTGCATAGGAATAAAGTGCCCAGCAAATGGAAACTGGTATCCAGAGCCTTACCATGTATGTATTGGGATATGGTCTTTCCTTTGGCAGGAACCTTCCTTGCTTAAGATATATTTTTATTTTCTATTTTCTATTTTTTTAGAGTTGTATCATACTTGTACCATTAGCTGCCATCGAGTTTATTCTTACTTATATAAACCCCAAGTGATAAGAGTAAAGCTGTGCAAAAGAATTTGCTTGGCTGCAATATTTATAGTAGTTGACTATGAGGTCTTTCTCCCTCAGAGATGCTGAGGAGGTTCAATATCAGCCTTGTGGTTGTGCCATCATGATTCCTT
Organism: Elephantulus edwardii; assembly: GCF_000299155.1. Lineage (NCBI taxonomy): Eukaryota > Metazoa > Chordata > Mammalia > Macroscelidea > Macroscelididae > Elephantulus > Elephantulus edwardii. The sequence goes on from NW_006400036.1 coordinate 703,269, forward strand.
ATTTGATATAAAACTCAACTCACGGCCGTAACAGTCAGAACCGACTCACGGCTGACCTCCTGGAAGATGTTGAGAGGCTGTAATTCACAGGGGAGCAAAGTGCCCATCTTTCTCCCTCTGAGCAACTGGAGGATTCTAACCACTTCCCTTTGACTTAGCAGGAAGACTTTCTACCCAGTAGGCCACCAGAGCTTCCTTATTGGAGTATAAGACATACTAAAATCTATGACAACTTTTGGCCCCACAGTTTTCCCATGTTGCTCATTCAACAATGACTTATTCCTTCTGATTTATTATTTTCCTTTTAATACAAGAACATATTACATTCCTAGTACAGATCAATTGGTCTTCCTAGGCTCCCATTTCAAATCCACTGATCCATGCATCTGTTCTCAAATCAGCATCACAGTGACCTATTATAATTATCTGACCTTTATCACACAATTGACAACCATTAGCTGTTCAGTCAATTCTGACTTAGGTTAATCCTTTGTGTGTTAGAGCAGAATTATTCTCCATGGCGTTTTCAATGGTTGATTTTTCAAAAAGGCTTTATACCAAGGGACACTTGAGTAAATTAAAAATTCCGCCTTTTGGTTAGCGCCTACAGTTTAAATTGTACCACCTAATGACTTCATACTACAATTGGGTCCATATTTTCACATTTATCTTTCATACCGTTTGTCCTTTTAAAACTTTGAACTATTCTTGCCTACTGAATTCTTGCACATAACTTAAGGGCCATACTTAAAATCCTAAGAAATAAGAGAGGAGAAAAACCATAAGATGATTCTAAATTGTAGTAAGAGTTTGAGTTGAGGAAGCTCACTCATCTGCTGGCCGGCTCTAACTGTGCGCTCCTCTTTCACATGACACATGTGCTCTAGCCTCTGACTTCTGTGTTTGGTTCCAGTATAGACCTGTAAGATGCCCTCGTTACCATATCTTGCAGAAAACCTTTTTTATTGTTGGTGATTTTTTTTTTCATTCTGATGTGCAACAATCAGAAACACAATGCTGTTGGAACAACTTTTCTATCAGAGTAACCTGTATGGGCAAGCTAATTAATCATACTAATCTACACTTTTCTTCCTGTATTTTTTCACTGAACATTGTACTGTGGCTTTCCTTTGCCTATGCAGGCAGGCTGGTCTACCTGACTCCACAGCCTGGGTTGAGGTATAATCTAATGGACATAAGCAGGTGAGATGGGGACATGGAAGGAATAAAGAGTGGATAGGAATCCATTCAGTTATATTTTAAAGTTTGACTACTAACAGTAAGGCAGATGGTGACCAACATTCACTGAAGCACTCTTCCAAAACAATGATGTCAATATCCATGTACTTAAGTTAAACGGGATACTACTGAGACATAAACTGAAGTCCAGATGCACTCTATACATTGATCAGCCCTGCAATTACTGCCATGAGTGAAATAAGCCAATCATTTTAAAAAAAAATCCGAGACAACTCACTGTTGTCAAGATGGAAATGCCTCACAGCTGACCATGTAGGAAGATAACAAAGCTGGAAATCACACAAGAGGATATGGACTGGGTTTCTCCTGAGGCATCACTGGCATATTCAAACCATCCAAAACAATTCCTGAGATATCATACCACCAAAGTTCAAATATTACATAATCTCACTGATATCAGAAATCTGTTGTTGTTAGGTGTCTTCAAATTATCTATAACTCATACCAACACTATCAACCTCATGCGTGAATTTTATCCCATCCTATGTGATCCTCAGCATCTCTGCTCCACTTCAGTCCACTTCTGTAGTCATAATGTCAATCTAGGTCTTTGGCAGCCTTCTGTTTCACTAAACCTACATCTTTGCAACATGATCTCACTTTCCAAGGAATGGCCTCTTCTAACAACATGTCCAAAGTGTAAGATACAAAGCTTCAGCATCCTTTTTTTCAAAGAGCATTCTAGTTGTACTTTTACCAAGACATACCTGTTTGATGACAGAATACGTATTGATGGCTTTGAGTTGTAGTTCTGGAGAAGACTACTGAATATACCAAGGACTACTAAGAGAAAAATCAAGTTCGTCCTAGAGAGAGTAAAGCCTGCCCCTTGGAGTCAAGGATTCTGAAGCTTTTTCTGACATTGGACATGTTGCAAGGCATGATCAGTCCTTGGAGAGGGACGTTATGTTTGGGAGGGTGGAGGAACAGTGCAAGAGAGGAAGACCTTTGATGAGATGGATTCATTCAGTGACTGTGGTAATGGAGGTGGATATATCAGAGACAATAATATTGGTCTAGGATAGAGGAGGATTTAGGAGTGTTGTACATAGGGTCACAGGCTACTCAACAGCACACAACAAGAACATGAACTATTCATCCGTAAGTGGTTGCTCTACCAACACAAAGGATGGTGGAACTATAAGCTGTTATTGTTGTTCTGAATGATCAAGTGGGCTTAAAATAGCTGTTTTACCTGAAGCAGAGAGGTCTTCACCTTTCAGGTACCTATGGATGACAAAGCGTCAAATCACACACTTGGGCATGTTGCTAGGAGAGGCTATTTCTTGGAGAGGAATATCATGTATGGAATAATGGAGGGTCAGTGAAAGCAAGGAGGGTCTCAAAGCAATGTACAGACACAGTGACAGTAGAAATAGACTTAAGTATGTCAGGGATGTTGAAAATGGCAAGGAAATGACAGGGTTCAGCTCTGTTGTTCACAGGGTCGCTATGAGTAGTACATGATGCAAAGCCACGTAACAACCACCACCTCAAAGACCTCTGGAAAGACTCACAGAGACACTTGTTGGTTAGCAGCTAATACTTGTTTGACAGTTGTAATGTTATAGCAAGTGTGTAGAAGGCAAAGGACATGACATTTTACAACAGAACTAATAGAGGTTTCTTACAATTTTATGAAGTTGTTTATGAATTTGTTGTTACTGCTTAATGGAAATAAAATGGCATTAGGATTAGTGTAGAACTCATCCACAACATGCGCTTCGCTGATGACACAACCATATATGCAAAAAGTGACAAAGACTTGAAGCACTTGTTGCAGAAGATCCAATATTATACCCTTCAATATGGATCACATCACAATAATCAAAGCAATACAAATCCCCAACATTGAATCAATAGGCAATATTATGATGTTGTTAAGTGCCGTTGAGTCGTAGATGACTCATAGTGACCCTATGAACGAAAGATTGAATGAACACTTGTATAACTTTCATCATTTCTCATCGTTCATAGAGTCTCCGGAGGCAAACTATTTTGGAAGCGGATGGCTGCTTCAAAGCTTGTTTTAACTGGGGAGCCAACCAAACACTGTCCACCATAGGCAACCATTATCACACTTGACACATCAGTGTCACAGTGTTTAGCATCCCAGCAACCATGAGTTAGCTCTGTACAGCAAGTGGACAGACCAGTGGTATACACTTAGAAGAATGTTTAATCAAAAACAAAACCAGGTCTGAGTGCCACAGATTAAAATCACCCACCGTTGGTTTGGTAGTATAACTTTCTATCCACTAGGTCAACAGTTCTCTATGTTGTTATTGTTAAGTGCCCTGGATTCCTAAAATACTAACAACTCCCACAGGCCAGGAAAAATTCTACCCTAAGTCTCATCAGAATCAGAAAACAAACCTCTTTAGAATCTGGCTACTCCAGATGACTTTCCCACCTCGATTCCTGCCAAATACTGGTGAAATAGATGGTGAAAAGATTGAAATTGTCAAGGATTTAATTTTTTTTAGATTCTCAATCAATATGGATGGGAGCAGCAGTCAAGAAATCACAAGACTTGTTACATTAGAAAAATCTCATCAAGGTGCTAAAGAACATGGATGCCAGTTTAATTATTAAGGTGTACCTTATAAAAGTGATGAAATTTTTAATTGTTTCTTATGAATTTCAAAGTTACAGAAGCAACCAGAAAGACCACAGAAGACAGAAAGCCTTTAAAGTGTGGTGATGAGGAAGAGTACTGAATATCTATCCCACGGCTACCAACAAAACAGCCCTCCTTTAATTTGGAGGAAGTTCAAACAGGGAGCTCCTTAGGGGCAAGGGAGGCGAAACCTTATCTCACATGCTTTTCCCATGATATCAAGATGAGGCTAATCCCTGGAAAAAGACATGCTAGGAAATGTAGGGCCTCAACCAAAGAGATGGACTGACACATCATCTGTAACAATGGGCTGGCTCACGGTGGCCATTGTGAAGATGTCACAAGATACGGATAGGTTCAGATATGTGGTTCACAGGATGGTAATGAATGGTAGACCACTCAATAGTACGTAACGACAACAACAACATTGTTTAATCAAAGTTAGAAACTATATAAAGCACTTTTTCTATTTTTCTGCATTGTTTTAATATACACAGAGTTGGTTACTGCTAATTAAAATTATAATAAAACTACTTTGAATAAGGATAATGATGGATATTATATAACCATTCTTTTAATGGAATTTTACATGTATTTTGATCTGTCTATATCAAGCCTGGAAGCAGGAGCGGCATCCACATCCGAAATGGCTTGCCTCCAGAAACTCTATGTACAAACAGTGCTCAGGCCGTTCATTCATAGGGTCACTATGAGTCGTCTACGACTCGACGGCACCAATCAACAACAAGAACAATATCAATCTTAATTCTCGCTGAATAAAATCTAGTACAACAACTTTACAGAACAGACTGAAGATAGTAGATGGGAGACCGCTCTTCAACTTTTAAATACATGCGTTAATTGCTCTAAAAACAGTGATGAAGAGATCTACCATCAATATTACCACAGATCTGGCCCATCCTTGCCTGGTTATAACTAAAGAATGGACACAAAGGGAAAAGCCGTCAACCACCACACCTATCTTAACAAAAAAAGGTCAGAAAAATCTCAGGACCAATGGAAGCTGACTCACCCCTGCAGGAGGGAGTTGAGATTTCCACCATTCTCAGCTGAATTAATTGGGTCAGGATTGGAACTGGCAGTGCCTGGCAAAGAGGGAGATCACCTTGCGAGCCTGTGTGAAGGAGAAGAACTGGGAGTGCATGAATGTGTCTCAAAGATCCCACTACCCAAAAATGAAGGAATCATGAAGGGCCTGGACCCTGCAACAGGACATGCATCTTAGAAGAACATGGAATGTGTCAAACTAGTCCTCACAAGAAATATGCTGAAAAAGAGGAAAAGTAGAGTTTGAAAAGGTAAACAGAAGGCTTGGCAGACCATCTGTGACCCTGTATTTTAATTGAAGGCGTTCATCAAGCTATTTTTGTTTTTAACTTTTAAGTTCACTACATCTCATAACAATTCTCAGAATCAGGGGACAGCCATGGAAAACACAGGTGGTTAAAAAAATGAAGGCCACAACATTTTCCAAATTTCCTAAGAAATATAAGCTCACATCCAAGTGTAACAAAACCCAGGCACAAGATATAGAAATTAAATTACTCCCACGTCCACTGTAGACGGTCTTTTAAAACCAGTGACAATGTGTTAAAATAGCTAAAGAAGCAAAAGGAACACAAGATATGTAGAACGAATTGAACTTACACCGTGATTCCATTTTATATAAAATCCTAGAAAGTGCAAACTAATCTATGGTGACAGAAATCAGATCAGGAGGTGCCCAGAATGAGACAGAGAAAGGTAAGAAGATGGATTGTAAACGCACAAGAGGAAGTATAGGGGTGATGGACATGCTTAACAGAGCAAAGACCAGTGGATGACTTTATAGAACAAAAAAAACCTAGAAGTCTTTAATCAGGACACTAGCTCCACAAGAAAGGGTTCCTCTTTGTCAAATCTGGGGAAAAGATCTTGTCCCTTTCAAAATGTGTGGGCCTGGTATTCCTCAGCATGTACCCGTGTTTCAGCCACCCTTTGTCCCAAACCTATGAAGTTCTCAGCCCAGGACCCAGATGTCAAGTATCTCTCCACTCTTTGCTACTTTGCTATTATTAGGAGCCATTAAGTCAAGTATGACTCATAGTGACCCTATGATCAACAGATCTGAATCCTATCCTATCCTGTGCCATTTTATCAATCTCTAACACCCTATAGCCCATTATTGCATTAACTATGTCAATATACCTGGTAGAAGGTCTTGTCTTGGATCCAGAGACCCAATGTGAGACAGCTTGCCCTAGGATTGCTGCCCTATCCAGCTTGAGGCAGGGGTGTATGTCCAAGATTGCAGGAATTTTTAATTGGCCGCTCTGAGACAGATGTTAAGCACTGGCATAAAGCTTTAAGGCTGAAGGGCCTGCAAGCACACTTTACAAGTTGACATGGCTTAGAAATTATATCCTATTGCCAAACATGAGTTGGAACCCGCTAACTTTCCTATTAAACCCCATAATACTATGATTCTCTGAATTGTGTGTAGCTATTGCAATGGACTTTAAACCCTGGAGAACAGTAGGACTGGAGTTGCAATTAGAAGTAGGTGCAGTAGGAGGAGGGTTATTGTCGGGCCCCTTGGGAAATGATTATATGTTCTGATACTGTTGATGGGAACATGTCGCCATTGTGGAGTTAATTGAGGTCAGAAATGCCTGTCTGTCCCCAGACTGACCTAATTCTTAGCTCTACCCACATTTAAGGAGTGGACTGGAGACAGATTTGTAGTGAGTACATTTATGGAGGACTCTGGCTACAAGCTCACCAGGGAGCTCAATTCTCACCTTCGGTCTTCTTTGAGAAAACACATTTTCAGTATGAATCAACTTTTCAGGCACAACTGGGATGAGGAGTGAAACTACCAAGATTATCTGAAGAAAAGGTTACACCAAGTTCACATTGTAGCCACATGTATAAGAGCACACATGAGTGCTCTTCGGCAGCACATATACTAAAATTGGAACGATACAGAGAAGATTAGCATGGCCCCTGCGCAAGGATGACACGCAAATTCGTGAAGCGTTCCATATTTTTGACCCTGAAATTAACCAGTCTGTAACGAAGGCTAACTCCTTTCACCTACAAATTTCGTCTTTGGATACAAAGCTAAGTGGATAGTCCTTACGAAGGGACTGTTTAAAAAAAAAAAAAAAAAGAGGCAGCGAAAAGAAAAGGAAAAAAAAAGAGCACACATGAGCGTCTTAGTCCTCTATAACTACTTTAGCTCTCTATCAGCAAGACATGCTCTGGAATTCTACTAATAATTAGCTGAACTGATGTTATTACTGAGACCAGGTATTACAGCTGCTCTGTTAGAAGACATGAAGCAAGCATGAATTTCAGTCTAAGAATGCAATCTAAATGTCAAGTTCAAAAGTGCTGGGGTTGGGGGAGGAACTAATCATGGAGTTGTACAATTTGATTTGTGCGGGGTTGAGGGAAATTGGAAGAATTTGTTCTGGAAAACAATGCATTTAAATAAACTAATCATGCTTGGGAGGGTGGAGGGACAGCGCAGGAGAGGAAGGCCCTCTATGAGGTGGATTGATTCAGTGACTGGGATAATTGGGATGGGAGTGTCAGAGACAGTGCGATTGGCACAGGAGAGAGCAGAGTTTAGGGCTGTTGTACATAGGGTCGCTATGAGTCGCAAGCGACTCGACGGCACATAACAACAACAACAACAACAACAATATAGTATTAAAAATAAAAGCAATGAAGGAGTTTTTCTTTTTCTTTTCAAGGAGAAGAGCGAATTGGGAGTGGGGAGGGATGGGCAGGGACAAAAGTGCAAAAATGAATGAATGGAAATTCAAAATATCTGTAAATGTTCATTGAAATTAATAAAAATAAAAAAATTAAAAATTTACAGACTCTCCCATTTCAACCCATGAAAATAATAGAGATACAATAGATTAAATTGTGCATTTGATTCCAAAGGCTCAGTATTTACTGCTGCACAGATACAGACAAGGGCTACGGGAATCTATCTGTGCAGAACAGGTCCTCCTTCACGTGGAATATCTGATGTCTGCCAAAACTTTCAGCTCCTGTTTAAACTTTTCTTTAAATCAAGAAGTTAATAAGGTTTATCTATTACATGGACCCTCTCATATTTAATAAAGTTGGACTTAATGCAATTCTTTTCACAGATAGGACATATATAGCATTTCTGTCCTGTGTGGACCCAATGGTGTCTAAAAACCTAGAGCTGCCAATGAAACCTTTCCCAGAGAGAATACCTGTAGGCTTTCTATCTTGCACACACCTGCCGGTGTCTATTAAAATCATACCCCTTAATTAAACTCTTTTCAAAGGGAGAACACTTAGAGATTTCTCTCCTTTGTGAACTTGCAGATGTCTATTAAACTCAGACCTCTCAATGAAACTCTTTTTCAGAGAGGACATTTATAGGGTTTCTCCACTGTGTGGACTTGCTGCTATCTATTTAAGAAAGACCTGTTGCCACAAAGACAGAATATATGGTTTCTCACATTTGCGAACTGACTGGTAGCTATTAAAGTGAGCCATTTGAGGGAAACTCTTTTCACAGGGAGGACATTTCTAGAATTCCTCTGCTGAGGATCTGTGGGGGAAACTCTTTTTTACATAAAGAAGATTTATTTCTAGTACTTTTCTCCTTTGTGTAATCTCTCGTGTATATTTCAGGTGGATTTCTGGACAAAACTCTTTTCAAAGGACACTTTAGGGCTACTCTCCTGTGTAGATCAGCTGGTGTCTATTTAAGGTGGACCTGCCGCCGAGCCTCTTGTCACAGAGAGGACACTTATATGGTTTCTGTCCTCTGTGGATTTTCTTTTGGTGGCATAATGCAGAAAAAGTCCCTGAAGCCTTTCCCACAGTGATCACAATTGCAAGGCTTCACCTCTGGGTGGATTCTCTGATACTTCATAAAGTCTGAACTCTGCTGAAAATTTTTCTTGCAAGTGGGACACTTAAAAGATGCATTTCCAGTATGAGTTCTCTGGTGAAAAAATAAGCTTAGAATTCCTACTAAATCTTTTCCCACAGTCTCTGGAAGTTAAAAGCTTCTGGGTCATAGGAGGTATCAGCTGATCCTTTTGGGGGCCTCTTGCTTCTGCTTGAGCAACAACCCAGAGAGACCTCTTGGATGATAATCATGCAGATACTGGTAGAACTGTTCTCCAGAACCTTTTTCATGAGGAGAGAGTGGCTCCCACCTCCCCTCACCTTGAAGGTGTCCCTGTAAACTTAGAGAGACAATGTCTTTTTCCAAAGTATCTGTTTTCATCCTCACCAATAAAGTCAATCAAGGAACCCTGAGGAAGGGCCTTTCCTGAGATGTGACAAAGGTCTTATGGAGGCTGCTGATCCCAATAGTTTTCCATGTTGAGGTTCTCTAGGCTCCTTCTCAGGGTTCTTTGATTGACTTCATTGGGGAGGATGAAAAAAGATATTTTGGAAAAGGATATCTTATCTCTTTCTCTTCGGTCTGTCTACTCTCCTGTCTTATTTTTAAATTTATATTTTAATTTTATTCCTGAAACTTTTTTTTTAACAGAAGCTAACAAGTTTGATGCGGTGTAGTGTCTTATTTCCTCCCAGTCTTGCAGCTGTCATTGGCTACAGAAGAAAAAAATACCCATAACAAATCGAATAGAAGCCCTTTCTGTGAAGAAGAATTGAAAACAGCAGGGCTCAAAGAGGACTGCACATGAGATGCCTTGTTCTGGCTTTCAACATAACTCAAATCAGAAACACATTACCATAATCTGAAACAGCTAACATGAGACAGATGGTGGCTAGTAACCCATGCATCATTAATAAATAAATTCTAGCATTAAAGGTTTTACAAGTATGACAAAATTAACTGGGCACAATTATTACCCCTCTCCCACCCCCACCATCATAGCAGTGTGATAGGGGTTGGGATCGCTTCTTTCTTTTCCTCCTTGAACTCAGTGAATCTGAAGGAAGTTCAAATACAGCACCAGTTTCAACCAGATGAAACCTACAATCAGCCAGAAATGTACAATCCAAAGAGGATAAAACTGATGAATGGGATCTTCTAAAGATTAAATCCCTGTGTTCATAAAAAACTTTTTACAACAGGGTGAAAAGAAAACCTACTGACTGGAACGAACATTTGACAATACCATCTCAGGCAAGAGTCTTACAACAAAAGGTTAGAAAATACGCCTGGGCCTCCACAAGAAAAAAAGTCTGATAACCCAATTACAAAATAGACACAAAACATGGAAAGAATTTTCACAGAGGAAGATCTTCAAATGGCCAACAGACATATAAAGAAATGCTCCAAAGCACTGGCAATAAGAGAGATGCAAATCAAAACCACAATGAAATACCATCTCACTCCAGTAGCAGTGGCAAAGTTTAACAGGGCAGCAAGTAATACATGTTGGAGAAATTGTGATGAAATAGAAACTCTTTTACATTGTTGGTGGGATTGCACAATGGTACAACCATGGTGGTAGGCAGTTTGGCGCTTCCTCAAAAAACTAAATATAGAAATTCCACATTCCACATGACCCAGCTATTTTATTGCTTGGAATATACCCCAAGAAAAAGAGAACTGAGTTTCAAATGGAAACATGTACACCAATGATCATAGCATCATTATTCACCATCGCGAGAACATGGGAACAGCCCAGATGTCCAACCACAAATGAATGTATTGGGAAATTGTGGTACTTTCATACAATGGAATTGTGCACAGGAGCAATCATTTTGTAAATTACTACCTAACTTGAGAGAGACTGGAGAGCATTAGGCTGAGTGAACTAATTCAGTCCCACAAGGACAGATACTGCATGAAATGATTATTGTAGGAGTGTGAGGATCCAAGGCGGGTTGGGGGGGGGAATGGGGAGGGTGGAAATAGAGGAGTGAGGGAGAGGAGGAGGATGTTAATAATAGGATTGTGCAATTCGGTTGGTGGATGGGGTAAAGGAAATGGGAATGATCTTTTGTGAAAAACAATGAATCCAAACTTTGCAAATAAATAAGAATAAAATTTTTTAAAAAAGAAAAACAAAAATAAAAACCCCACATCTCTAAAATAAAAAAATAATACATAGAAATAAAAAATTAAAAATAAGGAAACACTAATCAGGCCATTACTGTACAGATAATAGAGACAAGATGTGTCAATGTTATAAAGACACAGATAACTTAAGGAATTGTAATGCAAAGTGGTGCTTCAAAGACGAAACAAAAGCATCAAATGCAAGAAGACAGAGGCTCTCAAGATTTAAGAGTACTCACCTCAGACTCTTCTGATCAATGAGAAGCAGGGGTGGAGCTGGGGTGCAGAGACCCTTCACTCAGTACTGCTTAGTGCTGGGTGGTGCGATGGCTCTCCGATGCACTTGGTGATGAGCTATCTTTTAATGCTGTTGACTAGACAACAGTAGTGCCCTGCTGGGAAAACATACAAGATGCAATAGTAAAATGAAGCACTTTCTTGAAAACAGAGAGATGGTCTGGCCTGAGAAATATGTCCAAATTCCAGACTGAAATTGGCCACTCGACCTGAGAGTACTGGAGAAAGCATTTTTATACAGCTGAAGCAGGAACTGAAGCTGCAAAATGATGATTGACAGGCAGGAGGTTAGGGGAGCTACAAGTGGGAGGTCTGAGCTGGGACTTGGTCAGGACTGGTGGATAAGAGATACAAGGTTAAGGGCAACATAAAAAGATTAATAGGGTACATATGTACTCCCCAGTTAATTACAAGATAGTCACTGAAGCCCATAATCCTCTCTTTCTCTTCGCCATCTTCCCGGTTTCCCTGAAGCCGCAGCCATGAAGGTCGAGCTGCGCAGTTTCAGCGGGTACAAGATCTACCCCGGGCACCGAAGGCGCTACGCCAGGACCGACGGGAATGTGTTCCAGTTTCTTAATGTAAAATGCGAGTCGGCTTTCCTTTCCAAAAGGAATCCACGACAGATAAATTGGACTGTCCTCTACAGAAGGAAGCACAAAAAGGGCCAGTCGGAAGAAATTCAAAAGAAAAGAACCAGCCGAGCAGTCAAATTCCAAAGGGCCATCACTGGTGAATCTCTTGCTGATATAATGGCCAAGAGGAATCAAAAGCCTGAAGTTAGAAAGGCTCAACGAGAACAGGCTATCAGGGCTGCCAAGGAAGCAAAAAAGGCTAAACAAGTATCTAAAAAGACTGCTGCAATTGCTGCTACTAAAGCGCTCAAAAAAGCAGCGCCTAAACAAAAAATTGTGAAGCCTGTGAAAGTTTCTGTTCTCCGAGTTGGTGGAAAACGCTAAGTGGGCACATAAGACTTAAATAAAGATTCAGTTATAACTCTTAAAAAAAAAAAAAAAAAGATAGTCACTGAGCAATGGTTGTTGTTATGTGCCTTCGAGTCGTTTGCAACTCATAGTGACCCTATGTACAACACCCCAATCGCACTGCCTCTGACACACCCATCCCGATTACCCCAGTCACTGAATCAATCCACCTCATAGAGGGTCTTCCCTTCCTGCGCTGTCCCTCCACCTTACCAAGCATAACGTCCCTCTCCAAGGACCTGTCCCTCCTTACAATATGTCCAAAGTACGTCAGACAAAGCACCAGAATCCTTGGCTCCAAGGAGTAGCCTGGTTTAACCCTCTCCAGGGTGAATCTGTTTGTTTTCTTGCCAGTCCAGGATACATTCAATACTCTTCTCCAGCGCCACAGCTCAAAGGCACCAATTCTCCCTCTATCCTCCCTAGTCATTGTCCAACTCTCTGATGCATAACAAGTGATTGCAAGGACCATGGCCTGTATCAGATGCACCTTAGTCCCCAGAGAGACACCAGTGCCCTTGAGTACTTTAGAGAGGTCCCTAACAGCAGACTTTCCCATCACAACATGTTTTTTTATTTCCTGGCTGCTGGTGTCAAGAGTGTTGACTGTGGAGCCGAGCAAACTGAAGCTGTGAACAATCTCAATCTCTTTGCCATCCATCCTGATGCTGCCAATTGGTTCAGTGGTGAAAATCTTTGTCTTCTTGACATTAAGCCTTAGTCCATCCTGAAGGCTGCAGTCCTTGACCCTCTGCAGCACGTGCATGAGGTCTTCCTCAGTTTTAGCAAGCAGGGTTGTGTCATCTGCATAATGCAGATTGTTAATAGATCTTCCACCAATCCTGACGCCACACTTCTCCTAATAGAGCTCAGCCTCTCAGATAATCTGGTCTACATACAGGTTGAAAAGGTGTGGAGATAGGACACATCCCTGGTGTACACCCTTCGCAATTTTGAACCATGCAGTGTTGCCAAGCTCTGTTCTGACGACTGCCTCTTGGTCCAAGTATAGGTTTCGCATTAGCACGATTAAATGTTCTGGGATTCCCATTCTTCTCAGAGTCAGGCACAGTTTGTTATGATCCACGAACAATGGTAGAAAAAGTTTATTTATTTGTTTTCCTGGGAAACTAGTATTAAAGTAGCTTTTTCAATAATGTCTGTTCTTAGGAATCCATCTTAAGAAATATTTGTCAATAATACATTGCATCATACTGATCAGCCACAGATTATTATATCCTGCTTCTGGCTTAGTGGTAAGGAATTGCACAGCCAACCAAAGAAATGTGGCTCGAACCCATGAGCTACTCCACAGGAGAAAGATGGACAATCTCCTTCCTTGTGACTGACTCACTGCCTCTGAAAACCCAGTGGAGGGTCTGTCAGCTGTGGATCGGTCTGATTCAATGTCACACAACAACAGCAACTATTAAAACTGCTTTCTAAATAATGTCTGTTCTACTTCACCAAAGAAGACATTCAGATGGCCAACAAGCACATCAAGAAATGTTCAAAATCCCTAGCTCTAAGAGAGATGCAAATTAAAACAACTATGAGATACCATCTCACCCCGGTCAGAATACCAAAATTCAACAGAACAGCAAGCAACAAATGCTGGAGGTTGTGGAGAAACTGGAACCCTTATTCACTGTTGGTGGGAGTGTAAAATGGTGCAACCACTGTGGAAGGAGGTATGGCGCTTTCTCAAAAAGTTCCAAATAGAGATACCATTTGACCCAGCAATTTCACTACTGGGAATATACCCCAAAGGGATCATAACTGACATCCAAGCAGATATATGCATACCCACCCATCTTTATCGCAGCTTTGTTCACAATAGCAAGGAGTTGGAAACAACCCAAGTGCCCATCAACAAACGAATGGATAGAGAAGCTGTGGTATATTCACACAATGGAATATTATGTTGCCTTGAAAAACAAGGAACTTATGCAATATTATTCAAAATGAGTGAGCCTGGAGGACTGCTGAGTGAAATATCTTAGTCACAAAAGGACAAATACTGCATGATGCCACTGCTGTAAAATGGGACTGATATCAGGATTGGGGTAAGACTGAGAAAAACTGGATAAATTGTGTATACTGCACTGAAACAGGTGAGGGAGAGAATAATTTAAAAGCGATGTATGATAGGGTATTATGGTTATCGCAAGAGTCCACAATTAAGGTTGCATGGTGGAATGTACTTGGGGCAGTGGGAGGAGTTTGGGGAGATTGTGCACCAGGGAGAGAGTTTTTCTATTACTTTCCAAAGAGAGAAGAAAACTGGGGAGGGGGTGAGGGCTGGACATGGAGAGAAGTGCAGCAATGAATGAATGGAAATCCAAAATTTCTGTAAATGTTCATTAAAATTATTAAAGAAAAAAAATTATAAAATAAAAAAATAAGTGTGCTGCAGCCCCCAATAAAATTGAGCTGGATCGATTCTCTAAAAAAAAAAATGTCTGTTCATAGGGAGCAATCTTAAAGAAGATTTATCAATCATGCTGTGTACCAAAACCCATATCAGTTATGTTCTGTTTCTATTTGAAAGATCCTCTGAGAACAGAAAGTGTCTGAGTACAGATGTTGTTCATCAAGGTATATGTTTAAGTAAGATCAAAAGTTAGAGAAACAGGCTAGAAGAGGCAGCTTCAAAATTTAATAGGTATTCTAGAATCATGTCAAAACTAATATGGAATGAAGTCCTCCACTGCAGACGGTTTTACTTACATACACAGTTGTTGTTTTTATGTGCAGTAGAGTAGGAACCAGCCTGTAGCTGAGCATTCAGTGGATTTTCAGAGGCTGTAAATTACATGGGAGGTGAGTGCCAATTTTTCCCCATGGAGCACCTGGCTTTGGTAATTCCTTACCAGCAGACATGAATTATGTGTGAATGTATGAATATGGTATGTTGTCATGTGCCATTCAGCCACTTGTGACTCATACCAACCCTAGGGACAACAGCTCTGAACCCAGCTCTCTCTTGAGCTAACCTCATTTTCCTGACACATCTACCTCCATTACTCCAGTCATTGAATCAATCCATCTCATCGAGATTCTTCCTCTCTTCTGCTGTCCCTCCACCATTTCAAGTATGACATCTCTTTCCACTGTCTGGTCCCTGCTTGCAACATGCCCAAAATATGTCAGATGAAGCCTCAGAATGCTTGCCTCCAAGGAGCAGCTAGGTTCCACACTCCCTAGGATGAACCTGTATGTTCTACTAGCAGTCCATGGTATACTCAGTACTCTTCACCAGCACCACAGCTCAAAGGCGTCAACGTATATATTTATATTTGTTGTTAAGTATTATCGAGTCTAAACCAACTCACAGCTGACCCTCTAGTGGATTTTCAGAGAAAGTAAATCACACATGAAGAGAGTATCTTTATTTCTCCCATACATGTATGTATGTATGTATGTATGTTTGTATTCACACACACACACATATATGGTAGCTCTGATGGCCTAGTGGTAAGGATCTGCACTGTCAATCCACCAGTTGCTCTACAGGATGGATAATCAACTCCTATTCAGTTTACTGCCTCTGAAAATCAGCTGGAGCAATGAGTTGGTTTCAACTTGATGGTACACAAAAGTAAAACACATATATACTTACCACTAAGCCAATTTTATATGTGTGTGTGTGTGTGTGTGTGTGTGTGTGTGTGTGTGTGTAGTTATTGTTGTGTACCATTTAGTTGGAACTGACCCATAGCTGACCCTTCAGCCAGTTTTCAGGGGCAGTTGAGGAGATTGTCCACCCTTCTTCAGTGAAGCAGCTGGTGGCCTCAAGGCGTGTACCTTCTGGATTGCAGAGCAATTTCTTGATACTAGGTCACCAGAGCTATACAAATATAATACTTACCACTAAGCCAGTGTGTGTGTGTGTACACACACACACACACACACACACAC
>NW_006400036.1:720969-722417 GCF_000299155.1 Elephantulus edwardii
TTGTTCCTAGCTTTTCTGTAATGAATTTTATAGTCCTTGGTTTTAGTCCTAGGTCCATGATCCACCTTGAGTTGGTTTTTGTGTATGGAGTGAGGTACACACACTCTTTCTCTCTCCATATATACACACACATACATGCTATATATATACATGTACATATACATACACACACTGTATATAGATAGGGTGTCTATATATAGACATCCTATCTATATACAGTGTGTATATGTATGTGTATATATATATAGTATGTGTATATGTGTGTGTATATATAGTATATGTTTATAGTATATAGTGTGTGTTTATATAGATATATAATGTATGTTTATACATATAACATGTGTTTAGAGTGTGTGTGTTTGTAAATAAATAAATAATGGCTTAGTGACAAGGATTCAGATTAATTGCCTTTGAAAACCTCTTGAAAGCCAGCTATGAGTCCACTCTGACTTGATACTACACAACAATAACTATATCTTAGTGGTTGTTCTCTCTCTCATATATATATATATAACTCTTGTTACATATACGTATAACTGTTGTTCTATATATTGTTATTTATATATAGTTGTTATTTATATATAGTGTTGTTATTTATATATTGTTGTTATACACACACACACACAGAGTCACTGTGTAGAACCCCACTGAAACCTGCCCAGTCCTGAGCCAGTCTCTCTTACTCTGACACACCTACCCCTATAGCCCCAGTTACTGAATCAATCCATTTCATCAAAGGTCTTCCTCTCCTGTGCTGTTCCTCCACTCCCAGCATGATGTCCTTCTCTAAGGATTGGCCTCTCCTGGCCACATGCCCAAAGTATGAGAGTCAGAGCTTCAAAACCCTAGCCTCCAAAGAGAAACTTGGTTTCACCCTCTCCAAAAGAGACCTATTTGTTTTCTTGGCAGTCCATGGTATGTTTCAGACTCTTCTCCAGCACCACAACTCAAAGGCATCAATTATTCTTCTGTCATCCTTAACCGTTGTATCTATCTATCTATCTATCTATCTATCTATCTATCTATCATCTATCTTGTTATACATATCTACCTATGTATCTAGATCTAGATCTATAACAGTACAGAGGTAACTTGTGATTGCTGTGAAGCTGCACTCTGTGACACTGACGTGTCAAATGCAACAATGGTTACCTATGGTGGACAGTGTTTGGTGGAGCTTCCTGATTAAAACAAGCTTGGAAGTAGGAGTGGCATTCACTTCTGTAGTAGCTTGCCTCCGGAAACCCTATGAACCTGGAGAAAGGATGAAAGTCACTCAAGGGTTGAGGACTTTCATTCATAGGGGCACTGAGTCATCTGCAACTCGATGGCACTTAACAACACAACAATATCAATATTGATAGACATAGACATATATATCATATAGACATAGACATAGACATAGACATAGACATAGACATAGACATAGACATAGACATAGACATAGA
>NW_006400036.1:722517-727297 GCF_000299155.1 Elephantulus edwardii
ATAGACATAGACATAGATATAGATATAGATATAGATATAGATATAGGTATAGGTATCTTGTGTCTGTGGTGCCAGTGCCAGTGTTAATCACCAAGGGGCCTCCTGATGGTGTGGGTTAAGCATCTGGAACAGGACAGCCCTTTCAAGCTTGAGCTGCTTTGGTGGAGCCTAGCTCCACAAGCCTGGAGAATCTGTTCTGGTCTGATAAAGAACCACATGGAGTTTGGAGACGTTAATGTGCATTTGGATAATCTGGAAGAACTATTTAAAGGGCAGCTCTTCGAATTTGGATCCTAGAGAAATTACTCTACAGATTTGCTGTGGCCCCTCCTGATGTGTGAGCTATTAATTGCCATCAAGCCAACTGTGATTCACGGTGATCACATGTATTACAGGACAGAACTGGGCTCTATAAGCCTTTTTTTTACTATAATCCTTATGGAAGTGGTTTCCGAGGCCTTTCCCACCACTAGTTGTGTTGATACTTCAAATCTTTACATCAGTAATCTAGCACAAACTGTTTACACCATCTGGAGTCCTGGACTGATGCCTAGAGATGCATACTTTATTGAATAGTAGATACCAAATATTAGTCCATTTTCGGAATTCTTCCAAGCATTACAGTTATATTTATGAACAAGACAGACTCATTTCTGCCTTTATAAAGCTTCTAGTCAAACAGGTATATGCAGGGAGATCTGGTGGCCTTGTGGCAAGAAGCTGTACTGCAATCTCAGAAGTCATGGTTTGAATCCACCATATGCTCTGCGGAAGGGCAACCGCCTCCTGTACCAGTCAGATCTGATTTGACGGTACACACACACACATAAAATAAAATTTAAAAACAACAACAACCAACAAACAACTTTATGTATGTGTGAGGAGGTGGCGAGGGCATGGTAGTTACTAAAGGCATCTTAGAACCTTGAGGCCGAGCCTTCGGATTCCTGCAGAGCAGCGGTGCATCCCACACTCCACTCTTGATCGGGCCTGAAGCAGCATCGCAGCGCGAGCCGAGCCACGCGGAGAACCACAGAAGCCATGTCGAAGCAACACAGTGAAGTGGGCTCTGCCTTCATTCAGACCCAGCAGCTGCACCCAGCCATGGCTGACACATTCCTGGAACAACACATGTGCCGCCTGGATATCGACTCTGCACCCATTACATCCCGGAACACTGGCATCATCTGTTCCATTGGCCCAGCTTCCCATTCAGGGGAAATGTTGAAGGAAATTATTAAGTCTGGAATGAATGTGGCTCGTATGAACTTCTCTCACGGAAGTCATGAGTACCATGCAGGGACCATCTAGAATGTATGCACAGCAACAGAAAGCTTTGCTTTTGACCCCATTCTCTACTGGCCAGTGGCTGTGGCCCTGGACACTAAGAGACCCAAGATTCGAACTGAGCTTATCAAAGGAAGCGGCACCGCCGAGGTGGAGATGAAGAAGGGAGCCACCCTCAAGATCACTCTGGATAATGCGTACATGGACAAGTGTGACGAGAAGGTCCTGTGGCTGGACTACAAGAACATTTGCAAAGTGGTGGAAGTGGGCAGTAAGATCTACGTGGATGATGGACTTATTTCTCTGCAGGTGAAAGAGAAAGGGGCTGACTTCCTAGTGACCAAAGTGGAAAATGGTGGTTCACTGGGCAGCAAGAAGGGCGTGAACCTCCCTGGCGCTGCTGTGGACCTGCCTGCAGTGTCAGAAAAGGACATCCAGGATCTGAAGTTTGGAGTAGAGCAAGACGCTGGTATGGTGTTTGCATCTTTTATTTGAAAGCAGCCTATGTCCATGAAGTCTGGAAGGTCCTGGGAGAGAAAGGCATGAACATCAAGATTATCAGCAAGATGAAGAATCATGATGATGAGATCCTGGAGGCCAGCAATGGAATCATGGTGACTCGTGGTGATCTGGGCATTAGGATTCGCGCGGAGAAGACCTTCCTGGCTCAGAAGATGATGATTGGTCGATGCAACCGAGCTGGGAAACCCATCATCTGTGCCACGCAGATGCTGGAGAGCATGATCAAGAAGTACCACCGGACCCGCGCCGAGGGCAGTGATGTGGCCAATGCTGTCCTGGCTGGCGCTGGCTGCATCATGCTGTCTGGAGAGATGGCCAAAGGCGACTATTGGCTGGAGGCTGTGCGCATGCAGCACTTGATTGCCCCTGAGGCAGAGGCTGCCATCTACCACTTGCAAATGTTTGAGGAGCTCCGCCCCCTGGCGCCCATTACCAGGGACCCCAGAGAAACCTCCGCCTTGGGTCCTGTGGAGGCGTCATTCAAGTGCGGCAGTGGGGTCTTAATCTTCAACACGTGGTCATAAAAGCTTACGGGGGGGGGGGGGGTTGCTTTTAAAATTTGACCTTTGCTTCCTGGCTTAAATGAAGTCTTAGTGCCATCCTTTGGCCTTCCGAGAAGACGCTGTGACATTGCTGCTGGGTGACAAGTTGGCAAAGGCATGGATCTTTGAAAGAGGGTCAGTTTACCCAAGATATAGTCTATTGCAAAAATATTCACATTTTCAAGATCCACAATTTAATCCCCTTGAATTTAGTGGCGGAAAAGCTGGGCTAAGTAAAAACAATAGTAAGAAAAGAAAAGAAAAACATTGTTTTTGTTTATTTATTTTCAAACTGCATTGATTGAAAGAGTTCCTTTCCCCTGAACCTTTAAGCCTCACATAGTCCAGCACCTCCAAGGCCTCTTTTTTCTTCTTTAAAAGCACAATTGTTGTTCAGTTTCTCTCAGGTGCAGATTCATTAGCTCTTGACTGGCACTCCTTGTTTGCTGACTTGTGGAAAAAGCCATGTAACTTGGTGAATGTCAAGGTTAGTGCAAACCTTCCTTGTCATCAGTCTCTCTGGCAGAAGGTCAGAGATAAGCTTTCCTCAAATCTGCAGCATCAAACAAAGCAGAGGCCGACTTAACTCACCAAAAGGAAGAAAGGACACCTTCTTAGGAGTCCATAAACATTCCTGTGGGCTTTGAGAACAAAAGATTAACTCCTCCTCACTTGACACTCCAAGAAATACTCCCTGAAGGATTTTATCAAACACCTGATATGAGATAGGTATATAAAGTCATGAACATTAATATCTATCTCTACCAATACCCATATCCATCTGTATAACTATCATCAGTCTCTCTCATTCTCTCTCTCTCAAAACATATTACACCTTTCAAGTGACCAAGCTAGAAAAATGTCACCCCTATCTCAAACTGTTCCTGATTGATATATTGTTTTTAAATTCCTCCCTTCGCTTGACTATGATGGGCAATGTGTAAGCCATCATTTTAATTAGTCAGAACTTAATTTCTTTCATTTAAAACAAACATGCTGAGGTTGGAAAACACCTTTCCACCACTGACTACCCTGGGGGAACCTTTCTTCCAAAGGCTGAGTCCTCTGATCCACCTGTCATCCCACCTCAGCTTGACTGACACCACCTGCCTTTACACATGGGTTCTTCCAACTTAAGGACGCTCTTATTTTTGAAAGAAAGCTTCCTTGTAGAGGCTCAAACAGGGCTCCTTGGCAGCTTAACTTGTTTGCTCAAGTTCTGTCCTAGAGGATAATCAAGAGAACTACCCTTCCCCACACCCCAACCCCAAATCAGCTGTTTCTGGAAGAGTAAGTATGTAACATTCAGGTCTTGGCTTCCTGAAATAAATTACCCACTTTTTATATTAAATGACTGCTAGGTAATGCATCTTTCTCTGTCTGTAAGCTTCTGATGACTTTTTAGGAGCTTCAGTAGCATGGTGCATAAGTCATCTGGCTGCTAACCAGAAGGTCTATGGTTCAAATCCACCTACTCAGTAGAAGGAAATCATCTTCAAATCATCTTCGTCAGTAGAAGGAAAATGAGGCAATCTTCTCCCATAAACATGCTTGGAAGCCCTATGAGGGGATTTCTATTCTGTCCTACAGGGTCATGAGGAATAAAAACTGACAAAATAGCTTTGGATTTGGATTCAGGGTGATCTCTAGTTTTCATAGTGCTGGCCTTAAAATGTGGACTCTGGAAACAGGAGCTCTATTTCAGGTGTCCTGGAAGCACATGGAGCCCTGGTGGTACAGTGATGAAAGTGCTCTGATGTCAATTCAATTGAAAATGTTTGACTCCATCAACACTGCAAGAAAAAGCTAAGACAATCACTTCCTGTAAAGATTACAATATTAGAAATCCTACAAAACAGGCCTACACTGTCCAGGGATTCACTGTACTATGGAATCAACTTGGTGGCAGTGAGCTTAGCTTGCATTTTGGTTGAATCTTGAATTCTGAATGTATTTACTTATATCTATCAACTTATATAAGTGTCAAATGCTCTATAAAATATACGCAAAGACGCAGAACAAGGGATCCCTGTTGGCCTAGTGGCAAGAAGGTGTACTGCAATCCCGAAGGCACATAGTGGTATCTGCTTCCTAAACAACATGCCTCTGGAAACTCTATGAACTTTGATAAACAACAATAGTTCTTGAAAGGCTTTGGGCCTTTTATTCATAGGGTCTCTATGAGTTGTGCTCAACTCCACAGCAGTCAGCAACAACAACACACAAATATTTAATATAGATTAGTATATTTATTTATATATGTGTATATACACACTCTGCAGCAAGCGCTTCAGGTCCTCTTCAGTTTCAGAAAGCAGGGTTGTGTCATCCGCGTAACGCAGGTTGTTGATAAATCGTCCACCAATCTTGACCCCACATTTCTCCTCATAGGGCCCAGCCTCCCGGATAATCTGTTCTGCATATAGGTT
>NW_006400036.1:729234-767277 GCF_000299155.1 Elephantulus edwardii
TCACACAATGTATATAATTCTTTCCAGCAACACATCCCACCTTTGGTTCACTAAAAAATCAATTAAGAATAATAAATCTTTCCAAACAACTAGAATCAGACTAATTTACTCCTCTACTGCTCTGCTCCAATCATAAATCACATAATATATACTCATCCATAATTTAATCCCTGTATCATTTTTTCAACTTAACTGTTCACTATCCAGATTTTGTCACTTCTTCTATTAACATATGAAAAGTCTATATTCTAATTTTGTAAGTTACAGTACCTTTCACTTACTCTTTTTTCTTGAGAATACTAAATCCCTTCCTCATACCTTTTATTGGGTGCTAAGGGGTTTTTTTATCTGTGTTTCATTGACTATGCAAAGGCATTTGACTGTGTGGATCATAACAAACTGTGGCTGACTCTCAGAAGAATGGGAATCCCAGAACACTTGATCATGCTAATGTGAAACCTATACTTGAACCAGGAGGCAGTCATCAGAACAGAGCAAGGAAACACTGTATGCTTCAAAATTGGGAAGGGCGTATGCCAGGTATGCATCCTATCTCCATACCTTTTCAACCTGCATGCAGAACAGATTATCCTGGAGGCTGGGCTCTATGAGGAGAAATGTGGGATCAAGATTGGTGGACAATCTATCAAAATTTGCATTATGCAGATGACACAACCCTGCTTGCTGAAAGTGAGGAGGACCTGAAGCACCTGCTGCAGAGGGTCAAGGACTGCAGGCTCCAATATGGTTTGAGGCTCAATGTCAAGAAGACAAAGATTCTCACCACTGGACCAATTGACAGCATCAGGATGGATGATGAAGAGATTGAGATTGTTCACAGCTCTAGTTGGCTTGGCTCCACAGTCAACACTCTTGGTACCAGTAGGCAGAAAAATTAACAGGTGCACAGACATTGCAAAGTCTGCTGTTAGGGACCTCTCCAAAGTACTGAAGAGCAATGGTGTCTCTCTGGAGACTAAGGTGCATCTGATACAGGCCATGGTTTTTGCAATCACTTGTTATGCATCAGAGAGTTGGACAATAACCAGAGAGGATAGTGGGAGAACTGAAGCCTTTAAGCTGTGGTGCTGGAGAAGAGTATTGAGAGTACCATGGACTGTTAGGAAAACAAACAGATTCATCCAGGAAAGGGTGAAACCGGGTGGCTCCTTGGAGGCAAGGATTCTGGGGCTCCGTCTAACATACTTTGGACATGTTGTAAGGAGAGACCCATCCTTGGAGAAGGACATCATGCTTGGGAGGGTGGAGGGACAGTGCAGGAGGGGAAGGCCCTCTATGAGGTAGATTGATTCAGTGATTGGGTTAATCAGGATGGGAATGTCAGAGACAGTACGATTGGCAAGGACAGAGCAGAGTTTAGGGCTGTTGTACATAAGGTCGCTATCAGTCTCAAACAACTCGACGGCACATAACAACAACAGCAACAACTAGAGGGTTTTTAAAGGAGTTTGTTGGGAATATTTATTTCTCTTTCAAAGTCACTTTCAGAGGTTTTTACCGCTGATATATCATCTCTTGCATAATTTCAGGGAAGTGGTGGCTTAGTGATAAGGAGGTGTGCTGCCAGCCCAAAGGCACGCAGTTCGAATCCACCAGCTGCTCCACAGGAGAAAAATGAGCAATCTTCTCCTGTGCAATTAATTAAACCTCCTCTGAAAACCTGCTGGGGGGTCAACAGCAACAGTTCCAACTTGATAGCACATAAAAATAGCAACAACAACTGCCCTTTTCAAAACAAGGCCTGCTCTTTGACGTGGAACATCATAAACTCTATTAAATTCTGAATCACAAGAGAAAAATATTCACTTGTTTCTACTGTGGTCCATTTTGGATTGGGCTGACAGTGTATGACAAGAGTAAAATAGCTTCAGAGATTTTCTTGAGCATAATCTTTATAGGAGAGAACCATCAGGTCTTCTCTACCTTGTTTCCCCTGGGTAGATTTGAATTGATCTAATCTTTTAGTCACCAGCCAAACACTTCTCTAATTGTACCACTGAGCATGTACTTAAAAATTTATTCCTAGGAATCTACAATCATTGTCTAACTACTTGTCCCGTCTCCAGAAATAAAAATCCCAAATCTGTCTTTTACACAAAGCATAAAATCTATCTGTGCATTAATTACTCTACTGAGAAACTCTTTGAGTTTCAATAAAGCTTCATCTCTCTAGCTAGGTCCTCATAGTTGTAAAGGAGTTCTAGGCATAATAAATAAGCCACAATTTTATGCTTGGTCCACTGCAGGGGGCATTAGAGTAAACGTTAAGTCATCACTGTGTTTCTCACGTGTTGTCTTCTTTTCCTTAAAGGAGTCTTCATATTAGTTAAATTTAACAAGAAGGAACCATTTATTGACTGCATCAACTGTTAATAGGCCCTTGTTGGAGCTCTGTGGCTTTGATAAACCCAGAAAATGAACATTGATAGTAAATTCATGCAGGAGGTATCCAGACTGAAAATAACCCTAAGCAAGTTGGTTTCTATTTTGCATCGAGTGAACCCTCCATGCTGCAAGGCTTCAGATGGTCCCTGAGGCGCTGTGTGCTCAATGTTCCCGGCCGTTCCTCCCTATCCCTTCTCCCGCTATCGATGGTACAGTCAGCACAGGTCATGAGGGGAGAGAAACACTCAGAAACTGCACGTGCTAAGCAGACGAAAATAAAATTTCATCATCCAAAAATAAAGAACCGCTGGCACACAAATGAGTTGTTCATGGTCCCCAGGGTACAGAAGGGGAGTCCCACTAAGAGAGCCCTATGTTTGGAACAAAAGTCAATACTCTCTGCGTGGAGCCAGAATAATGATGGAAGTAGGACTGAGGAAGAGGAGGATGGAATGTTCTCATGCAGGTCCCCAGTTCTACAATAAATACCAGATCGGACAGGAAGTTGTTTTTGCATCCCAATACTGAGTAGTGATTTTTATTTTCTTTCCCTTGCATTTTTTAAATGCTTTGTTATTCTAAATGGCCTACAATAATAAAATCAGCTCAAAAATATAAGCTACTTGTATCAAAATCTCTTTCTGCTACTTCTATTACAAGCCTTTGCTGTAGTTTGTTGTTTTAGATGCCCTCGAGAAAAGAATGACTCATAACAACCCTATGAACCCTGTCCTACCCTGTGCTGTCATCACAATCTCTGACACACTTAAGCCCGTTATTATAGCTTCTTCTTCCCTTTTTTTTCAAAATGTGTGTACTGTCAAATCAGATCTGACTGGTACAGGAGGCGATTGTTCCTCCCTCTTCAGCAGAGCATCTGGTGGATTTGAACCGTGTACTTCTGGGATTGCAGTGCAGCTTCTTGCCACTAGGCCACCAGAGCTAGCCTTAACTTTTTACTACTACTATTTCCACTGGATTCTGAACTTGAAATAGATCTTTCAGGGTGTAATTTTGAAAGTTGGCGTCAGAGATGATTTGCAGATAAAGGTGAAAAGCAGCGATTTTCAATCTTGAAAAATAACTGAGGAGCAGACAAAATCAGGAACTCATGTGCCTTGATATAAAAGAATACAGTAATAGTAAGTTAGGAGTTTGAATTCATATTTTAATTAAGAAGCCAAGGCAAAATGGTGAGAAACTGTGCTGCAATCCCAAAGGCACACAGTTTGAATTAACCTTCTGTCTTTGAGAGAAGGATGGGCAATCTCCTCCCATGCAATTAAACTGTCTCTAACAACCTGCAGGAGGGTCAGCTATAGGTTGGTTTCAATTCACAGTATATAACAAACACCCGCATAGGCGAGATGATTAAAAATCTCACTTCACACATGCCTGATCTTACTCTCCATCACACAACACAAAACTAACAATTCAAACTAATCATTTGAGTGTATCTTCTTGATTTTTCCCTATTCATTTACATAAAATGTGAATTTATATGTGTACTTAATATAAAAATGAATAATTTATTTTTTCCTTTCTATTCTGGAATAATCCTAATATTCTTTTAGCTTTCTTTTTCCATGTTATAATCTCTTTACAATCTTTCTGTTTCAGTATTGGTGTTGTTATTGTTAGGTGCCATCAAGCCAGCTATAACTCATAGCAGCCCTATGGAAACAGTTTGAATCTTGCCCTGTCCTGCACCAATTTCATGATCTGTGTCATGCTCAAGGTCATTGTTATGGTCACTGTGTTGAGAGTTTTCTCCTCTTCCTCAAACCCTCCACCAGCATGACCAAAGAGAGTGAGAGGAGCTTTCAACATCATCGCCTCTAAGAAACACGTTGGTGGTACTTTCTCCAAAACAAATTTGTTTGTTCTTTTGGCAGTCCATGGGGGGTTCAATCCTCTTCTCCTGCACCTCAGTTCAAAGGCCATCAATTCTTCAGTCTTCCTTATTCATTGTCCAGCCTTCAGATACATGAAGCAACCAAAAATGTCATAGCTTGGATCATATGCCTTTCAACACTCCAGTTCTCCTGCACTTGCAATACATCCTTGACTACTTTATCTACCTTATTCTTCATAAGTACTTATCTATCTTATTCGTCTCTATCTTTGAGAGATTTTCTAGAACAGGGATGAATTCAATGTATATTACCAGATTCAATTAAAAGAAAACTGACACAAAGCAGAAGTAACAATGATTTTTTTTAATGTGCTATTTCTATACTTTGAAAGAAATGTTCAAGAATAAATCATGAAAGATACAATGCTGGATCAAAGTCTATGGTAATTCTTGTTTTCATAATTTTTTAATAAATTTTTACAAAACCTGGTAAGTTGTTCCTTTCAAGGAGACTATGTAAATTTGCATTTGCATAGCAGGAGAAAGATGGACAATCTCCTCCCGTGTGATTAACTGCATCTGAATATCCACCGGAGGGTCTGCTATGGGTCGGTTCTGACTCTACAGTACACAACAACATCAACAAATTTACATTATAGCTAACATTTTATGAGTCTCTGATTTCCTAAATATTTTTAATATCACAGCAACACTTTTTATTTTAAAATTTAATTTCTTAAAATTTGTATTTTTCTGATTTCCTTTGAGGTTCCTTTCCCAAGAACTGACCCCTTTTGACAATATACCCAAATTACGTGAGATGCAAGGATGGTGAAACTTTATTTCACTTTATTTTGGACATATATTAGGAGGAACAAACCCTTGTAGAGAGACACCACCATGGGAAAGAAAGAGAGGCTCAATGAAAGTGAGGAAGACCCTCAGATAGTGACTCCCACAATGGGCTTGAAAAGGACAGAAGAGATCATGAAGATAGTAGAGAACAGGGCAAGGTTTAGATCTGTTCACCAGGTCACTACGACTTGTAATCAACTGGATGGCAGCTAACATGAACAATGGCATTTTTTTATTCAGATATCATAACCTCTCTTCCCATTCCAAAGAAAGGTGACCCAACTGAGTGTGGAAACTACAGAACAGTGTCATTGATTCCACATGCAAGCAAGATTCTACTGAAGATCATCCAAACATGATTAGAACAGCACATCAGCAGAGAACTGCCGGAAGTCCAGGCTGGGTTTAGAAGGGGTCGTGGTACTAGGGATATTGTTGCTGATGTTAGATGGATCTTGGCTGAAAGCAGAGAATACCAGAAGAATGTCTATCTGTGTTTCATTGATTATGCAAAGGCATTTGACTGTGTGGATCATAACAAACTGTGGCTGACTCTGAGAAGAATGGGAATCCCAGAACATTTAATTGTGCTAATACGAAACCTATACTTGGACCAAGAGGCAGTAGTCAGAACAGAGCAGGGTAACACTGCATGGTTCAAAATTGGGAAGGGTGTACGCCAGGGATGCATCCTGTCTCCATACCTTTTGAACATGTATGCAGAGCAGATTATCTGAGAGGCTGGGCTCTATGAGGAGAATTGTGGCATCAGGATTGGTGGAAGATCTATTAACAATCTGCGTTATGCAGATGACACAACCCTGCTTGCTGAAACTGAGGAGGACCTCATGCACTTGCTGCGAAGGGTCAAGGACTGCAGGCTTCAGTATGGACTAAGGCTCAATGTCAAGAAGACAAAGATTCTCACTACTGGACCAATTAGCAGCATCAGGATGGATGACGAAGAGATTGAGAGTGTTCACAGCTTCAGTTTGCTCGGCTCCACAGTCAACACTCTTGGTACCAGCAGTCAGGAAATCAAAAAGCGTATCGCGATGGGAAAGTCTGCTGTTAGGGACCTCTCAAAGGTACTCAGGAGCAACAGTGTCTCTCTGGAGACTAAGGTGCGCCTGATACAGGCCATGGTATTTGCAATCGCTTGTTATGCATCAGAGAATTGGACAATGACTAGGGAGGACAGAAGGAGAGTGGATGCTTTTGAGCTGTGGTGCTGGAGAAGGGTACTGAATGCACCAATGGACTGCCAGGAAAACAAACAGATTCATCTTGGAGAGGATTAAACCAAGCTGCTCCTTGGAGGCAAGGATTCTGGGGCTTCGTCTGACATACTTTGGACATGTTGCCAGGAGGGACGGGTCCTTGGAGAGGGACATCATGCTTGGGAGGGTGGAGGGACAGCGCAGGAGGGGAAGACCCTCTATGAGATGGATTGATTCGGTGACTGGGGTAATCGGGATGGGTGTGTCAGAGGCGGTGCGGTTGGCGCAGGATACAGCAGGTTTAGGGCTGTTGTGCATAGGGTTGCTATGAGTCGGACGCACATAACAACAACAACAACAACATTATAATATATTTGTAGCAACCGTCAAGTCTCAAGTCCACAGACCAGAATGTCAAGTTACACTTTCTATTGACTCCAGCAACTAACTGCAGGGTCTGGTGGATCCAAAACTTGTAGGCCAGGTGATGGCCTGCTGGCTTCGGAGGCCACCGTCAGATACAAGATCAGTAGACAATAGAGCAGACTGCTCAAATCCAAAGAAATGGAAGCCAGATGCGAGTTCCTGGTCAAGTGAAAAAGCAAGAGAGTTTTGCCCACAAATATTCAATACAGATCACACACATACAAGGAATTTTCTTTTAATCTGATTGGCTGCTGATAGCAGATCTCATCACGGAGGCATTTCCCAGTTTCCTTAAGGCAATAGCTACATCTTAAGTGTCAACCCAGACAGACATGCAGCCAATTGAATTCCATGTTACTGAATATTATCGAGTCAGACCTGAATCATAGCTAACCCTCTAGAGGGTTTTCAAAGGAGGAAATGGCATAGAAAGAGACTGCACATCTTTCTCTCATGGAGCAGCTGGTGGATTCGAATTCCATGCCCTTAAGTTGGCAGAGCAACTTGTAACGACCAAACCACCAGAGCCTCCTGCTTGACCTCACTACTGCCTGGAAAAATGTGAAAATTGAGACTCTCCATTTGTCTCTCCTAGTTGCAGTTTTGAAGTTGCTGCTGTTCTTTTGTTATTATTATTTCTGTGATATATAGAAGAAAAGAACACATAGTATGTAAATATTTTCTGTATGCAGATGACACAACTCTGCTTGCTGAAACTGAAGAGGACCTGAAGCACTTGCTGCAGAAGGTCAAGGACTGTAGCCTTCAACATACATTGAAGCTCCACATCAAGAAAACAAAGATTCTCACCATTGAGCCAATTCGCAGCATCATTATGGATGGTAAAGAGATTGAGATTATTAACAGCTTTAGTTTGCTTGACTACTCAATCAACACTTCTTGTACCAGCAGCCATGAAATCAAGAGACAAATTGCATTAGGCAAGTTATCTGTCAGGGGCCTCTCCAAAGTACTGAAGAGTAACAATGTCAGTCACGAGACTAAGGTGTGCCTGATGTAGGCCATAGTCTTCACAATTGCTTGCTGTGCATCAGAGAGCTGAACAATGACTAGGAATGATAGAAAGAGAATTGATGCCTGTGAGTTGTGGTACTGGAGAAGAGTTCTGAATATACCATGGACTGCTAGGAGAACAAACAAGTTCATCCTGGAGAAGGTGAAACTGGGCTGCTTCTTGGAGGCAAGGATTCTAAAGCTTTGTCTGTCATACTTTGGACATGCTACAAGGAGGGATTCATCTTTGGAGAGGGACATCATGCTTGGGAGGTTGGAGGGACAGTGCAGGAGAGAAAGACCCTCAATGAGATGGAGCAACGGGCAACAGGAGTAGGTATGTCTGAGATAATAATGTTGGCACAGGACAGAGCAGGGTTTAGGGCTCTTGTACATAGGGTCGCTAAGTGACTTGAAGACATATAACAACAGACAACAACATGCTGCCCTTTGTCTATTTCTTGGGCTGGCGAACAGGCTTTTCTGAGGACATTTTACGTCAGTGCCTGTTGGGGTTTCCAAATTGCCAGCTCCCCCAGTTCTGTTCTGCAATACTCATTCGTTGGAACTTAGTCCGAAGTGCTGCATAGCTGACCTTTCTGGGAGTCGTCCAAGGCCATGTTTCTCCTGGTAAATTTTAACCACATCCTTCTTCATGAGGCAAAATGACAACCCAGGAAACTCACATGATTCTTCAAGTCCTAAGCTCCCTAGCTGCTCTGTATTCCTGTGTCTTTTCAGAGCCTGTAGGGTTTGTTTCATATTAAATCCCTAGAGTTGGTAAAGAGCTGCACTGCAACCTCAAAGACATGCAGTTCGAATCCACCAGCTGTTCTACGAGAGAAAGATGGGCAATCTTCTCCTGTGTGATTCACTTACTGCCACTTAAAACCACCTGGAGGGTCAACTTGGCTTAGTTCCGACTCCATGACACACAACAACAGCAACAGTGAGAACAACAGCAACAGTGAGAAAAACAGAGAAATACATGTCTGTTTCATCTTTCTAAAGCCAAAATGATGCCTTAATTTTGATCAGTTTTTTAAGTTTCTGTTTTTAGTTTTATTTATTTCTATTTTCTACTTGTATTGCTTCCCCGCCCCCCCCCGGCTATTCTGTTCCTAGCTTCCAAAGTTGAATTTGGTATTCTTTTCTTTTTAAAATTTTTTAATTTATTTTATTTTTTATTATTATTATTAAATTTTATTAGTTTTAATGAACATTTACAGAGATTTTGGGTTTTCATTCATTCATTGTTGCACTGAATTTGGTATTCTTATTTGAGAAGTTCATGATTTCTAATGGATGTATGTATCTAAGAATAAAAAATTTCCTTTTAATATTAAACTGTAGCTCTCAGATTTAATCATAGTTCATTGATTTCTAAAAACTATGTAAGTCATAATGTCAATTCTTTTCCCCTCATATAATGAAAAAATTACAAAAATCTTTGTATGATAGAATGTTTTACTCTTTATATTTTGATTTCTAACTTTAGCACATTGGAAGCAATAACAAAATTAATCTCCCCTTATTTAATTGCTGCATTACAGTCTTCTTTATGGGCTAATACACAGCTTTGTTAAATTTGTTGTTGGTTTTTAAGCAAAATGAGCATTCTTTAATGCATATTCGTTGTTTGTGCAAAGGAAGTGAGAGGATAAATATCCACATACCGAATACTGAAGCAGTGTTAACAGATCAGACGAATGCATAGTGATATTGCTGGAATATTTTCATTTTTAGAGAATGAATTTTAAAAAACATGATATAAGGGTATGTAAGGAATTTTATTCCATTTCTCGTTACCATGGACGCAAAATAAAACAAAGTTATTTTCTTTCTTTTAGAAAAGAAAAAGTTCCATAAATGACACCCAAGCAGATATATGCACATCCATGTTTATTGTGGCTTTGTTCACAATAACAAAGATAGAAACAACCCAAATGCCCATCAACAAACAAATGGATAGAGAAGCGATGGTATATTCACACAATGGAATACTATGCTGATTTGAAAAACAAGGAACTCATGCAATATTATACAAAATGGGTTACTCTGGAGGGCATTATGCTGAGTTAAATATCTCAGTCACAAAAGGAAAAATACTGCATAGTGTCACTGTTGTAAAACAGGATTGACATAGGGGTTGGGGAGAACTTAAGGAAAGAGGGGATAAATAATGTATAGTGCATTGAAACAGATGAGGGAGAGAAATAAAAAGGTAATTAAAATGAATATCTGAATAGGTATAATTTTCATGACAAGAGTGCAGAATAATAGCTGCATGAAAGAATTTGTTTTTTCTTCAAAGAGAAAAGCAACCTGGAGGGAGTGGTGTGTAGAGAGGATAGTGCAACAATGTATGAATGGAAATCCAGTCTTTGTAAACTTTTATTAAAATAAAATTTAAAATTAAAAAACCCCACCCAAAACCCAAAATCAAGGAAGGAAGGAAGGAAGGAAAGAGAAAGAAAGAAAGAAAGAGAGAGAGAGAGAGAGAGAGAGAGAGAGAGAGAGAGAGAGAGAGAGAAAGGAAGGAAGGAAGAAAGAAATGAAGGAAGGTTCATCATAGGTGGCCCTGGGCTGGTTGGACATCCGTGGAAGAGTAGTTTGAGGAAAGGTCAATTTATAAAGTCATTTATGTGCAAACACATATGGAAAGTAGGGGTTGTTTCCTGAAAGATTAGTTGCCTTTGAGTCTTACTTTAAATACTAGCAATCGTGATTTCTACTCTAAATCACATTTTAGAGTAGAATTATGTTCCATTGAATTTTTATATCTTAGCTGGTTGTTCTATTATTTTTTTTTAAGTAGATCACCTGGCCATTTTTTTAAGAGATCACCTCTGGGTGAACTTCAACCTTTAAATGAATTTTAATTAGTAATTGAATGTTTTAACCATTTGTACCACCGAGGCATACCTACTCAGATATGGGAGTGTCAATCCAAGGTGCTTTTACGGAGGTATCTCTGCTGTATATGGCTGGTTTCAGTGGTACATGGGCTGCTGCTAAGGGAATCTTACAAATATGCTTCAGGACAGAAAAGAGAGCTAAGCTCTCCAACCTATTGGTTCCAAGTCTCACTCGATAAGTACGCTGGTATTGAAACCTATATTGACTCTTCTTATTCATCACAACTAACACTTCTGAATTCTACTTTCTTGAGGATGAAAAAAGTTTCTGCTAGATTTCCATGTGAAGGCAGTACAGTTTGGGGGAGAAAGATGGGTAATCTCCTCTCATGTGATTAACTGCCTCTGAAAACTCACAGGCGGATCAACTATGGGTCAGTTCCGACTGGTCGGTACTTAACAACAGCAATAAGTCATATAGGGAGAAGTCCAGCATAAGCTTCAATGAGCTGCTCTTAGGTTGTTCCTACCTGAGCGAAACAGGTCACTTACCACTGGCTGGAACAATACAATGCATAAAGGGCATATGTGATGTCTTCAGGACAGCATAAATGCCTCACAGTTTTTCTCATCTTGTCACAGTTCTACCTTCAGTGTGTAGCCTCACTCTGTAAGTGGTCTTGCTGTAAAAACTACAGGTCATGCAGAGTGAGAAGGGAGTAGAAAGGCTGCATCATGCAGCTTTCAGCTGGGTGTGTTGTTACAACCTAATAATGGAGACAGTGTGTTGAGGAGGAAGAAAGGAAATAAAAAAGGGAGGAGGGAAGGGAGAAAGAGGAGAGAAAAGAAAGCAGAAAGGAATGAATTTGGGGGAATAGAGACCAGCAAACTGTGCCTCAACTCTCCAGGAAAATCTGAAGTCAGGATTGAGTGTCCTTGGAGATTTTTGCCTTCATTTCTAAGATTGAAAGTGGTTTTATCCATGGTCATCATCTCCCAAAGTTATCCTAAATCCCTCCTACATCTCCTCTATTGTCCTGGACTCTTGCATCAATTATTCTGAAGAAATCTCGCAGGGAGTATTTTTCAAATGATCGTTCCATCTTAAATGGGTGGTTTTTGTTTTCTTTTGTTTTTTCCCCATAAAAAATATAAAATACCCATATCCATATCCAAATCCATATCCATATCCATATCCAATCTATATCTATATCTATATCTATATCTATATCTATATCTATCTATCTAAAGTTTTACGGTGGTATGAAGTTCTGGTTGTGGATGTTCATACCTCATAGTTCCATCCATGGTGTGTGGTTAACCAAAAGGTCACCAGTTTGATTCCAGCTGCTCCTTGGGGAAATGATAGCTCAACTGTGCTCCTCAGCCCAGGTTTCCAACCTTGTGGAAATCCAGCGGAGTGTCCTCATGGATTGGGAATAAAAGCAGTCAGTTTGATTATGGTTTTGTTCAAGCAGTATGAACCAACACCAAACAACAGCCTAAAGGTAAATAATCCAATAGAAAAATGGGCACAGGATATGAACAGGCACTTCACCGAAGACGACATTCAGATGGCTAACAAGCACATGAAGAAATGCTCAAAATCCCTAGCCCTAAGAGAGATGCAAATTAAAACAACTATGAGATATCATCTCACCCCAGTCAAAATAGCAAAATTTAACAGAACAGCAAGCAACAAATGCTGGCGAGGTTGTGGAGAAACTGGAACCCTGATTCACTGTTGGTGGGAGTGTAAAATGGTACAACCCCTGTGGAAAGCAGTATGGCACTTTCTCAAAAAGTTGCAAATAGAGATACCATTTGACCCAGCAATTCCACTACTGGGAATATACACTGAAGAGACCATAGCTGACATCCAAGCAGATATATACACACCCATGTTTATTGCAGCTTTGTTCACAATAGCAAGGAGTTGGAAACAACCTAAGTGCCCATCAACAAACGAATGGCTAGAGAAGCTGTGGTATATCTGCACAATGGAATACTATGCTGCATTGAAAAACAAGGAAC
The DNA here is from genome assembly GCF_000299155.1 of Elephantulus edwardii. Lineage (NCBI taxonomy): Eukaryota > Metazoa > Chordata > Mammalia > Macroscelidea > Macroscelididae > Elephantulus > Elephantulus edwardii. The sequence goes on from NW_006400036.1 coordinate 741,903, forward strand.
TCATGCAATATTATTCAAAATGGTTGACTCTGGAGAACATTATGCTGAGTGAAATATCCCAGTCACAAAAGGACAAATATTGCATGATGCCACTGTTGTAGAATGGGACTAACCTCAGGGTTGGGGAGAGACTGAGTAAGATGGGTTCAATAATGTATACTGCACTGAAACAGAGGAGGGAGAAAACTGTTTAAAAGAGATATGTGACTAGGTATATCTGTCATCACAGGAGTCTAGAGCGATGGCTCCATGGTGGAGGGGACCTGGGGGAGGGTTTGTAAAACAATGAAAGAATCTTTTCTTTTACTTTTCCATAATTTTTGACTCATGTACTTATAACTTGTTAGTTAAATTTGTGTCTTCTAGGTTGCAACCCCCCCATGATCCATCTTCAGGGATATGAACATGTACGGCTAAGCACAATTAATAACAGTGCATCTAAATTCCAAAATCAATCTCCATAATAGTCTATGTGTTTCCTACTGCCAAAAGGGCCCTTTAAAGTAGTGAGAAAAGATCTTCACCCTGAAACCCACAGCATCCCTTTTCAGCAGGAAGTAGCTAAGAGAATACGCCATCCCCTTTTCCTTATGACTCAGGGTGAAGTCTCTCTCAGGGAGGAGTGATAGGGAATGGCAAAGGACACACTGACAAAGGAGATTAATCAGAACTGACTTTGACAAGCACTGTGGCAACAGGACAATTAAAACAGATATTCGGACGGCGGGGGAAGAAGAACAAACTGGGGAGGAGGGTAGAGAGAATGGTGCAGCAATGAAGGAATGAAAACCCTGTAAATGTTCATTAAAACTAATAAAATTTAATAATTAAAAAAAACAAAACTAGAAGGTGATTTCAACAGCACAAATGCTGAGTATACCCTAACCACTACTTTTGATTCCCGAGAAACTCTGTCTTATTCGTATGTCCTTAAAATTTTATCTTAAGTGGCTGACTGTATGTGCATTTTTCCCTCAACACTAGTATTTCTTTTTGTTTATAAAATATTGTCAAATAAAACAAGCATGAGTATATCTCTTGTATTTACTGTGGTGCTAGGGAGGAGTCATGAGTATCTCATAGATGGTCAAAAGAAAAAAGAAGTCTGTCTTGGAGAAAATGTAGCTAGTTGCTCCTTGGAAACAAGGATAGTGAAGTTTCGTCTCACATAATTCGAGCATGTTGACTGGAGGAGCCAGTCCTAGAGAAAGGACATTATACTGAGGAAGTGGAGAGTCTGGGAGAGGAAGATTATTCATGAGATGGGCTGATGCAGTGATGGTAATAGTGGGCTCGAATGTATCTGAGATTGTACAGATGATGATCAGATTGGTTGGTCATAGGATCATGAGCCGTAGCCAACTTGACGGCAATTAACGATAACCAGCACCACTGGGACCTGGGACAGATTTGGAGCAGAGGATGAAAACTATGCCTCCTACATTCTCTGCTTTAAGTAAATCTTTGTAATAATAACCACACACAGACAAACAGAAGACAAGGAAGTGTGCAAGTCACTAATAAGGCTCAGAAGGCCTAACACAGGGACATGTAGCCCCTCCATCTTTGATAAACTGACAGTGATTCAGCACCTAACCCACAACTACTGACCATCCGGATCCCACGCCCATCATTTTATGAGGAGGTAAACTCAATATGGGAACTTCACAATTCTATTAGAATAGTGTTATCCCATGTAAATTCCACAAATGAACTCCTCTATGTGAAACTGCTTAGAAAACTATAAAGCGCGTTACAAATGGAAGACAAATTATAACATCCAAGAGAGGAAAAACATTACCCAGACTGGCATCATAAAATGCTAAAGTGCCCACGGATGCCGTGCCAGGGCTCAGACTCACCCTGTGTGTGTGGAAAGGTAGAAGGGAAACCAAGTGATTTCCTTGTAAACCTCACTGCCATGACTTACGTCCTTCTACAACAAATGGGCGATTTTCTCTTCCCGATTTGCTTTTCCTTTTCTACAAAACATATTTTACATCTCTTCTGTCTTTTTCAAGGTGCCACTTTGTGAGGGGGGTCGGGGAGAAGTAGGGTTTTGAAAGAAGTTTTTATATGCGCTGTTAATAAATGAATAAATGGACAACTGATTACTTGCTAAACGCATTAACATAAATCTGGGTGTGAAAATGCATCAGAATTAATTTGGGACATATGTGCCTGTTCTTCCTTATATATGAAGGGGGCATACCACATGGGTATTTAGATTTAGATTATTTAGATATGTGGAAAGTTCTTTCTTATATAAATTTGGTTATAATTTGCCTTACATTTCAAACGACATTATTTATAGAAAGCAAATCCCTGATTTACATTCTTCATACACTAGTTTTGTTCACAATTATTCCTTTACTTGTATGTTATTTATCCTCTCTCTCTATTTCACGCACACACACACACGACTCACACACACACCCTCTCATATGCACATACACATGCATATATAGCAAATGCAGTCTGTGGACATAGATAGGAAGATTGAAAATGAACTACTCAGAAATATAAACAAGTATGAATGAAGGCTTCCATTAATGAATCACAATTGTAATTATTCCCTTACATGTTGTTGTTGTAATGTGCTGTTGAGTCACCTGTGAATCAGAGTGACACTTTGTGCAATAGCCCTAAAGCCTGCTCTATCCCTTGCCAATCTTATTGTCTCTGACATGCCTATCCCCATTATCCCAGTGACTGAATCAATCCATCTCATCGAGGGAATGCACACAGGTTTGAGATTATAGAACGGGGTGTGATTGTGGCCAGGGAAAGTGCTACAATGCTTAGGGGTGGGGGAGGCTGTGGTGACCGTGTCCATACCAGGAGGCTGGCTCAAGGACACCAGAAGAAGAAGTTTCTCTGGGGAAAAAACATTCAATCCAGACTGAAGGAAACCATGGCAGGGGGGAATGGGGCGCCCCAGGACCACCAATCATTGCATCAGTCTTTTCTCAGCTGAGTCAAGCACAGATGAACCCAGGGGACTTAAACTCACTGTGCTAATAAGGCTTGTACATGCGTGCCTTTATTACTTTAGTTGACATACTTCTCTTTATAACTGCTCCTGCTCTTTCGCTCTATCATACCCAACATTGTAACATAAGGTGAACATGTCTCTGCAACACTGTGACTCTGTCTTTCTGCTGTGAAAGCTGGTTGAGCCGAGACCTTTCTGGGAATGCCTGTCATTGTCCCCATTGGTCATTTCCGTTTAGAGCATCACTGTTTAATAGAGCTCCCTGTCTAACATCATGGAAGCAATCGCCAGCAGGTAAGGACTGGTGAAACTGACATTTCAGATGAAGGGGACCTGCAGACTGCATGAAGGCAGGAGCTTCTGCTCAGCTTCTTTGGCCAAATCACCCATCCACAGTGATAGGCACGAATTTAAGTGTCAAAGCTGTGGAATGGACACTGAGTAAGAAGATGATTTCTCAGCCTCTCACTAGCCTCCTCATTTAAAATGTTAAAGTTTAACATAGAAAAGAAGCAACAGTGTTTGTTCTTTTGAATTTCCCACTCAAGGTGAAATGAAGTTGACCTCTGTGTTCTCAAAGCTGAGGTTGCCCTGTTGATCCTGATAGTGAGGGCCCACTCTAAATCCACACACCGTGGACTCGTCCTCTCTTCCTGCAACACCCCAGCTCTAGTTCCCTTTCCTGAGGCTGTGGAGAGTCTCCTACTTCAAAATCAATAACATCCATCACATTGCATTCCTCCTGCAAACCATGTTTATTCTCTAGTATTCTTCTGCTTCACACAATTGGCCATGAGTGGCCACTTTCCAGGATAGTAAAGTATTAGGAACAGCATTACAATGAGGCAACCTTGAGTTGGAGGACTGAGTGTGTGTCTGGGTGAACAGCTTGTCACTTACTGTGCTGACTGGACAGTCACCTGGCCATGGGGATTGATCACAGGAGGGGAAGGTAGGGATGTATTTAGTCCCATTAAGTTTACAGAAAGCTCCATGAGGCTGACTGGACAGACAGACAAGGTGCTGGTACTTCCTGTCACCACAGATGTGACCCATCACATGCAGGTTCAGCACAGCCAGAGGGCGAGTTTCTCTACTTCATTCCCAAGTGACTGGTGGGCTCTTCTTACTCTACTTAGTAGTTTTCGCACTTGTGACCGTTGATCCAGGAAAACAAAGTTGTCACAGGAAGAAGTACATGAGGTCTATGCCCATATCTATGACAGGGCCAAGCTCTCACATGTCATTGAGAACTACTACTGTGCCCTGGGAGGATCACCATGGGTATCTCAGTTCTGCCTCCTCTCTGTCCTCCTGGACATAGGGTTCAAATGCCAGGGTTTGGAGGTAAGACTGGTTCCCTCAGCACAATGCACACAGGGAGGCCATACCAGATGTTTAGGGGATACGGGGTTGGCACTGACTCCCTCTCATTTTAACTCTTACTCCCCTCTTTGGAGTCCATATATCCGATGTCCACATCTTAGAGCAGCAGAGGGTGAGACAAGTTAAGGTCCATGTCCTGAGTCATACTTATTGTTCAGTGTTTCCGTGTAAGAACAGGTCCTCCATTCCTGCCATAGGCAAGGAGGATTTGTGTGCTCTTTCTGTGTTTTCTGAAATGATCTGTCTCCAAAGTACAAAGAGAGGGAGCTATGAGCCTGTGTCCTGGCCATTTCTTATTTCTCCACATGTCACATACAGGGTTGAATCAACAGGGGGTGAGTAGTGGGCACAGAGGTACATGATGGGTTCTGAGTCTCATTTCCTTGTGACCTTGGGGTCACTTGGTACATTTACCTCTAATGGGACAATGGGCATCCAGGAGTCCTCAGGTCCAAAACTGGAAGAAGGGAGGCTTATGTGGTTCCAGGATTTACCCTTTACTGTTCTGGAAATACAGGCATGATTCTGTCCTGAGAGAATGCTGATTTTCCTCTAGGATTGGCCTTGATCCTGATCCAGGACACTTGGAGCTGGCTGTGTCCCTACTAAGGGACTGGGAGAAAAACACCAGGGAGGCGCACTCCCTCCCCAACTGTACAGTCTCATCTGGTGGATCCACACCTGGCTTGCACATACAGAGTGACAAGGAACTTTTCCTGCATCCTCTCTTCTGTGAATGTGAGAGTGAAACATTACAGAACTCACAACCACCGCCACATACGTCTTCGAAACCACTGCCATGTAAGCCTCAGTAACTACACTGGTAGCAGGGACTACTGGTGAGTCTGGCTGCATGTGAGTGGGAAGCAAGTTGAGGGTAAGTCCTGAAGTGTTATGCAACACTAACATCACACCTGGTGGCCTCCTCTCTAGGAGTCTGACCTGTCTGGGGAGCAGGATATTTGAGGGTGTCTTCTCATAGCATTGAAATGTCACTGGTCTTGTGTTTAGACCCAAGTATTCACTTGACCAATGAACAGAGGAGGTCCAGGCCCATCCATGACTCACACAGTGGAGAAGAGCTAGTCTCGCTTGTGAGGGAGTGGCAGGTGAGTTTCCTTTCTGTCTCCTGTTTTTCTTCCTGGATATAGTCTCCAGTTTTCAGTTTCTCATGAGAACAGAAAATCTTCCAAGTTTTTTCATCAAAATAATGGCTGAGGATCCTGACTGTAAGAGTCACAGGCAAGATTAGAGCTGAGATGCTGCAAACCTCACAGTCCTAAGTGTCTCTGTCTTCCAAGGAGACTGTGTGCCCTGAGGACACAGTTAAACAGTTATCTGTTTAACAGTTCAAGGAGGCAGTTACAGAACACGTACCATAGAGACGGTAGCCTCTGTGGGACAGAGACGCCTGTCCATACTTGTATGTTTTCCCAGACTGGAAGGAGATGATATCCATGAGAATCTCTCAGGAGTGTAAAGCAAAACTTTATGTGTGAGAAGGCTGTGTTGGGCCAGTGGTGTCAGTCTTGGAGTCATCCAGTAGAAAAGATCAGAGCTAGAGACGATGGGTGTAGGAGACCAAAAAATAGCCTAAAATCATAGCTGTCCTGATAACTCCATCTGCCTCCCATGAGCAGAGGTACCCGTGTGGGGAACCCCATACTGCAGTGAGGAAGATGAAAACAGGCCACTTCAGATCTTCAGACTGAAGCCACAACTGGCCCAGGGTCTATTTAAGCCACCCCTTGGTGACTCTTCACATCACTGAAAGACAGGGTTTCCGAGCAATAGAAGGATGGCTCCCCCAAACTAAGTAATCATGAAGACATGCAGACTGTGCTGTTAAGTTGTAAAGTTACAGCACAGGAAACAATGTTCCTCCACGTATGGAACTATGGCTCACACATGTAGATGATTCACAGTGCCAGCCAACCGCCACATTTCACAGCCTGCCTCAGGGAAGCCTCCAGGCTCTGCCAGCCATATCTACCTGATCATTATGCCCAGGACTCACTGTTCATATTTAGTAGCCATAATGAGGTTATAAAGTTAGAGCCGTAAACTTTAAGACTTCGTTCTCTGCACCCTACCGTCAGCAGAACCAAATTCTCTTCTGCATTTAACAACAAAAAATATTAAACATATATGATTCTATAAGGTAAAATTAGACGATCATAGGATTGGTTCTCTTAAAAGTTTCTGCACTTAGTTCTAACTCTTACATATCAGGGCTATGATTTTTCACTACTTAGGAATGAATTAACTTCCCACTTAAATTATATTACTTCTTCCTATGACACAGTGACCTCCCCATAGGATTGAGCATGGTGGAGTTTGTGAGACTGGTGCAGGACAGGACAAGGTTCCCACCTGTTATTCATTAGGAGTTGTAGTCATCTCCTGAAGGAACCTCACTAACTGGGCTGCGCTGATGGTCCAGTGGTAAGAAGCTGCACTGTAATCACAAAGGCATGAGATGCAAATCCACCAGCTCCTCCATGGGGAAGGATGGACAGTCTCCTCTCACGTGATTTACTGTCCCTGGAGGATCAGCAGTGGGTCTCTTTGAACTTGATGGCACACAGCAGCTACTGTCTTCTTTCACAGATATAGACTTTCCAACTGAATCTTAATCTTGCCCTTCCCCACATGTCATCTATAAATCCTTCTCTAAAAATCATTGTCCCCACCCTCTCTACCAATGAACTTCACTCCCTCTGAGCTGTCTCTCTAAGCACTATTCCATCCCTTTTGCTGATTCTCCAAGTCACTCCCATCTACACTGCCCACCTCTGATCAAGTCCTGCACTGCATTGCGCTCTCTTTTGCTATCTCTTCTCAAGGTTGCCTCCTAGTTTCTGTACAAAAAAAGTTTTCTAGCCCCAACTGGATCTTTCCTATTCTTGCACACACATGCCCCATTTGTCCTCTAAACTCTGCTGTCCTAGTGTTTTCCACCCTTCCTGATTTTCCACCCCTCTTCCCTTTCCCTGTCCCTTTTAGACATTCATATACATCCTACTATTTATCCTTTCCCCCCCACCCAGTAAAGGTTTTATACAGTATTTGTCCTTCTGAATTTGAATCATGTCACTCAGCATGATGCTTTCTAGATTCTCCTATGTTGCATGGTAATTTACAAAATCATTTCTCCTTAGTGCTGCATAGTACTCCATTCTGTGAATGTAGCACAATTTCTCAATCCAGTCCTTTTTTGGGGGGGTGTTGTTTGTTTATTTTTTCCTTTTAATTGGACTGTTCCCATTTTCTTCCTATTGTGAATTATTGCAGTTACAAACATAACTGCACTTGTGTGCTTTTGTGTCCACAGTATATTTTCTTTGGGATATATTCCTAACAGTGTAAGACCTGGGTCCTATGTTCAGCTATGTTCAACTTCTTGAAAAAAATCACAAACCCGCCTTCCATAATGTTGAACAATTTACAATCTCAACAGCAGTGGATAAGAATTCCAATCTCTCCACATCCTCTCCTTTATCCCTTTTATCGCTTGCTGTCCTATTAAATTTTACTACTGCTACTAGGGTGACATGGTCTCTCAACATTATTTTTATTTGAATTACTTTGACTTCTAGTGATTTCAAGCATTTCTTCATGTGTCTGTCGGAGATCTGAATGTTTTTCTTTGTGAAAAGCCATTTTGTTATCAGGCTATTAGGCTTTTCCTTCTGGAGTCCCTATTGTATTCTGTAAACTTTGGTTATGAGACCCTTGTTTGAGATGTCTTCACCAAATGCTTTTTTTCCCACCAGTCTGTAGGTTTTCTATTGGAAATGTTTTTGATGCACATAGGGACTTTATCTTTAGAAGGTCCTATCATCAGTGTTATCCTTTCCTGGCTGTGTATTTCTGGATGTATTTGTAAGCCGGTTTATGCCATAGGCTAGGCCTTCTACGTTGGGCCCTATTTCATTTCTTATGATCTTAATGGTTTTTGGCTTCACCTCTAGGTCTCTGATATACCTCGAGTTGATTTTTGTGTATGGTGTGAGATGTGAATATGTTTCAGCTTTCTGCAAGTAGATGTACAGTTTCCCCAGAACAATTTGTTGAAGATGCTGTTTGATAGGTTTTCTTTCTTTGTCAAATACCAATTGACCATAGGTAGGTCTTTTATTAGGCATAAATCAATAGTGATTAATTTTACAAAACAAGATGTATTCTTACTGAGGTGGCATGATATCTCAGTTGTTCTGGTTTGCATCTCTCTAAGAGCTAGGGATTATGAACATTTCTTCATTTGTTTGTTTGCCATCTTACTGTCCTGTTTGGTGAAGTGTCTGTCCATATCCTGTGCCCATTTTTCAATTTGATTGTTTATCTTTTCTTGTTGTGGTGTTCAAGTATTTTATAAATTTTATATATAATTCCCTTATCTGACATGTCATAACCGAAGAATTTTTCCGAGTCTGTAACTTTCCTTTTTTACCCTGTTGGAGAAGTTTTTGGATGTACATTGGTATTTGATTCTTAGAAGGTCCCATAGAAACTATAATGGCCACCCAAGCAGATATATGCATACCCATGTTTATTGTTGCTTTGTTTACAATAGCAAAGAGATGGATACAACCTAAGTGCCCATCAACAAATGAATGAATAGGGAAGCTATGGTATATTCACACAATGGAATACTATGCTGCATTGAAAAACAAGGAACTCATGCAATACTATTCAAAATGGGTGACCCTGGAGGACATTATGCTGAGTGAAGTATCTCAGTCACAAAAGGACAAATAGTGCATGGTGCCACTCTTGTAAAACAGGACTGACCTTGGGGTTGGAGGGAGACTGAGAAAGATGGGTACAATAATGTATACTGCACTGAAACAGATGAGGGAGAAAACTGTTTAAGAAGGATCGGTGATTAGGTATTTTTGTCATGACAGGAGGCCAGAGCGAAGGCTGCATAGTGGAGTGGACCTGGGGAGAGGCATTGAAAAACAATGAAAGAATTTTACTTTTATTTTGCCAAGAGGGTAGTGTACTACAAGGGAGGTTTGGGAGGGGAGAAAAGTGCAACAATTAATAAATGGAAATCCAAAATCTGTAAATTTTCATTGACATTAATATTAAATTTTTTTAAAATATGCCATGCAAGCAAAATGATGCTGAAGATTAGTAAAAATTACAAGATCAGTGCATCAACACATACTGCCAGAAATCCAAGCCAGATATAGAAAAGGCTGTGGCACCGGGATTATCATTGCTGATGTCAGATGCATGGTGACAAAAATCAGAGATGTCAGATGGATGGTGACAAAAATCAGAGAATATCAGAAGTTTTAGCACTCTATTTTTTATTGGCTATGCAAAGGCATGTAACCATGTGATTCACAACAAATTATGACTAACATTGAGAAGAATGAGAATCCCAGAACACTTAATTGTCTTCTTGGAAAACCTATACCTTGACCAAGAAGCTGTTCAAGAAGAGCGAGTTTTAAATCCGTATGGATCTTTGATGTCATCTTGTTGCATCATTTTAAATCAAGGAAGGTGTGTGTGTTAGGGCTGTATCATTTCTCTATACTTACCAATATGTGTGCTGAGCAAATCATATATGAAATCAAACTTTATGAAGACGAATGTGGCATCTAGATCAGAGGAAGACTCGTCAACAACCTGTGTTATGTAGATTTCACAAGGCTGTTAGTAAAAGTCACGAAGGGAGACTTTAGCCTTTGCTGCGAAAGATTGGAGTGCAACCTTTGCACACACAGTAAGGGTATGTGGGCACGGCCATAACTGACCTTTATCAACTTCACAACAGGGAACTGTCCCTGCCAACAGCATCAATAACACAAAACCAATTCCCATGAGGTAATGTTGCAGGAATTCGATCTCCTGTCCAGTGACTCCAGGAGAAGAAACCACACTACAAGCTTTTTTGGTGAATCAAGGAAGACTTTATTATCCATGGGGAGCGCTGACAGAGACCACAGCCTCTCAAGGGCCAAGCTCCCTGAACGCAAATTATTCTGTCTTTATATAAGCTTACAAGGTAGTAGTTGGGGTCTCTTTTCTATGGGCCAGTTGTTACATACATTATGACTGATTAGTTAAAACTTTTGGGCAAGGGGCTTTAAGTCAGTTAGGTATACACGGAGAAAGATTATAGGTTAGTTAAAATATCCTCATTAGGTTACTGGGCAGCCAACCCCCAGCTTCTGTGATACACTGCTGAACTTACATCTCCCTTATATGGTTCAAGCTGTTCACCTGCCATTGCTTTAGGTGTCAAGTATGCTAAACAGGTTTCCTATTTCTGCTTAACTAGTGTCTTCTTGGGCCTGGGCCTGTGTCAAACAGGTTTCCTCTTTCTGCTTAATTGGTGTCTTCTTGGGCCTCGGCCTGCCTAAAAAACAGGTTTCCTAGTTCCACTTAGTTTGCATCTTTTTGGGCTTGGGCCTGTCTTAAACAGGTTCCTATTTCCTCTGGTTGTTATTTGCCCTCAAGTCACTTGCAAGTCATAGCGACCCTATGTTCAATAGCCCTAAACCCCGCTCTATCTGTGCCAACATCGCTGTCTGTGACAAACCTACTCCCAGTACCCAAATCACTGAATCGATCCATCTCATCGAGGGTCTTACTCTCTTGCACTGTCCCTCCACCCTCCAAATAGGATGTCCTTTTCCAAGGACTGGTCTCTCCTTACAACATGGCCAAAATATGTCAGACAAAGCTCCAGAATCCTTGCCTTCAAGGAGTAGCCTGGCTTCACCCTCTCAAGGACAAACCTGTTTGTTCTCCTAGCAGTCAAAGGAATATTAAGCACGCTTCTCCAGCACCAATAGCTTAAAGGAATCAATTCTTTATCATCCCTACTCATTTTTCAGCTTTGTGACGCATAGCATGGAACTGCAAAGACTGTGGCCTGGATCAGGTGCACCTTAGTCTCCAGCTTTCTGTCATTGTTCTTCAGTAGTACGGAGAGGACCCTGACAGCTGACTTTCCTAATGCAATTTGCCACTTGATTTCCTGGCTTCTGGTACCAAGAGTATTGATTATGGAACCAAGCAAACTAAAATTCTTAACAATCTCAATCTCTTCACCATCCATTTTGATGCTGCCAATTGGCCCAGTGGTAAGAATCTCTATTTTCTTGAGTTTGAGCTCCAACCCCTATTGAACGCTGCAGTCCTTGACCTTCTGCAGCAAGTTCTTCTGGTCCTCCTCAGTTTCAGCAAGCAGAGTTGTGTCATCTGCATAACACAGGTTGTTGATGAATCTTCCTCCAATCTTGATGCCACGTTCCTCCTCATACAGCCCACCTCCCAGATAATCTGTTCTGCATACAGATTGAAAAGGTATGGAAACAGAATACATCCTTGGTGGACACCCTTCTGAATTTTGAATGATGTGTCCTTGCTCTCTTCTGAGGACTGCCTCCTGGTTCAAGTACAGGTTTAATATAATACAATCAAATGTTCTGGGATTCCCATTCTTCTCAGAAACCCACTTTGTGTTGGGATCCACAAAGTTAAAACCCTTTGCATAATCATTGAAACACAGATAAACATTCCTCTGATACTCTCTGCTTTCTGTCAAGATCCATCTAATATTAGCTATAATATCCTTAGTACCATGGCCTCTTCTAAATGTAGCCTGAACATCTGCACTTCTGTTTACATGGTACTCCAGTCATTTTTTCAAAAAGCTTCAGCAGAATCTTGCTTGCATGTGATATTTATGATATTGCTCGATAATTTCTGCAATTCGTCAGGTCACCTTTCTTTGCAATGGGAACAAATGTTGATTTCTTCCAGTTACTTTGTGTTTTCTTGGACATGGGTCTGTCTCAGTCAGACATTTCCCTCATGTTCCCACACTTCTTTCTACTTTTCTCAAAAACACTCTTACTTCTTTACTGGGTCTGAAATCCATTACAAATAGCTCTTAGACAACACAGACCCATGTTGAGGAAGTCAAAAGGTTATAATCCAGGTTTGTAATAGGATACAGTCAGGACAGCTTCAAAAGGTGAGTATCAAGGCTTTAGACCAGTGTTACAGAGTTCTCAGTCCTGCCAATATTGGCTCTTCCCGAAATGTTCTAACAAATATGAACAAAGGCTCTTAGCTCTGGTTCTGTCTTTTGAGGTGGTGGGGTAGCAGACAGCTCCATCTCCTGTCGTATCTCTCAGGTCTTCTTTGAGTGTTTCTGCTGCTTCCTTAGGTGTATCTGGAGCAAGAATGTCTGGTCCTGAAGGACGTTCTACAGTCTCTTTGCTGCTGCTGCTTCTCTTCTTTACTGGTAGGAAAAATCTCATCTGCTATTGGAATCACTCAATTTATTGGCAAGTTTAGCAAATTCCCTTGTAGATTGTTGAGACTGGCCAGTCCACTTCTGGATAGGCTGAATCGCCCTATTCGCATATTTCTGCTTACCCATGTGGCCAAATCAGATTGGAAAGTTATGAAAAAGTCATATTGAAGGATGAATTCCACAACCTGCAATATGAATTATGTCTCAACATCAAGAAAATGAAAATCCCTCATGCCTGGGCCAATATGCACCATTAAAATAGAAAAACTTGAAGTTGTCAATGATTTCATCTCTTGGATTCACAGTAAACACCCTTGGTTCCACTTGTCAAGAAATCAATAGAAGTATTGCACTGGAAAAAAAAATCTACTATTAAAGCCTCTCAAAAATGCTGAAGAACAAGGATGTCAGTTTAAATATCAAGGCGTGGCTGATTTAAGCGATAGTCTTATTGATTACTTGCCATAGTGCTGAAAGTTGGACAATTAGTTACTAAGGATGACCGAAGAATTAATGCCTTTGAGTTGTGGTTTTGGAGTACTGAATATCACACGGACTACTAGAAGAATGAACAAGTATGTCTTGGGAAAAAGTGTGATTAGGAAGCTCCTAGTAAGCTAGGATGATGAAGCTTCCTCTCACATACTTTTATTAGGAGGGGCTAGTCTTTGGAGAAGGGCTTCCTGCTTGGAAAAGGGGAAAGGTTGAGAGAAGAGCCCTGGGAAAGGAGAGGCTCTGCAAGAATGTTTGAAGGGCTAGGAAGAGACAAGTGAGACTCTGCAAGTGCTTCCTTAGCTGAAAATCAGGAAGGCAATAATTCTGTGAGAATGTTTCTTTTATACAAGGCGATAGAAGCTGTGGGCTTGTAAGAGTATTTCCTAACCTGGAAAACTAGAATTTGTGCAAACTCAAAATCTCCTCATTGCTGAAATTGTAAAATTAATGCTGATGCTTTAAAACCACCAATGAGAGGGTAGCACAAACTGCTGCTTTGTTTTCTAGAAAAGGCCCAGAACAAAGCATTTCGAGGACCCTAGACATTTTGCACAATATTCCTTGGAAGCTCCACCGGTGAAGAAAAGATTTTCTTCATCCAAACTGAGTGATTTGTGATCCCATCCCTCCCTCAGGTGTCCTCTTTGCAACAGGGTCAGGTTAAGGAATTAAGATCCTCAACATGATGTGACTGAAACAATAAGGTCAAGTATTTTAGAGAGAGTGAGGATGTCAGAGGACAGGGGTTCCGATTTTTTTGGTTATAGTAGGTGACTTGATGGCACACAAGACAACTGGCCAACTAAGAGCTGACAGGAAAGGTGGTGACTAGAACCTGGGCGGGGTGGGGGAAATGGGCCAGTTGCTCAGACAGCCAATCCGGGCCTTGGCCTGATCAGGAGCCCCGCCCTTTCCGCTAAGGGGTCCGGAGCCTCTTACAGTTGCTCCCCCGGAAGTCCTTGGTAACCAAGGCAGGAGTGACTGCTTGTCTGTGGTGGTTTTCTGGGAATGAGGCTTGCGTTGTCCAATCACCGCTGAGCCTGTTGGGCCGAGAAGGCTGCTCTAGAGTGGAGTTCCTGTCATCTCTTTGCTGAACCTGCAGGTCTCGGAGTTGGTGACGGCCCAGGCAGCTGGGGATCTGGCTGCTCGGGAACTGGTTCCCGCCATCGCTTCACCATTGAGTCCACTGAATGACGGTCGGCCAGGCTGGCGTGAGCACCTGTCTGTATGGAAACCCTGAGTGTGATGTGCGTGACATTTAGTTAGTGACTGTGGATGTCTGAAGTCTGAGAGTCTCAGCTTTTGTAACCCCCTTTCCCCCAGAATCCCAGATCCCTTGTCTTCCCCCTGCCCCCAGTGGAAATGAAGTGGTCTCCTTCGTGCTGCCATGTAAAACCCCATAAAGAGCCCCAAGAAGAGGGAAGTCCGCAGAGATGACACATGGAGTTGCTCTCCGGAGGGCGGTGTTGGGGTGCAGGGCATGACTGCGGTGGGTAGCAACCCTGGCCTCCTGACAGTGGTTCCCTCAGTTTTGACAGTCCAGCACCAGTTATTTTGAACTCTCCTCAAATCACAGGCTTTAGAGCCTGAGCCTGGCATCAACAGTGAACCTGATTTGTAAACGTAATACTTCACTCCCACGACCAATGGCGAAGGCTAGAAATAACATAGACTAATATGTGCCTGATACTTTGATGGGGTCTTGGAGAAGGATGAGCAATCTCCTCCAATGCGATTTCCTGCCTCTGAAAAACCTGCCAGGGGGTCAGCTTTGAGTTGGTTCTGACTCAGTGGTACACAACAACAGTGAAGGTGCTCAGCAACTGATCATAAATATCCATAGATAAAATGGTTTCATCTGGCTGTACATTTAAAGATCTATTTTAATTTGTTACAAGTGTAATAAGTAGGATACCTTTTTAAAGTAAGCATATAATCATGAAATCTTTGGGGTATAAACTCATTTTAATAACAGAAACATTGTTCTTACCATTATACAGGCATATAATACTTTAGAAATCATATTTTAATATCTCATAAACTTCATCTTTACCCCTAAATGTGTGTGTGTGTGTGTGTGTGTGTGTGTGTGTGTGTGTACGGCACCCATCAGAAATACTATTTTTACTTTGTTGTTGTTGTTATGTGCCTTATAGCACATAGCATGTGACTCATATAACAACCCCTGTGTACAGTAGCTCTGAAACCTATTCTGATTGGCCCTATTCTGAGCCAATCTCAGCGTCTCTGACAGACCTATCCCATCAGTCTAGTTGCTGGGCCAGTCGATTTCACCCCAGGTTTTCTCTCCTGCATGTCCCTCCACCCTTCCAGGTATGATGATCTTCTCTAAATACTGGTCTCTCCTGGACACATGCCCAAAGTGTGTGAAACGGAGGTTCAAATCCTTGTATGTGAGACAAAGTACGTGAGGCAGCTTCATATCTTTCAAAACCAGGAGCCGCTTGGTTTCACCTTCTTCTGGACTGACCTGTTCTTTTCCTTGTCAGTAACTCTCGTTCAACACTATTCTCCAGCACCACAATTCAAAGGCATCAATTCTTCTGTCATCTGTTAGGTTAAAATAAAATGGCCTTATTTTCCCCTAAATGTCTACTTCTCAGATAAAGACCTCCCTCTTGTTCCAGCCCACTCAACAACTAGCAGAAGGCTGACCAGGCAAAAACAAGACACTGCAGGAATACCACCACAGAAAATAAACTGACCTAAGATTGCACCTCCAAGATAAAAAAAAAAAGGCATGTAACCAAATCTTCTCCTGTGATCTGTTGATCCTGCCACAATTTCTGTTTATAATCCCTCGAACAGGAAGAGCTGATGACTTCTGTTTTGAGAACTCAGTCTGGTTGCACCCAGGCAAAAACTACCTTATTGCTTTACATGTAAGCCTTGTATGGTTGATTTTATTAGTACCAATCCTCTTTGAACCTTTTATCATTCTTAGACATTGCCTACTGTTCTGATGCATGGGAAGTAAATGCGAAGACCATAACATGTATCTGGTGCACCATAGTCTTTAGATGGACATCAGTGCTCTTTTGGTCTTTGGAGAGGTTTCTGGCTGTAGATTTCCCTTATGCAATTCATCTTTTGATTTCCTGACTCCTGGTGCCAAAGAGTGTTGATTGTGGAGCTAAACAGGCTGAAATTGTTAACAACCTCAATCTCTTCTCCATCTACCATGGTGCTACCAGATAGCCCAGTGGCGAGAATCTTTGACTACTTGATGTTGAGCTTCAGTTCATATTGAAGACAACAGTCCTTGCCCTTCTACAGCAAACACTTCAAGCCCTCTTCAGTTTCAGTTAGCAAGATGTGTCATTTGCATAATACAGGTGGTTGATGAGTCTTCCTCTAATCCTGACACCACGCTCCTCCTTTTAAAGTCCAGACTCCAAAATGATCTGCATAGAAATTGAAAAGATTTGGAGATCAGATGCATCCCTGAAACACTCCTTTCCTGATTTTTTTACCATGCAGTGTTTCCTTTCTCTGATGACGGCTTCCTGTTTCAAGTAAAGGTTTTACATGAGCTCAGTCGTGTTCTGGGATTCCCATTCTTTTGAAAGTTAGCCACAATTTGTCATGATGTATACAGTCAAATGCTTTTGTATAGTCAATGAAACTGACATTCCAGCCTAAATGTTCAGAACAACCACACTGTCATACAAGTATTAACTGTTATCTAACAGGTGCCTCTATGGATCTGTTCAGATGTGTTGGTGGTCATGGTGGTTAATTCCTGTTTTGTTGAATATAATACATTGTGACCCTGTGAAAAATAAGATATGAATCCTGTCATGTCCTGTGCCATCTTCATCATCCCTGACATATTTGAACCTATTGCTACTGTCACTGTGTCAGTACATCTCATTGAGGGTCTTACTCTCTTTCACTGAACCTCCATTATTCCAAGCATTTAAAAGAATAGCCTCTCCTAGCATGTGCTCAAAATATATGAGTTGAGGCTTGTTATCCATAGATACCTTGGGATGGAGAACTTGTGTTCTACTTCAGGAAATTTGCAATTTAAAACCCTAGCCAGTATCATTCTACCTTGATACAACTAACGTGTCTCTGAATCAGAATGAATCCTATGGCTACTGTCACTGATATAGTACACATGCATAAATGTGCACATAGATTCCTGTCTTTATATAAAATACATCCTGGAGCCATGGGAAAAGAACCAAGGCTAGAAATTGTAGGACAAACTTTCTATACGTTGGGATCCAGGTACCTTGTAATAAGAGATGTGGTTTTTGTTTAGAGCTTTTCAAGGAGTATTTTTTTAAACTATTTTGTCATTATTTTGTGGGCCATTAAATATTCCTGGGGTGCAGCTTGTCTTATATGACCATGAATGACTTTTGGCTTGGAGGAGGCCTTGGTGCAGTTTTCTTCAGTCATCTCACATCTGGATTCATCTAGCACCAGCCACCTCTGTTATACTGCCCAAGTTTGACCCCAGTGAGATCATAGTCAGGTCCACATATGCTCAGGCCCCCATGATCTTCAAGAAAGGTCAATGAAGACATTGCCAAAGCCACACGTGACTGGAAGGAACTAAAGATTACTACGAAGCTGACCATTCAGAGCAGGCCCAGACTGATGTGGTGCCTTCTGCCTCTGTCCTGATCATCAAAGCCCCAAAGGAATCACCCAGAGACAGAAAAAACAGAAAAATACGAAACACAGTGGAATATCACTTTTGATGACTTTGTTAGCATTGCTCAATAGATGCGACACTGATCTTTAGCCAGAGAACTCTGGAACTATTCAAGAGATCCTCAGAACTTCCCTGTCTGTGGGCTGCAAACTGATGACTACCACTCTTCAAGACATCACTCACAGAAGACATGCATATTTGGGTTGTGGAATGCCCAACTAGCTAAGAATGACAGATCAAAATATTTTAATTAAGGATCATTTGTAATGATCATTTGTTAACAACAAGAACAATAAAAGACAATAAGAGAAGCTACAAGAATAACTCAAATGTAATAAGGTTAGATTTATGGATATTTAAGCAAGTTTCAGTTTCATATGTGCATCTGAATATTTGAATGTGAATGTATTTTTTTCATTCTTAAAAAATATATATAGTTTAAATTTTGCCAGTTTAATGTTTTTCATGTGCACAGTTTTGTGGCATAAATTTAATGTTGTACAACTACCACCAATATCTGTGGCCAGATTTTCCATCACCATCAAGAGAAACACAGTGCTTAGAAAAATGACTACTTTTTCCTCTCCTCCTATCTCTGGAAACCACTCATAAACTTTGGTCTGTATATCATTGTCTGTCCCAGATAGTTCATAGGGAAGTCTAGTGCTAAGAAACTGCCCTGCTATCTTGAAGTTATGGGGTTCAAATCCACCAGTTTCTTCAGGGGAGAAAGATGGGGAAATCTCCTTCTCATGCAATTTACTGCCACTGGAGGGTCAGCTGTGGGTCAGTTCTGACTTGGCTCTTAATAACAGTTCATCGATCCAAGTCCTTTTGTACTGTTAGTGCAACTCTTTACCACTTAGTAGTCCATGGACAGTCAAAAATACAAACTGATTTATTTTGGGAAAGTTGCAATCTGAGTGCTTCTTGGAAGCAAAGTTGGCAAACCTTCTCTCTTAACCTTTGGACATTTTGTTCAGAGGAGCTGTTTCTTGGAAAGCAAATCATGTTGGAAGATAGAGGGTCATCGAAGAAGAGGAACACACATACCACACACACACACATACAAACACACACACTGCAACGAGGTGGATTGACATGGTGGCTGCAGCACTGGGTTCAAGTGTATTCAGAGATAATGAGGATGGCAAGGGATAGGAAAGTATTCAAGTCTGCTGTTGATAGGGTTGCTCTTAATCATACACAAGTCAAGAGCATCTAAGACAGATTCCTCATAACAGTGAGATTATGTAATATATAAGCTTTCATGGCCTGTTCTCTGGAAGTTGTGACAGTTGGTTTGAATGCACCATTGGGTCCTCAGGAGAAAGTCAGTATGCTGTCTTGAGATTTACACCCTTGGAAACTTGCTAGAGGGTCAACAGTGTGTCAGTTCCAACTTGACAGCCGTGCATTGAGCTATAATATTTATCTTTTTGTCATAAACTTATTGCAGTGATTTCAGGGTTGATATGTATTACACATGTATCTGGACTTCATTTTTTCTTTATGTCTGAGCATTATTTCATTGTATGTAAGTAAACATTTCATTTATTCATTTATATGTTAATGGGCATTTTACCTGCCTTTTGTCTCCTTGAAGAGGGCTTCAGTGAACATTGCTCAATCAAAAATGCCAAATAGATGAATATATTCCACCCCATATTTTTCTCCCTCTCCTGCCCTCATCCCACCTACTGTTGTAGCTCCATTAGATCAGACCCTAACCTAGGCTGTGGAGAGTGAGGCAGAGCGGCATGTTTGTACAGACAAAGAGAAGCTGCTGTCATTTTGTCAGTTATAAAATTAGCGCAAGAGAGTTTTAGTTTAGCATGAGTGTGTGTGGTCTCACATACAGGATGATCTGGAAAGAAATGGTTGTAGGAGCAACATTTTGTGGGTGGTTGTTGCAGAAACTCAAGTAATTCAAGATGTTGGAAGAAACAGCAGAACCAACAAAGCAAAGGCTTTCCCTGCTAGATACAGTAAGTAATCAGAAAGTCTTGCAGGTCTGGATTAAGATCACGGCAGAAGTCACAGCCAAGAGCATGAGGGTTGTGTGAAAGAGGCATGCATAGTTAGAGCAGGCCAACAGGTGAACAGCTTCCATAATGCAAGGCACATACTGCTAGTCAAAATCCTCTTGTGTTTTTTTTCTCTTTTCCTTTGTATTTAAAAAATGACTCTTAAGATTATCTGCAAGAACTGAGTAGGCAAAAATAGTAGAAAATATTTTTAAAAAGAGAAATGGCATAAATGATAGATGAGAAAATATTGAGTCTATTGCAGTATAAAGTCACTAAATAATTTTAAAAATTAAATGTTTAGATGTTAACAGAAAGTGGCAAGTCTGAGTTTACTCAAGGATCCCTTGGTATTAAAGCCTTGTCGTTTTAAAGTCTTTTGAAAAATCAACTACGGGAAATCTTATATGGCATAATTGTACTCTAACACAAAGAACTAACATAAGTCAGAATTTATTGAATGGTAGATGGTTGTTGGTTGTATTATAACAATCATAAAATTAAATAGACTGCTGTGATAGTGCTGTGACAATAAATGCATGGGTCATGGATTTGAAAAAGGGAGCCTAGGAAGAGAAGGTTCTCTATATTAAGAGTTTCCCCATATAGTTTCAAAGTCTGTGAATCTTTATGGGAATACACTGCGTCATCTTTCTCCTCTCAAGTGACTGAAGAACTAGCACTCTTGTCATTAGCAGCCCGATGTCTAAGCCACGCTGCAATCTACATTGTTTTAAAGTTGTGTTCTTCTATGAATAGGGAAATAAGAAAATAAGAGAGCTCTGGTGGTCCAGTGGGTAGAAGGTCTTGCTGTCACCCCAAGAGCAAGCATTAAGAATCCGCCAGTTGGGGACAAAGATGAGTAGTCTCCTCCCCTGAGAGTTACAGCCTCTGAACATGTGCTAGTGGGTCAGCCATGAGTCAGTGCTGACTTAGTGGGAATGAGTTGAGTTTTATACCAAAATCAGGAACCCTAAGGGCGGAACCAAAATGTTGACATATTGAACCTCCTCAGCAGCTCTGAGAGAGAAAGACCTAATGATCCACTACTGTAAATAGAGCAGCCAGCAGACCCTTTAGGACAGGTTTGTTTTGTCACTTGGAGTTGATATGAGTACAAATAAATTAGATTGCAAGCAACACGACCATCAAGAAACCATAAGATGAAAGTGACTAAAAAATATACAATATGAAAATAAAATAAGAGAAGTATTGAACATACAATGGATCACCAAGAGAACAAACAGATCTCTCTACAAAAAGGTAAAACCAAGTTTCTCCTTTGAGGCTAGGATTTTGAAGCTCCATCTTACACACTTTGGGCATGTGGCCAGGAGTCCTTGGAGAATGGTGTTGTGCTTAGAAGGGTGGAGGGACAGCGTCGGAGAGAAAGACCCCCAGATGAGATGGATTGACAGAGTAACTGGGCCAATGGAGCTAGATGTGTCAGAGTCAGTGAGATTGGCTCAGGATAGGGCAGGCTTCAGGGTTGTTGTACATAGAGTTGCTGGGAGTCACAGGTGACTCAGTGGCATGGAACAAGAATGTTAACGTGCCTGTTGGAGGTCCCTGGGTAGAGCAAATGATGTGTGCTCGATTACTAAACTGAAAGTTGCCAACACCTAACAGTGCCTGGTGATCTGCTTCCATAAAGATTATTGTCCTGAAAACCCTATGGAGAAGTTCTGCTCTGTAACATAGAGCCGCCATGGTTCAGAACCAACCCCCTGGGCATTGGGTCAGCTTTGTCTGTTTTAGGTTGTTGGCATCTTCACTTTATGCTGTCTCACCCTGAGACCAAAGTTGATGGACAGTTACGACCTTGAGCATTGCTAGATTAAAAAGCAGTGAACAAGAGAATTCTGAATAAAGAAAATTCTCTTTAAATGTTCTGACCCTGAGGTTACACATAGTATCTACTCACACCTGATTATCCAGAATTAGTTGTGTTCACACTCAACCATAAACGGGACAAAAACTGCCATGTTCCTTGGAGATGAAAGAGAAACAGTTGATGAAAAGTTAATTCACTTGCAAATGAGCAGGGTAACCAAGCATGTTCTACCAAGCCTGATGGATAGGGGCCCCACCTCACTAGCATTTCAGCTTTATACTGATTCCCAGACGAAACTTTGAAACAATCTAGATTGCAGCGTGACTTAGACATCGGGCTGCTAATGATAAGAATGTTGGTTCTTCAGTCACTTGACAGGAGAAAGATGAGGCAGTGTACTCCCATAAATATTCATAGCCTTTGAAACTATATGGGGAAATTCTCTGTCCTACAGCATATCTGTCAACCATTGAGGAATCTCCTTCATAGTGTCGCTATGAGTCACCTGCGACTCGATGGCGCTTAACAACAATAACATCAGGATAGAGAGAGATCCCTTGGCTCAGTGGAAAGAAAGCGATGCTACCAAGCCAAAGTGGGTGACTTTTTTATATATATACATTATTATTATTAATTTCAATGAACATCTACAGAGATTTGGAATTCCATTCATTCATTGTTGCACTTTTCTACCCACCCACCTACCCCCACCCTCACCCCAAGTTCGCTCCTCTCCTTGAAAAGCAAAGAAAAACTCCTTCATTGGTACATAATCCACCACACCCCCAAGGTGGGTGACTTTTAATCCATGGCCCTCAGGCCTGTCTTTCATTGTTTTTGTTCAAACATTCCTCTAGGTCGTATAGCCCTGGTGTGTCCACTTGCTGTGCAGCGGCATCTTGTGCTTGCTGTGAGGCTGAACAGTGTGACACTGATGTGTCCTATGCATTAATGGTTGTTTACCCAATGTGGATAGTGTGGGCTGGAACTTCCCAATTAAAACAAGCTGGAAGGAGGAGTGGCATCCACTTCCATAATAGCTTGCCTCCAGAAACCCTGTGAACCTAGAGAGAGGATGAAAGACACACAAGCTTTGAGGACTCACCTTCATAGGGTCTCTGAGTTGCCTGCGACTTGACAGCTCTTAGCAACAACAACAACAGCATATCTGTAGGTTGGAATTGAGGTGACAGTGTGTTTGAGTTTTGGTATTTAAATCTTTTAAATAATACTGGCATATACTGCAAGACTTTTTCTTTTCCTAGTTTGTATCGAAAGAAATTGGCAGACACAGAATTTAATGAAATAATGTATGAGCAAGAACCTTTGGTGATGAAGGAAGATGTTCAAGCTACTTTGAAAAATAGCAAAAAATAAGTCCCCAGGAATATATGGTATACCAATTGATGTCTTTCAGATAACGGTTACTGCCCTAGATGTGCTCAACAAGAAATCTGGAGAACAACCACTTGGCTAGCTGACTGGAAGATACCTACATTTGTTTCCATTACAAAGAAGGGTGGCCCAACAGAGTGTGGAAAGTATAGAACAATATCACTGATTTCACATGCAAGGAAGATTCTGCTGAAGATTATCCAAAAACTACTAGAACCGCACATCAGCAGAGTAGTGCCAGAAGTCCAGCCTAGGTTTAGAAGGGGTTGTGGGACTAGGGAAATCATAGCTGATGTTAGATGGATCTTAGCAGAGAATACCAGAACAATGTCTATCTATGTTTCATTGATTATGCAAAGGCGTTTGACTGTGTGGATCACAGCAAACTGTGTCTGACTCTGAGAAGAATGGGAATCCCAGAACACTTGATCATGCTAATGCGAAACGTATACTTGGACCAAGAGGCAGT
Source organism: Elephantulus edwardii (assembly GCF_000299155.1). NCBI lineage: Eukaryota > Metazoa > Chordata > Mammalia > Macroscelidea > Macroscelididae > Elephantulus > Elephantulus edwardii. The sequence goes on from NW_006400036.1 coordinate 765,484, forward strand.
CGTCAGAACAGAACAAAGAAATACTACATGGTTCATAATTGGGAAGGGAATACGCCAGGGATGTGTCCTAGCTTCATACATTTTCAACCTGTATGCAGAACAGATTATCCGAGAAGCTGGGCCTCTATAAGGAGAAGTGTGGCATCAAGATTGGTGGAAGGTCTATCAACATTCTGTGTTATGCATGACACAACCGTGCTTGCTGAAACTGAGGACGACCTGAAGCACTTGCTGCAGAGGGTTAAGTATTGCGGCTTTTAATACAGATTGAGGCTCAATAGCAAGACAAAGATTCTCACCACTGGGCCAATTGGCAGCATCAGGATGGATGGTTAAGAGGTTGAAATTGTTTACAGGTTTAGTTTGCTTGGCTCCACAGTCAACACTCTTGATACCAGCAGCCAGGAAATTAAAAGACAATGCAATTGGAAATTCTGCTGCTAGGGAACTCTCGAAAGTACTGAAGAGCAATGGTGTCACTCTGGAGACTAAGATGCTTCTGATAGAGGTCATGGTCTTTGCAATCACTTGTTATGCATCAGAGAGTTGGACAATGACTAAGGAGGATAGAAGGAGAATTGATGCCTTTGAGCTGTGGTGCTGGAGTTATTGAATGTACACTGGACTGCTAAGAAAACAAACAGATTCATCCAGGAAAGAGTTAAACTGGGCTGCTCCTAAGAGGCAAGGATTCTGGGGTTTCATTTGACATACTTGGAACATGTTGTAAGGAGGAACCGGTCCTTGGAGAGGGATATCATGCTTGGGAAGGTGGAGGGACAGCGCAGGAGGGGAAGACCCTCCATGAGGTGGATTGATTCAGTGACTGGGGTAATCGGGATGGGTGTGTCAGAGGCAATGCGATTGGCACAGAATAGAGCAGGGTTTAGGGCTGTTGTATACAGGGTCGCTATGAGTCGCAAACGACTTGACATCACATAACCAACAACAATTTTCCACAAAGGAACCTGTGGTTACTATGTTAAATAAAACAGACTATAATGTCAGCTACAATTGACCCCAGATATTCTGTAAAACCAGTTCCTTGATAACCATACCACTTTGTCCACCCACCAACTGGAAGTTCATGTGATGACTAAAGTTTTGACTCAAGTCATCAACAAGCCCAAATGGTTAGCAATCTTCCAGGATCATTTCCTTGGTTTCTTTCCTTTTTGTTTTTTAAATTTTTTATTTTGTAAAATGTTTTTCTTTTCCTGGTTTTAGAAATGTGTGGGTAAGAAAAGAAATGAAAAACCAATAATCTGTTTTGGTGGTTTTATAAATATTTTGTTACTTTTGTGTGTGTGTATCGTCTAATCCGATCTGACTGGTACAGGGGATCTCCTTCTCTAGCAGAGCTTCTTGTGGATTTGATCCAAGCATCTCTGGGATTGCAGTGCAACTTCTTGCCACTAGTCCACCTAACCTCTGTTGTAGAAAGTTTGAGAGTAATGGGGTTATGTTGGCTTTGTTTCTTCTATTTACCTTTTCATCTGAGCAGATTTTACGATGTGACATACATAAAGGCTGTTGTTTGGTGCCTTCATGTTGAGTGCAACTCATAGTAACCCTCTAAGCAACAGATTGTAACTTTGTCCCATTGTCATGTTCTCCTCCTTGGTTAAGCCGTCAGTGACAATTCATTTTGCTGAGGATCTCCTTTCCTTCACTGACCTGCTCTTTCCATGCATGATTTCATTTTTCTAGGAATCATTGCATTTAATACTTGCTGATATAGTCCTTTTTATTGCGACTATACTTCAGAGACACTGATCCCAACATAAGGAACTA
>NW_006400036.1:774599-780818 GCF_000299155.1 Elephantulus edwardii
CTGGGATAATTGGGATGGGAGTGTCAGAGACAGTGTGATTGGGACAGGACAGAGCGGAGTTTAGGGCTGTTGTACATAGGGTCGCTATGAGTGGCAAGCGACTCGACAGCACATAACAATAACAACAACAACAACAGGATGAATCTGTTTTCTTGGCAGTCCATGGTACATTCAATAGTCTTTTTCCAGCACCACAGCTCAAAGGCGTCAATTATCATTCTGTCCTCCCTAGTCATTGTCCAGCTCTCTGTTGCATAACAAGGGATTGCAAAGACCATGGCCTGTATCAGGCGCACCTTCGTCTCCAAAGAGACACCGTTGCTCTTGAGTACTTTAGAGAGGTCCCTTACCACAGACTTTCCCATCTCAATACGTTTTTTGATTTCCTGGCTGCTGGTGCCAAGAGTGTTGACTGTGGAGCCGAGCAACCTGAAGCTGTAAACAATCTCAATCTCTTCGCCATCCATCAATTAGTCCAGTGGTGAGAATCTTTGTCTTCTTGACATTGAGCCCCAGTCCATAGTGAAGGCTGCAGTCCTTGACCCTCTGCAGTAAGTGCATGAGGTCCTCCTCAGTTTCAGCGAGCAAGTTTGTGTCATCTGCATAACGAAGATTGTTGATAGATCTTCCACAAATCCTAACACCACACGTCTCCTCATAGAGCCCAGCCTCTCGGATAATCTGCTCTGCATACAGGTTGAAAAAGTATGGAGATAGGACACATCCCTGGCGCTCACCCTTCCCAATTTTGAACCAGGCAGTGTTGCCCTGCAGGTAGAAGTCCAGTTTTGCCTGCACCATTTGTTGAAGAGGTTATCATTTCCCCATTTGATAGCTTTGCTTTCCTTGTCGAGTATCAGTTGACTACAGATAGCTGGGTCTATTTATGGGTTCTGAATTCTGTTCCATTATTCTATGTGCCTGTCTTCATCCCAGTACCTGCTGTTTTGGTTACTACTGCTGTGTAGTAGGCTTTGAGGTCAGGGATTGCTATGCCTCCAACCTCATTTTTGTTTCTCAGAAGTGTTTTGCTTATTCAGGGTCTCTTGTCTCTCCAAATAAATTTGATAATTTCCTTTTCAGTCTCCTTGAAAATGGAATTTAGTATCTGGATTGGAATTGCATTGAACATGTAAATTGCCTTTGGCAGGATTGTAATGTTCACCATATTGAGTCTTCTTATCCATTAACAGGGCACATTTTTCCATTTCTTTAGGTCTTTTATTGTGTCTTTCAGAAATGCTCTGTCGTTTTCTTTGTGTAAGTCTCTTGTATCTCTAGTTATGTTCATTTCCATGTATCTCAATTTGTAGCTGACTATTATAAATGGTTTTGCTTTCTTTATTTCATCTCTGAATTCTCTTTGTTGCTGTAGAGGAATCCTATTGATCTTTGGATATTGATCTTATATCCTGCCACTCTACTAAATTGGCCTGTTAACTCTTACGGGTTTTTTGTTGAGTCATTGGGGTTCTGTGTACACTATCAAATCATCTGTATATAGTGACATTTTAACCATTTCTTTGCTGATCTGGATACCACTTTATTTCCTTCTCTTGTTGTATTGCCCTAGCAAGCACTTCCAATACAATATTGAGAAGAAGTGGTGACAGTGGGCATCCTTGTCTGGTCCCTGTTTGCAAGGATTGTTTTTAGTCTTTCTCCATTGAGAATGATGTTGGCTCTGGTTTTGCATATATACTTTTCACTATGTTGAGGAAATTCCCCATGTAGTGCAATTTTGCTGGGTGTCTTTATCAGGAAGGGTTGTTGGAGTTTGTAAAATGCCTTTTCTGCATCATTTCCTAAGATATATGGTTCTTGTTATTTACTTTGTTAATATTGTGAATTACGCTGATTGTTTTTCTTATGTTGAACCGTCCCTGCATACCTATTATGACTCCCACTTGTTCATGCTGAATTTTTTTTATATTTTTATGTGCTTTTGGATTCTATTGGCTAGGATTTTGTTAAGTATTTTTACACCTATATTCATCAGAGTAATTTGTCTGTATTTTTCTTTCTTGGAAATATATTTGCCTGGTTTTCATATTAGGGTTATGCTTGCTTCATAGAATGACTCTGGAAGTGTTCCTTCTTTTTCAATTTTTAAAAAAAATAATTTAAGTAGAATAAAGGCTAAATCTTCTCTGAATGTTTGGTAGAATTCAGCTGTGAAGCCATCTTGTCCAGGACTTTTCTCATGGGGAAATCTTTTTGTGACCTTTTCAATTTCTTCTCTTGTGAAAGGTGTGTTCAGCTGTTCTATATCTGTCCTTGTCAATCTGGGCAGGGAATGTGTTTCAAGGAATTTGTCCATTTCATCTAGGCTTTCAAATTTATCAGAGTACCAACTTTTCATAGTATTCTGATATTAACAATTTTATTTCCTCTGGTTCTGTTATGGTGTCACCTCTGTAATTTCTTAATCTAGTTATTTGTGTCTTGTCTTTTCTTTCCTTTGTTAAATTTTCCAGTGGCTTGTCAATTTTGTTGACCCTTTCAAAAAACTAGCTCCTGATCTTATTGATGGTTTCAACTGTTTTTCTCCTTTCTATCTCATTGATTTCAGCTCTTTTCCTTATAGTTTCTTTTCTTCTAGAGGCTATAGGATTAGATTGTTGATCTTTTTCTATTTGTTGAAGGTGTCTTTTTTTTTTTTAAATGTGTGTGCCTATTGCTCTGAACTGCACTCTGAGGAATGCTTTAGCTGTGTCCCAGAGGTTTTGGTAAGTTACATTTTCAGTATCGTTTGTTTCAAGGAACTTTTCTTATTTTATTCTTTATTTCTTTTATAACTCAATCATGTTTGAGCAGAGAGTTATTTCGTTTCCACATGGGTGGTTTTGCAAGCTTTATACTCTTCTGTGATTAATTTCTAATTTTATGGCATTGTGATCTGAGAAAATACTTTGTATTATTTCAATGCTTTTGAATTTGTTGAGGTTTGCTTTGGGACCTAATATATGATCAATTCTGGAGAATGCACCATGGAGTGCAATGGAGAAGAAAGTGAATTGACTTTTAGTTGGGTGCATGTCTTTGAATATATCCACAAGGTCGAGTTGTCTGATTGTTTAGTTTAGATCTTCTGCATCTTTTTTGTGCTTCTTTTGAGTTGATCTACCCTTTGGTGATAGTGATGTATTGAAATCTCCTACCAATATTGTGGTGCTGTCTATTTCTCTCTTAAATTCTATTGACCATTGTTTTATGTATTTTGGAGATCTATCATTTGGTGCATAAATGTTCCACAATCTTCTCAATGATTTCCCTGTCCATCCTGTGTTCTAGAATTCCAGTCATATGTATATTATTTGGCTTAATGTCATCCCACATAATTGTAATGTTTTCTTCATTTTCTTTACATCTGGTCTCTGTTTTTTATTCAAGTAGGTTTCTAGTGAGGCTTTTGTCTTCCAGCTCACTGTCTGTACAATCTCTTCAGTTCTACTTTTTTTGTCCTACCAGTGTGTTGAATGCTTCTGCCATTTTGGTCTTAATATTCTGGATTGCATTTTCATGATTTTCTGTTATTTCCAGTACTATGTGGGCTGTAACCTCTCTCTTGTGATGATTTTTTTTTTAATTTCTTGTACTTCTTTGTCTATTCTATCAATTTTTTCTTCCTTCTTTTGTAGTTTTATCTATATCTGTTCATATTCCTCCTCATCTATATATATTTATTCTGGATTATTGTCTCTGAAGTATTTACTTTCTTATTCACTTCCATTGTTTCTTTCCACATTTACATCTGATCAAGCAACTCTTTATCAGTATATTTCTTCTGATTCTCTGTATCTGGGGTGTTCATTGGGTCAGCTTTTTTAGTAGAAGGGTTATTTTGTTTCTTCATAATAGCTGATGTGGATTTCTGCTTTCTTGACATTACGGGAGTCTTTTCTTAGTAGATAGTGGATTGTTATAACGATAAAATTATCCAGGGTACAGCAGTGTTTTGTGAACCTTCTATATAATTGTGTTTTTACCCCAAAGTACCTGACTGAGCAAGGAGGAAGCCTGTTGTTCCCTTCTGGAAGTGGCTTCTCACCTGTCAAGGAGTCCAGGACCTCCCTGTTGCCTGACTTTAGGGGTCCCACGTGGTCAGGCCAGACAGCAGTTTTCCCCCCAAAGTACCTGAATGAGCAAGGAGGAAGCCTGTTTGTGTCTTCAGGAAGTGGCTTCTCACCTCCGTTGCAGGGTCCAGGACTTCCCTGTTACCTGAGTTTAGGGGTCCGACATTGTCAGGCCAGACAGCAGTTTTTCCCACCACTGAATTAAAAGGTCCCACATGGTCAAGCTAGAGAGCAGTTTTCCCCCATTCCCAAATAACTGTGGGAGCAGTGCAAGCAATGCTGTCCTGTTCTGGGCCTTCTGGCATCGTGTGCTTCCTCAGAATGTCATTTTTTAAGGACTGACCCCTCCTAAGCACATACTCAGAGTACGTGGGATACAGATTCACCATGCCTGTCTCTAAGGAGCACTGTACTTGAAATCTTTGCAAGGCAGATTTGTTTGTTCTTTTGTGAGTCCATAACAATATAGTCAGTGCACAACAATGCAAAGAAACCTGTTTTTCCTTTGGTCTTCTTATTTCATTTTCCAACTTTTAGATGGCTAAGAAACAATAGAAACCATGAAGGTGCAAATTCACCTTGGTCTTTAAACTGACATCCTTGCTCATTATCACTTTAAAGAACCCCTTAGCAGTACATTTTCCCAGTGCAGTGTTTATTGTGATTTCTTTACTTTGATTGGGATCCAAGTAAAATTAAATCCATTACAAATTACATCTTTTCTCTGTCTCTCATGATGCTACATATTCGTCTAATAGCAAAGTTTTTCGAGTGATTTAGTAAGAAACTAAGAGAAACATAGAACAAAACAACTGTTGTTCTTACGGAAGGACAAAGTATAGTCAGAGTATCCTGCAAAAGAGTGAAAAGAGGTAGTGGAAAGAGGAGTGATTGTAGAATCAAAGACAAATAGAGAATGGCAAACAGACAAGATGCTTGAAAGGATGAATCTAAATACTTATGTCTGTGTCTATTCCAAGGAGCTCTGGTCTATCGAACATTGCACTGATAGCTGAATGTCGAGTTTTGAACTCACCGGCTGGTCCCATCAGAAAATATGGACAGTGTCCTGCTGAAAATATTTGTTGTTACTACCTGCTGTCAATCTGACTGTGACATGTAGCAAGTCTTTAAATAATGGATCTGGACTCTGCCTTATCTTGTACTATCTTCACTATTTATGACACATTTGAGCCAGGTATAACTGTCAATGTATCGGTCTACCTTTTTGAGAGTCACCCTCTCTTACACTAATGCTCCACCATTCCAGGCATGATGTCCGTCTCCAAGGACTGGCTCTTCCTGAAAACTTTCCCAAAACTAATGACATGAAATTCCACCATCCTTGCCTCCATGGAGCATCCTGGCTTCACTCACTCCAGAAGCAACCTGTTTGTTTTCTTGGCAACCTGTGGTGTGTTTAATACTCTTTTTTGAACATCACAATTTAAGACATGGATTCAGAAGTTATACTCAGTCATTGAGAAACTTACAGATGCAAAGCAATCAATTGAGAAGGCCATGGCTTGAATCAGGTGCACTTCTTTAAATTGGCATCATTTGTCTTTAGTATTCTGCAGAAGTGCCTGACAGAAGATTTTCCAAGTTCAGTGTATGCTAATTTCTTGACTGCTGGTACCAAGTGTATTGATTATGGATCCGAGTAAGATGAAAGCATTGGCAATTTTAATATATTCTCCATCTAGATAATGTTGCCTATTATCTTGGGGATGAGGACTTTTGTCTTCTTGATATTGAAATATAATCCATATTGTAGTCCTGATCATCTGCAGCAATGATTTAATTCTTCCTCACTTTCAGCAATCAAGGTTGCCATCTGCATGACACAGGTTGTTGATGAGTCTTCCTTCATCTTCTTCATAATTCTGGTTTCTAGAATGATTTGTTCAGCATACAGATTGTATAAGTATGGAAAAAGGCTACAGCCTTGAGGCACAACTTTCTTGATTTTAAACCATGTAGTGTTCTTTCCTCTATTTAGATATCAGCTTCTTGGTCCACATACAAGTTTGTTTTTTTTAATTAAATTTTATTAGTTTTAATGAACATTTACAGAGATTTTGGGTTTTCATTCATTCATTATTGCACTGTTTTCTCCACCCTCATCCCCAGTTCGTTCTTC
>NW_006400036.1:782683-806528 GCF_000299155.1 Elephantulus edwardii
TTACCACTACAGCAGTGTAGTAGGATTTGAAATCAGGGAGTGAGATACCTCCTACCGTTCTTCTATTCTTAAGGAGTGCTTTGCTTATTTGGGGCTTTTCCCCATTCCATACGAAATTGGAGATTGCCTTTTACATCTCGTTGAAGAATGGAATTGGTATTTGTATTGGGATTGCATTAAATGTGTAAATTGCTTTTGGTAGTATTGCCACTTTCACAACCTTGAGTGTTCCTATCCATGAGCATATGAGTACAATTATGTGTTCTAATATTCCCATTCTTCTCAATGTTAGCCATAATTTGTCATGTTGTGATCTACACAGTCAAATGGCTGTGCATAGTTAATAAAACACAGAAACACATTCTTCTGCTGTTTTCTTCTTTTAGCCAAGATCCGTGTGACATCAGCAGTGTTATTTGTGGTGCTATGTCCTCTTCTAAATCCAGTTTGAATTTCTGGACATTTTTGTTGATCAAGAGTGCTGGTGTTGTGTTTTAAATAATCACTAATATGATAATTTCCAAATTATGTTGGATTATCTCTTTTGTGATTGGATATGCATACAGATCTCTTCCATTTAGTTGGTCAAGTTTCTTTCCGATTTCTTAGCACAGCCTGGTAAACACCTCTTGTGCTACATCTTACTGCAGGAATATATAAAATTCCTTCAGTTCCTGGGGTCTTCTTTTTTGCCACCAATGAAAATTGAATTTTTTTCCCTCATTACCATTGGCTCTGGATCAGACACTACTTCTGAAATGGTTCTGTGCCAGCTAGTTCTTTTTGGTGCAATGGCTATGCTTTCCTTCATGCTTCGTAGATCACTAATGATTTTTCCCATAGCATTCTTCAGTATTAAAGATCGAGGCTTGGAGTCATTCTTCAGGTCTCTCATCATGAGAAAAGGCGAGGGAGTCCTTCCCTTTTGATTTTCTGACTCTAGCTCTTTGAACATTTAGTTTTATAAGGTTTACTTTGTCTCTTTAAACCTCCTTTTGACATCTGTTCAACTCTTTTACTTCATCATTTCTTCCCTTTGGTTTGACTTCTCAATGTTCTAGTTCATTTTTCAGAGTTTCTTTTGATATCCACTTTGGACTTTTCTTTCTCTCTTGTTTTTTGCTTTCCTCATGGATAATATACTTGATGTCATCCCACAACTCATCTGGTCTTCCGCCTTGAAAACTCATGCAGGGTTGTTAGGAGTTGAAACCAACTTGATGTGGTAGGGAGTTTAATTTTTGGTTTGTTTGTGTGCTAAATAAGTTTAGCTACATTTCAAGTCAAACACTAAATAAACTAATACATACATTTGTTACAGTTTCTTCTCTCCTGCCATACTTATGCAATGCTAGTTCATCCCTAATATTTCTGGATAAACATGATCCCCAGAGTCTTTATGATCCCAAAACCTTTTAGAAGGTTATTTTTTTTAAACTTCATCTATTCAGATAAAACAAAAGGTCTTGAGGATTATTCCTTAAATGAAGAAACAAAGAATGGTACAGATGATGATGCATTTATGGTATGAGGAAATGAGGATCAGCTTGATTATTTGTGAAGGTGAGAATCTGGTGTCACATCTAGGGTGATACACAAACTCCTGTTAATGAGGAGTGGGAAATCAAGTGACCCTGAAACTTGTGACATATATATAATCTATATATCATACATTTATATCAGGTTATAAATAGAGAATATAAAAGGGTTGTTTTAATTAAAAATATAAAAAATTCTGATAGCATGAAAGCAACTTAAAAGTCAGCACAATAATAGGTAAATCAACTCTAATAAGATATAATAATGAGGAAAATTTAAGTCCTGATACATGTTGTTGTTGAGTCTTGTCAAGTTGCCTGCAACTCGTAGTGACCCTTTGTACAGTAGCTCTGAACCATGCCCTATCCTGAGCCAGTCTCACTGTCTCTGACATACCTCCACCCTATGACCCCAATTGCTGTGTCAATCTATTTCCTCTGGGGTCTTCCTCTCCACCCTTCAAACATGATGTCCTTCTTCAAGGACTGGTCCCTCCTGGCCACATGTTGAAAGTATCTAAGATATACTTACCTCCAAAGGAGTAACTTGGTTTCAAAATCCTTACCTCCAAGGAGCAACTTGGTTTCACCCTATCCAGACAGGACAGACCTGTTTGTTCTCTTGGCAGTCTTTGGTATATTCAGTATTCTCCAGCACCACAGCTCAAAAGGCATTGATTCTCCTTCTATCATCCTTAATCATTGTTCTGCTCTCTGATGCATAGCAAGTAACTCTAAAACCATGGCTTGGATCAGGTGCACCTTAGTCTTTAATATCATTGCTTTTGTGCATTCTGGAGGGGTCCCTGGCAGCAGATTTTCCTAATACAGTTCATCTTTTGATTTCATGATTGCTAGTGCTGCCAGTGGCTCAGTTGTGAGAGTCTTTGTCTTTTTTATGTTGTTTTAATCCATATTGGAGACTGCAGTCTTTTACCTTCTGCAGCAAATGCTTCAGGCCCTCATTAATTCCTCAAGCAAGGTTGAGTCATCCACATATCGCAGGTTGTTGATGAGTCTTCCTCCAATCCTGATACCACATTCCTCCTTTGCCGCGGGCGGCTCCAGTCGGGAGGGGCTTGTAAGCCTGAGGTCTAGGGTCTCGACGAGGGAACACGAAGGTGGGTAGAAGTTCGGTGAAGGGACGATGAAAGAACATAAGACAAACAGTCAAGGGATCTTGATGATTTTAATTCTAAATCATTCTAATTCTCCTTCTTCTTCCTTCCTTGCTTATTGCATTTAACATGATACATTTATATTCCATTTTTAAAATTAGAGGCTTAATCAACAGCCAGAAAAACAACAAAAGTAAGAATAAAGTTTACATTATTTTCTTGCATACAGCTATTCTTTATGGTCATGGTTCCTTAGTAATTGGAGAGCTTGGTAGACAATGGCTTTTCGCTTAAACATTATTTTTTAAAAAAATCCTGTTCTCAAACTTGTTTGGGTTACAAAGTTACAAAGTAAAAAAGTTATATTTTAAATTTAAGCTGATACATTTTACATTTTTAGCTGAATTTACAATATTATTTATTTCCATTCAAAAGACAACACTTTTACACTTTCCATTATTCCAGGGGTGATCACTATCTTAATAAGGGGGTTTAGGTTCATACAAAGGATGTTTTGGGTCATAATATTGCCTAAATTCATCATCCCAATCTTGTGTCTCATGATCTATTTTACCACCTATTACCTCACATAACATCTTTCCTTTGGTCACTTTCAAACCTTTTGAAAAATATATCTCAAAAAACCATCAGGGTGTTTTGCATTAAACTCATCATATTTTCCAGTATATGGAAGAGGTTTATTTGTAGCCTCTGGAATTCTGTAAGGGCCTTTCCCAACAGAGGGCTGCACAAACAACCATTACCTAACAGATAAACAATTCTTCCACCTGGTGTTCTCATGGTGGGGGGCAAGGGTTTGCGTTTTTCCTTTGAAGGAGTTCTTATAAGCCCTAGAAATCTAAGAATCTCTGGAGTGGTCATCTCTGGGATTTCCACCATTAATTCTTTTTGTTATAATGCATCCGTGAATTCCCTTAAAATCATATTATTCTTGAGAAGTTTTAGTAATGCTAAAAGAACCGGAGGTAATGTTTGCATATCAAAGTCGTCACCTCCATTTAGTTCTTTCTGGGAACATCTAGCAAACTTTTAGTAGGAACACTTTGTGTAAAGAACACAGCCTTTTTTCCCTGTCCAACATAGAAAACACAAAGAGACAATAGAAGAGAAATTACAGAAAGGCCAAGAACAATCATGGAGAAAGCACACGTTCCCGAGAGGCTGACTTCCTTGAAGTTTTCACGTCAATCGGGTGATTTTGTCACGCATACTCCAATGGAGTTGGTGTGGCATTTCTCCCTTTTTTATTTTTTAATTGAAGCTCAAAGATATCTTGGCGTTAAGAAGAGACAGCTTTAAAGATTAAACTAAAAAAGACTGGAAAAACAAAGACAACAATTAATATAATCCCTCCTACTACAGCCATTATAATGACTGCGTGTAACTAATTAAAAGGATCCATATGCTGAAGTCCATTTTGTAAAGATTTAGCCAATTGTTCTATATCAGGGATATCTAAATGAGCTTGACTGACAGCACTTATCTCATCTTGCAAATTCTTTAAATTATGGGTTATGTCATTATCTCTCCAAATTCCCAATAAATGATTTTTCGTGATATTCCAATTCATATTTTCATTATACTTCAATGGATTTACACAAATAAATTTAAATTCAGCATGACACCTGGTGGATAACTGAATTTTTAAATTACTTACTTCCTGTCCAGTTGCTAAAACTACATCTTCAAGAACATTTAATTTTTATTCTAATTTCTTATCAATCATTTGTTGTTCAACTAAAGCTAAAGAAACATTCTTACTTAAATCATTTACATAATTAGCAGTATTTACTTTATAAACTAATGCAACAGTAGATACAGTCAAAGAAGTTAAAGTAGCTATTAAAGCACTTATTCCTAATATTAAAGCACCAACAAAATGTTTAGGCCTAATTAATTCATTCACATTTTCTAATAATTGCATTGCAGAATTATCATACCAAGGCTTATCTTTTAATTCCACAGGTAGCATTACATAAGCAGGTCTTTGCAATAACATAATAACTGAATAACTTTTATTAAATCCAGAATTTAAACAATTTGTCAAGAGACATGATACACATTTAATATGATAAGAATTTCCATGTTTTGTAATGATCAGTTTTTGTGGTGAGCCAGCTAGTATTCCATAAGGATATCCTACACAGGCTTTTATAGAGATTGGCTTTGGTGTCTCTTCCTTGGGTTTTTTTTTAGCCACAACATATTAGTTGCTGCAAGAAGTCTAAATAAGTCTGGATGTATTGCAGTAATATTATGAATAGGAGAATGACTCACATAGATGGGAGACACCCATCCAGGGATAAACCATCTTCTTAGAGGTTCCCCATAAATATTTGGTGTATAATTATTAAATTTTTGTGTCTTGTTCAAGAAATATTCTGTATAATTAAAATCCGGACGACTAACTGATTAATTATAAAGGTAATCAGCAGCGCCCATTGGTGTATATTTTGATGCCTGTTTATTTCCAAATCCACAATCAAGCCATTTAGGAGACTTAATTAAAGAATCTCAAAGGCGGTCCTTATCATGATATTTTTGAATGCAATCTGGCAATGGCATGTTTTCACTTGGCTTTACAAAACTTTCATTATAATTGTGATATCCAAGAGTCATCATTGTGAGCTCTCACACAAGTCTTTTATTAGACTTGGGTTTATTAGATGGATCTGGAACATCAGTAAGAAAAGTCTTGTAATTAGTAGGTAGACAGCTTTGAGGCACTTTTCCTGTGAGCACAAAGCGCAAAGGAGAAGTATTTACCATTCCTTCATAATCAATATTGGTAGAAATTACATGTTGAATTTCATAATCAGCTAAACCACCCATCAGGAAACTATCATTTGTCATTACTTTGATGTGAGCCTCATCCCCCCAGCTAACAGGATGTAACACTGGAGGTTGAGGAACATAGGCCCAATATTGGTAACAACCTACAGCTTGTACCTGAAGTGTCAATATAGCCAAGATAGCTAGAAATAAATTCTCTATTGTCAGCGGTTTGCCTAACTTGACTGAAGACTCGGAGGCACTTGTCAGCTTCTTAATCTGACCCCAGGTTGGAATCTCAGCTGTTCTCGTGGTTTTCGCCTGTTGAGGAGAGAGCTGAAAATTCCTCATCTTGTATATGAGCCCTTGCATCCGGTGATGGTGTTGACGTGACTGTCTCATTCGACACTTCATTTCTTAAGGTGACAGGTTCGCTGTAAGGTCGGATGCAGTGGTCAGGAGCCCAAATTGTAGATTCAGCATTCTGTGGAAAAACACGAGCATACTCTCTCCCCGAGGTTAAAAGTACATTTGGTTCTTTCTATTCTCCTGTTAATAAATCTTTCCATTTGACTTTAGGTAGAGGATTTGCATTTTGACTTCCCCAATGTCTGTCTATAGTAGTTTGACCTTTAGAGTCTGAATTCAAATAATTTAATTAAAAAATTGAATGCATGAGCATATGATAAGGTGAATAATAAGAATTTGACTGCTTTAACCTCTGCAATTGATTCTTTAAATTTTGATGCATTCTTTCAATGATTGCCCATCCTTGGGGATTATAAGGAATCCCAGTTGTATGCTCTATTTTCCACTTTAAACAAAAGTTTTTAAATGACTTGGAAACATAAGCTGGAGCATTGTCAGTTTTAATTCTTTTTGGAATACCCAAATAACTAAAGCAATATATCAGATGCTGAATCACATCTTTAACTGCTTCTCGAGTTCTAGCAGAAGCTTCAGTAGCATGAGAAAAGGTGTCTACACATACATGTACAAAAGATAATTTTTTAAATTTTGGAATATGTGTCACATCTATTTGCCAAAGCACATTAGGTTTCAGTCCTCTAGGATTAACTCCTTGTTTTTTTTATTTCTTATCTACAGGTGTTTTATTCTTATGGAATTTAGACTTGCACTCATTTTTTTAATGTTTCCCTTTTTGACATCTAGGCCATAGACCTGGTGCTTGGTTCCCCTTCTTTGGAGGAGGGCCATTCCCTGGGCAAGCAATGCTAAAATGTCCCATTTGTTCACAGGAAAAACACTTAATCTTTTCATTTCCCTTTTTCATATTTTGGACAAAAGTAGCAAAATGTTGTCCATTCATGGCAGCAGCATATGCAACTCCTTGCACAACTGCTGGAGAAGCATCAATACATGCTTTCACATAATCCTGAACTGTCCCTGTTCTCCTAATGGGTCTAATGAATTCTTTACACAGAGTATTTGCATTTTCCCAAGCAAGCTGTTTAAGTAACATTTCAGTTCCCTCAGATGGAGGAATCATTTTTTGTAAAGCTTCTTCAAGCCTAGCAAAAAATCTTCATAAGGCTTACCTTGCTTTTGCCTTATTCCTGTTAAGACTGTTGTTTTCCCATCAGCTCCTGGCAACTTTCTCCAGGAAGCCATGGCCATTCTAAACACCTCTTTAAGAATGGATTTTGGGATTTTCATCTGCTTAGTAGGCAGAACAAAATCACCTGAGCCAGCCAACATTGCCATAGTTGGCTTATTTCCTCCTCTTTTAAGAAGCATTTTGGCAATGAGTTCTTTGCACAGATCCTCATATTCCATTCTCCAAAGGACATACTGACCTGGAGGAAGTACAGACTTAGTTGTTTGATACCAATCATAAGGGGTCAGCCAAGTACTGGACACATTTTCCATTAGCTGTACTGTGTAAGGAGATCCAGGGCCCATGTTTTTAACTGCATATTGTAATTCCTTTAATGTCTTTAAAGGAAATGGTTCCCAGTTCACTTCATCACTCTCATAAAAGGCCACTGGACAGGTTAAAGAATAATCTCCCTGTTTTCTAGCTTTGTGAACTGTACCCAAAAGCTCATGTTTCTAGTTGTTAACTTTTTTCTAGTTTTATTATTTTTTGGCACATCTCCATAGCTAGGTGGCGGTAGTGCATTTAGGGCCTTTTTGGAAGAGGTCTGGAACATTTGAAAAGGCCCATATCCATCATCCTCCCAATGATGCTTAGCTGCTTCTTCCTCTAAATCGGCCTCATTCTGGGGGTCTAACCATTCATCATCAGGACCTTCCTGAGCCACAGCCTGCGCTAAAACCTCTTCAGAAGAAGAATATTTCTTTTTACTGTCTGAAATTAAGGAAGCAGTCTTCTCATCCTCAGCTACTGAAGGAGCCTCTTCCATGAAGGTCTCCATTTCACTCTTATCCATTAGCATGTCTCTAATTTGTACTGACACAGCAAATGCTTGTACTGGGACTTCCCCAGCACCCTTTGCTTCATAAAAACGTCTTGTATCAGCACCTACCTTCTTCCAGTTGCAAAGAGAAAGACTACCTTCCTCTGGAAACCAAGGACTTACTTTTAACATAAAATCATAGAATTCATTTAAACTTGGGGGACTTTTACCCTGTGAGCAGCTAACACATGACTCAAAACTGAAACAAAAAGATTTTTACCTTTTGAGTATAATTGTCCCATGATTAATATCTGCACTTACTCATCTTAACCCAGTGAATATGCTTCGGGCGAACCTGCAGCATTCTGCAACAAGAGCCGACTTCTGACCTAAAAATATTTAAAGAAACAAAGAGGAGAGTTAGCTTACCCGGGTATTCCGCACTTTCGAGCCCCACGTTGGGCGCCAAATGCCACGGGCTGCTGGAGGGGCTTGTAAACCTGAGGTCTAGGGTCTCGAAGAGGGAACACGAACGTGGGTAGAAGTTTGGCGAAGGGACAATGAAAGAACATAAGACAGTCAAGTGATCTTGATGATTTTAATTCTAAATCATTCTAATTCTCCTTTCTTCCTTGCTTATTGCATTTAATATGATACATTTATTTTCCATTTTTAAAATTAGAGGCTTAATCAACAGTCAGAAAAACAACATAAGTAAGAATAAAGTTTACATTATTTTCTTGCATACAGCTATTCTTTATGTTCATAGTTCCTTAGAGAGCATGAAAAGCTATTCTTTATGGTCATGGTTCCTTGGTAATTGGAGAGCTTGGTAGACAATGGCTTTTTGCTTAAACATTTTTGTTTTAAAAACCTGTTCTCAAACTTGTTTGGGTTACAAAGTTACAAAGTAAAAAAAGTTATATTTTAAAGTTAAGCTGATACATTTTACATTTTTAGCTGAATTTACAGTATTATTTATTTCCATTCAAAAGACAACACTTTTACACTTTCCATTATTCCAGGGGTGATCACTATCTTAATAAGGGGGTTTAGGTTCATACAAAGGATGTTTTGGGTCATAATATTGCCTAAATTCATCATCCCAATCTTGTGTCTCATGATCTATTTTACCACCTATACCTCACATAACATCTTTCCTTTGGTCACTTTCAAACCTTTTGAAAAATATATCCCACAAACCATCAGGTTGTTTTGCATTAAACTCATCATATTTTCCAGTATATGGAAGAGGTTTATTTGTAGCCTCTGGAATTCTGTAAGGGCCTTTCCCAACAGAGGGCTGCACAAACAACCATTACCTAACAGATAAACAATTCTTCCACCTGGTGTTCTCATGGTGGGGGGCAAGGGTTTGCGTTTTTCCTTTGAAGGAGTTCTTATAAGCCCTAGAAATCTAGGAATCTCTGGAGTGGTCATCTCTGGGATTTCCACCATTAATTCTTTTTGTTATAATGCATCCGTGAATTCCCTTAAAATCATATTCTTGAGAAGTTTTAGTAATGCTAAAAGAACCAGAGGTAATATTTGCATATCAAAGTCGTCACCTCCATTTAGTTCTTTCTGGGAACATCTAGCAAACTTTTAGTAGGAACACTTTGTGTAAAGAACACAGCCTTTTTTCCCTGTCCCACCTAGGAAACACAAAGAGACAATAGAAGAGAAATTACAGAAAGGCCAAAAACAATCATTGAAAAGCACACATTCTGAGAGGCTAACTTCCTTAAAGTTTTCACCTCAATCAAATGATTTTCTCACGCAGACTCCCTTGGAGTTGGTGTGGCACTCCTTAAAAGTCCATCCTACAGAATGATCCACATGTAGCTTGAAAAAGTTTGGAGAAAGAATGTAACCTTTATGTGTGCTCTTCACGGTTTCTAACCATGTACTGTTTCTTTGCTCTATTCCAGTGAATGCTTCCTGCTCTAAGTACAGGTCTGCATGAGCATAATTGAGTGTCCTGTGGTTCCATTCTTCTCAAAGTTAGCTACAATTTGTTGATCTATACAGTCAAATGTCTTTATATAGTTATTAAAACACAGATATCTGTGATAGATATTGTTGTTGCTATGTGCTGTCAAGTCACTTGTGCCTTATAGTGACCCTATGTACAACAATTCTGCACCCTGCTCTATCTTGAGCCAGCCTCATGTTCTCTGGCCCACCGACCCCAATGACCCCAGTCAGGGAGTCAGTCCATCTCACCCAGGGTCTTCTTGTCTTGCACTGTCCCTCCTCCTTTCTTAGCATGATGTCCCTCTTTAAGGACTTATCCCTTCTTGCAATTATGCCCAGTATATGTCAGATGGAACTTCGAAATCCTTGCCACCTAGGAGCAGACTGGTTCCGCCTTCTCCAGAATGAACCTGTTTGTTCTCCTAGGGGCTGCTGCTGTTGTTGTTAAGTGCCATCATGCAGAGTACAACTCATAGCGACCCTGTGAACATAAATATGCAAACCCTATTCTATCCTGTGCCATCCTCACACTTCCTTCCATACAAGAGCTTACTGCAAGGGTTGCCACAAGAATCCACTTTCAGTCACTGATAGGCAACATTGTGATAGATGGAGAAGAAACTGTCACTAACTTCCTCTTCCTTGGATCCACAAGCAGTCAGGAAATAGAGACACATTTCACTGGGAAGATCTACAGTCAGAAAGCTCTCCAAATTATGGGAAGTAACAATGTCAGTTTGAGGACTAAGGTGTGTCTGATTCAGGCCATAGTCTTTTGGAACACTTGTGATGCATCTGAGAGGTAAACAGTGAATAAAAAAGACAGAGGAAGAATTGATGTCTTTAAGCTGTGGTGTTAGAGAACAGTACCGAACATCCCATGGACACCCAGAGTGCTCTTTGGAGCCAAGGACAGTGAGGCTTCATGTCATGTACTTTAGGTGTGTTGCTAGGAGGGGTATTCCCTTGAGAAGGACATGATGATAGGAAGGATGGAGGGTCAGTGAAAGAAAGACCCTCGACGTTGTAGTTCTTAATGCAAAAAACAAGGAGTCAGGAATTGACAGCCTAACAATTGACATATTTCAACAAACAGAAGAAGCTTCCCTGGACACGCTCATCAGATTGTGCCAAGAAATCTGGAGGACAATCACCTGGCCAATGGATGCGAAGAGATCCATATTTGTTCCTATTCCAAGAAAAGGTGACCTGACAGAGTGTGGAAATTACCGTTCCAAGGCAGTATATTCAGTACTTCTATTCAACACCACAACCCAAAATCTCTTCTATCATCTTTAATCATTGTCCAGCTTTCTGATATATAACAAGTATTTGTGGAGTCCATGGCCTGGATCAGGTGCACCTTAGTCTCTAGACTGACTTCATTGCTCATTGGTACTCTGGAGCGGTCCCTCACAGCAGATTTTCCCAGTCCAATTAGTCTTTTGATTTCCTGTCTAATAGTACCAAGAGTATTGCTTGTGGAGTCAAGCTGAAGCTATTAACAATCTCACTCTTCACCGTCCATCATGTTGCTGTCAAATGAGCCCAGTAGTGAGAATCTATTTTCTTGATGATGAGCTTCAATCCATATTGAAGGCTGCAGTCCTTGACCTTCTGCAGCAAATGCCTCAGATCCTCCTCAGTTTTAACAAGCAGTGTTGTGTCATCTGCATAACACAGGTTTTTATGAGTGTCACTTCAATCCTGATAACACATTCCTCCTCCTAGAGGCCAGCCTCCCAGATGATCTGTTCCACATATAGATTGAAAAGGTATAGAGATAGGATGTATTCTGCTGTACATCTTTCCTGATTTTGAAACATGCAGTCTTTCCTTGCTCGTTCTGAAAGGTGCCTCCTGGCTCAAGTATAGGTTTTGCATAAGCACAATAAGGTGGTCTGGGATTCCCATTCTTCTAAGAGTGAGGCACAGTTAGTTATAATCCACACAGTCAAATGCCTTTGCTTAGTCAATGAAACACAGGTTGATAACTCCTCTGGTACTCTCTACTTTCAGCCAAGATCCATCTACATTTGGCTATGATGTCCATTAGTGTCATTGCTTCTTCTAAACCCAGCCTGCACATCTGGTAGTTCTCTATTCATGTTCTTTTCCGGTCATTTTTGGATCATTTTCCTTGCATGTGATGTTAATGATATTGTTTGATAATGTCCTCACTCTGTTGGGTCCCCTGTTTTTGGAATGGGACAAATATGAATCTCTTTCAGTCCATTGGCCATGTGGTTGTCCTCCAGATTTCTTAGCACAACTTGATGAGCGCATCCAGGGCAGCGTCTGTTGTTTGAAATATTTGTTGATGCAGTGTCTCCTGGGGACTTGATTTTTTGCTAATTCTTTCAGAGCAGCTTGAACTTCCTCTTTCATCACAACAGGCTCTTGATATGTGTTGTTTAATGAAATTCTTCTGTGTCAGCCAATTCTTTTCTTTTTTTTTTTTTGTCTGACTAGAGCAATGGTGTCTCTCTGGAGACTAAGATCCGCCTGATACAGGCCATGGTTTTTGCAATCACTTGTTATGCATCGAAGAGTTGGACAATGACTAGGGAGGATAGAAGGAGAATTGACGCCTTTGAGCTGTGGTCCTGGAGAAGAGTATTCAATGTACCATGGACTGCCAAGAAAACAAACAGAATCATCCTGGAGAGGGTTAAACCAGGCTACTCCTTGGAGGCAAGTATTCTGGGGCTTTGTCTGACATACTTTGGACATGTTGTAAGGAGAGACAGGTCCTTGGAGAGGGACATCATGCTTGGTAGGGTGAAGGGACAGCGCAGGATGGGAAGACCCCCTATGAGTTGGATTGATTCAGTAACTGGGGTAGTCGGGATGGGTGTGTCAGAGGCAATGCAATTGGCACAGGATAGAGCAGGGTTTAGGGCTGTTGTGCATAGGGTCGCTATGAGTTGCAAATGACACGATGGCACATAACAACAACCACAACATTCTTTTTGGTACAGTGATTCTGTATACTCCTTCCATCTTCTTTTGCTGCTTTCTGGATCATTCCTATTCTTCACATAGTGACGTTAAGTATTGCCAAGTCAAAGATTGAATTTGTTCTTTGTTGCCATTCAAGCATTTAATTTGTTCTTTTGTTCCTTCCCTTTAAGAAGTGCGAGGCAAGATTGGCTCTTTTGATTTTCTGACTCCAGCGCTTTCATTATAATACTTTGTTTTGTCTTCCTGGGCTGGCCTTTGAAACCTATTCAGATCCTTAACTTGCTGCTTTCTTCCCATTGCTTTGGCTTCTCAGTGCTCCAGTGCAATATTTAGTATCTTCTGACACCCTCCTTGGTCTTTTCTTCCTCCTCTGTCTTTGTTATGATCTTCTGTATTCTTTGTGGATGATACTGTTATCCTGTCACAGCTCATCTGGTTCCTTAGTGTTCAAGGCCACAAATGGGATAGACTCAAGGTTGAATTTTGGTTCCTGTGGATTTTATTTAACCTGTTTAGTCTGAACTTGTGAGTAGTTCATCACCTGCCCTAATTTTCACCTTTGATAATGACTTTCTCCAGTGATGCTTGTGCAGACCATCAGGTGAAATCCATGTGTATGGTTTGCTGTTTATGTTTATTATAAAAGGAATTTACAAAGAAAACTCATTGATTGTGCAGAATTCTATCATTTTTACCCCATCCTCATTTCTGTCACTAAGTCCATGTTTTCCAACTACTTATCCTTATTCCCTATTCCCAACTTTTGCAGTCCAGTCACCCATTATTATGAATGCATGATGGCTGCATATTCAACCGACTTTTGACAGCAACAGTTGGTAGAAAGCATTTATTTCCTCCTCTTTGGTTCTGGTTGTTGGTGCATATTATTTGAATGATAGGAGTATTCACCAAACTTCCAAGTATTGTTGTTGTTAAGTGCCACTGAGTTGTAGACGATTCATAGCGACCATACAAATAAAAGATTTGAACAATTTTGTATAACTTTCATCATTTCTCCAAGTTAATGGGATTTCTGGAGTCAAGCTATTTAGGAAATAAAGCTTGTTTTAATCAGGAGCTCCATTGAACACTGTCTACCACAAGTAACCATTATCACATTTGACACATCAGTGTCACTGATAAAGATATTATCCTGTCACACACAACATTGAATTTCAAGATGGATCTAGAAATGTCCTTTAAACTACAAAAATGACTCCATATTTCCTTGCCCTTTCATCTGTGCTTTAGTATTAATTGTCTGATTTCAAATGACCAATGCCAATCCATCTCACTTTGTCAATACCTAGTATGTCAGTATTTATGTGTTCCATATTTTTATTAAGATGTCCAATTTTTCTACATTCATACTTCTCACGTTCTTTGTTTCAGTCATTAGTTCTGCTTACAACTGTCCTTCTTCCTTTTTTCCTTCATATATATTTAAAAGGTCTTAAGAAAGGACTCATATTCCTGATTTGGAACCATGCAGTGTTTCCTTACTCTGTTCTGAAAATTACTTCCTGACCTGAGTATGTTGTTGTTGTTATGTGCCATTGAGTTGCCTACATAGAGACACTGTGTACAACAACTCTGAAATCTGCCCTATCCTGAGCCAGTCTTACTGACTGACACACCTACTCCCATTGCCCTAGTTACTGTATCAATCCATCTTATCAGGGGTCTTCTTCTCCCGCACTGTCCCTCCACTCTTCTGAGCATGACTGGTCCCCCCTGGTCATCTACCCAAAGTATGTAAGATAGAGCTTCAAAATCCTAGCTCCAAGGAGAAACTTGGTTTCACCCTCTCCAAGACTGACTTCTTTGTTTTCTTGGCAGTCCATAGTAAGTTGAATACTCGTCCCTAGCACCATAACTCAAAAACGTAAATTCTTCTGTCCTCCTTAGTCATTGTCCAGCTCTTTTATGCATAACAAGTAATTGCAAAGACCATGGCCTGGATCAGGCACACCTTAGTCTCTAGACTGACTTCGTTTCTTCTCAGTTCTCTGGAAAGGTCCTTACAGCCAATTTACCTAATACAGAGAGGAAGAGATCTATTTTCATTCCTATTCCAAAGAAAGGTGATCCTACAGAGTTTGGAAATTATCAAACAATATCATTGATTTCACATGCAAGCAAGATTCTACTGGAGATTATCAAAAAACAACTTGAACAGCACATCAACAGAGAAGTGCCAGAAGTGAAGGCTGGGTATAGAAGAGGTCGTGGTACTAGGGAAATTTTAGATAATGTTAGATAGATCTTGGCTGAAAGCAGGGAGTACCAGAGGAATGTCTATCTGTGTCTCATTGATTATGCAAAGGCGTTTGACTGTGTGGATCATGGCAAAGCCTGCCTGACTCTAAGGAGAATGAGAATCCCAGACCAACTCATTGTGCTTATGCAAAACCTATACTTGGACCAGGAGGCAGTTGTCAGAACAGAGCAAGGAAACACTGCATGGTTCAAAACTGGGAAGGGTGTACACCAGGGATGTATCCTATCTCCCTACCATTTGACCTTTATGCAGAACAGATTTTCTAGGAGACTGGGCTGTGTGAGGAGAAATGTGGCATCAGGACTGGAGGGGGAGGTTCATAAAAAGTCTGCATTATGCAGATGACACAACGCTGCTTGCTGAAACTGAGGAGGACCTCAAGCGCTTGTTGCAGAAGGTCAAGAACTGCAGCCTTCAATATGGATTGAGGCTCAATATCACGAAAACAAAGATTCTCACCCATTGGCAAATTGGCAGCATCAGGATGGATGGTGAAGAGATTGTGATGGTTAACAGGTTTAGTTTTCTTGGCTTCACAGTCAACACTCTTAGTACCAGTAGCCAGGAAATTAAAAGATGTATTGTGATGGAAAAGTCTGCAGTTAGGGACCTCTGCACAGTGGTGAAGAGCAGTGGTGTTACTCTGGAGACTAAGATGCACCCGATACAAGCCATGCTCTTTGCAATCATTTGCTATGTGTCAGAGGTGGACAATGCCTAGGGAGGATAGAAGGAAAATTGATGCTTTGAGTTGTGGTGTTGGAGGAGAGTACTGAATATACTATGAACTGCTAAGAAAATGAATAAGTTCATCCTAGATAGGGTCAAACCAGGCTGCTCCTTGGAAGCAAGGATTCTGAAGCTTCATCTAACATACTTTGGACATGTTGCAAGGAGGGAACCATCCTTGCAGAAGGACATCATGCTTGGGAGGGTGATGGACAGTGCAGAAGAGGAAGACCCTCTATGAGGTGGATTGATTCAGTGACCGGGGTAATCAATAGTAGGCGTGTTGGATACAGTGAGATTGGCAAAGGATAAAGTAGGGTTTAGGGCTGTTGTACGTAGGGTCGCTATGAGTCTCAGGTGACTTGATGATACATAATAATGTGTCTTTTATTTCCTGACAGCTGGTGCCAAGAGTGTTGACTGTGGAGCTGAGCAGGCTGTAATTTTTAACAACTTCAATGTCTTTTCCATACATCATAGTGTTGCCAGCTGATCCAGTGGTGACTATCTCTGCCTCCCTGATGTTGAGCTTGAATTCATATGGAAGACCATGGTCCTTGACCTTCTCCAGCAGGTGCATCTGGTCCTCCTCAGTTTCAGCAAGTAAGGTTGTGTCCTCTGCATAACATAAGTTTTTGATGAGTCTTCTAATTCTGATGACACCCTCCTCCTCGTAGAGCCCAGCCTCCTGAATGATCTGCATACAGATTGAAAAGTATAGAGAACAGGAGTCATCCCTCACACACTCCCTTCCTGATTTTGAACCATGCAACATTTCCCTACTCTATTCTGAACACTGCTTCCTTGTCTTCCCTGCTTTGTTCTGAGGACTGCTTCCTGGAAGAAGTATAGGTTTTGCATAAGTAAAATCAAGTGTTCTGGGATTCCCATTGTCCTCTAGGTTAGCCACAATTTGTTGTGATCCACACAGTCAAATGTCTTTTTAAAGTCAATTAAACACAAATAGATACCCCTCTGGTACTCTGCTTTCTGCTAAGATCCATCTGATATTGGCTAGAATGCCTCTGGTGCCACACCCTTTTCTAAACCCAGCTTGTATATTTCTGGCAGTTTTCTGTCAATGTAGTATTCCAGTCATTTCCAGACAATCTTCACCAGGATTTTTTTCTTTTTTTGCATGGGATATGGGTATATTGGATTATAATTTCTATACTCTGTCAGGTCACTTTTTTTTTTTAAATGGCAATAAATACGGGTCTCTTCCAGTCAGTTGTCCAGGTAGTTGTTCTCCACATTTCTTGGCATAATTTGGTGAGCATCTGTTAGTTGAAGTACGTCAATTAGTAATCCATCAATACCTGGGGCTTAATTTTTTCCCTCAACTCTTTCAGAGCAGCCTGAACTTCCTCCTTCATCACCATTGACTCTTGATCTTACGTTGTTTCTTGAAATTCCTCTGTGTCAGCCAATTCTTTTTAGTACAGTGATTCTGTATACTACTTCCATCGTCTTTTAATGCTTCCTGGATCATTCAATATTCTACCCATAGCATCCTTATGTTTTAGGTTCTTCTAATAAGTGGGGGTAGAATTGCACTCTGCCTGCTGTCTGCCTCTTGCTATCTGCTACCCGACCTTTGATGAGAACTCTGTCAGTCAATCACAAAAGTATTGGGATCCTCTAATTTGCCAAAGTGTGTAACCACAACCTTTACTTGTACCTGCGTAAACGCAGTGACAGATGCACTGAAAGTTGACATTTGAGGAATAGTGACTCTTAAGTAGATTCCTGTGTGGTTCTTCTCGTGGCCTACAGTCCACTATGACTAATAACCTTGTGTGCTTCTATCTCTGTGAATCTTTTCTTCAGCCTAAGTATTAAGTATTAATGACAGTATTACAGTATGGTATGATATGATGAATTAAAATTACCTTTGCATGTCTCAGAAATAAAAAGAAGCTATGGTAATAAGTGAGGAAGTTCAACTGCTCCAAAGTAGTTGGCAAAGAGTTAAGGCCCAAGAAATTGATGGAATACCATTGACACACTTTAGAAAACAGATTCATCCTTGGTTGTGCTCACCAGATTATGCTAAAAAATATGGAGGACAGCTAGCTACCTGGTCAGCTGACAGGAAGAGAACAATATTTATTTTCATTCCCTAAAAGGATGAAACAACAGGGTGTTGAAATTACTGAACAATATCACTAATATCACATGAAAACCAAGTCTTGCTGAAGATTATCCAAAAATCACTAGGACTGCACCAACAAAGAACTGCAAGAAATACAGGTGGTTGTAGAAGAAGTGAGGCACTAGGGACATCATTGCCAATGCAGATGTATCCTGAATGAAAGCAGAGAGTACCAGAAGAAGGTGTATTTGTGTTTTATTGACCATGCAAAGGCATTTGACTGTGTGGATCACAACAAATTGTGGCTGACATTAGGAATCAGAACGTCAGAACTTGATTGTGCTCATGCTAATCCCACACCTAGACTAGAAAACAACAGAAGAGACCGTTGATTGCTTCAAAAACAAGAAACAGATGCATCCTTTCTTCATACCTTTTCAGTCTGTGTGGAACAGATCATTCGGGAGACTGGACTTTATGAAGGAGAATGCAGCGTCAGGATTGCAGGAAGACTCATCAGCAGTCTGTGTTATGCAGATGCCACAACCTTGTTCATCAAAACTGACAAGGTCGTGAATTGATTGCTTCAAAAGGTCAAGGACGCAGTCTTCAAAATAAATTGAACATCAAGATCAAGAAAACAAACATTCTCACCACTGGGCCAACAATACATGGAGAAAAGACTGAGTTTGTTAACAGATTAATCTTCCTTGGATCCACAATAAACACAGTAGAAGAAGACCCTGGAGGAGGTGGATTAAAACTGACTGTGGCAGTGGGAGTAGGTGTGTCAGAGATGGTGAGATTGGCTCAGGAGAGGGCAGGGTTTAGAGCTCTTATTTCTAGGGTTGCTATAAGTCATAGTCAACTTGATGGCACATAGCAACAACAACACAGAAAAATATCTTTACATAGACAATAAAACACAGACAAGTATCTTTCTGGTATGTTTTGATTTTAGCCAAGATCTATCTGGCATCAGCAGTGGTAGTCATAAATCTTTGTTCTCTAATAGTTTTGGCTTGACTTTCCAGAAGCTGCAAATGTTTCTGCAATATCTGTAGTGAACATATATGTCTGTGTGATATGAACATCATTGGTCTATAAAGTTTATATTTATTAGATCACCATTCTTTTGATACTAATATGGATTACTTCCAGTCAGTTGGTATGGTACCTATTTCCTTCTAAATATCGTGACATATAAATCCACCCTCTTTGGCTGACACTCCACCTTTCCACGTACGAAGGCTCTATCCAAGGAATAGCCTTTCCTAGCAGCATGGCCAAAATTTGTGAGAGAAAGTTTTGTCATCTTTGCTTCAAAGGAGGACTCAGGCTCAACTTTCTCCAAAACATATCTGTTTTTCTTTTGGCAGTTTATGGGATATTATCTTCTCTAGTACCACAGCTTAAACACATCAATTTTTGTTCTGTCATTCTTATTTACTGTCCAACTCTCAGACCATAGGAAGTGGTTCAAAGAACATGGCCTGAGACAGGTGCATCTAAGTCTTCAGACTTATGTTATTGCTCCTTAATAGTTTGGGGAGGAAAAAGAAACAAATCTGGGAGGTGCCTGACTTTAGATTTTTTTTTTTTTATAGTGCAATAAGACTACTGGATTCCTTTGCAACTGGTACTAAGGGTATTAATTGTGAAATAAGGTGAAGTCATTGATAGTTTAAATATTTTATCTATCTTTTATGTGTAGACATTATGATAAAGTATATAAGAAGTCTTGTGTCAAGGCTTTGTGCTGCCAATACAAAGGTACAGTGTTTGAATCAGTTAGCTTCTCCAAGGGAAAAGATGTTTAATGGAATTTACTGCCTCTGAAAAGCTATTGGAGGGTTGTTCATGGATTGATTCTACCTCTGTGGTACACAACAGGAAGAACAATATAAATATGATTTGAAGTTCCATCTCATACTTTTGGCACATGGCCAGGAGAGACTGGTCCTTGGAGAAGGACATCATGCTTGGAAGGGTGGAGGGACAGCGCAGGAGAGGAAGACCCCTGATGAGATGGATTGATAAAAAGACTGGGGAAATAGGCGTTGTTGTGTCAGAATTAGTCAGACTGGCTCAGGATAGGACAGGGTTCAGAGCTGCTGTACAAAGAGTTACTGTGTGTCATAGGTGACTCAACACTACATAACAACAACAAAATATATTTTGTAGAAAATATATAGAGATACATGTGTAGGGAGTCTGCTGTCTTAGTAGTAAGGTGTTGCACTTTCAGCACAAAGGTATGTAGTTGAAAGATGGGCAGTCTCTTCCTTTGCGATTTGCTACCCTGAAAACCCCAATGGAGCATCAGCAGTGAGTCTATTCCAGTTCTATAGCACACAACAACATACATTTATGAGCCTTGGTGGCATAGCCCATAGGAAGTTCTGCTGTTAAATCAAAGATAACACCTCTCTGGACGTTCATATCTACCAGAGCCTCTGTAAGTATATAAGTAAGTAAGATGTATAACCTCCTCTTGTGCGTTTTATTGTTAGGTGCCACCGATTTTATTACAACTCATAATGACCTATAAACAACAGCTCTGAACCATTAACTACTCATGTGCATGCTCAAATTGAAGTTAAAGAAGATGATTGTTGATGATTCTTCCTCCAATCTTGATGACACATTTCTCCTCAGACAGCCCAGCCTCCCAGATTATCAGTTCCTCATATAGATAGAAAAGGTATGGAGATAGGACAGATTGCTTGTGTACACCTTTCCCAATTTTGGACCATGCAGTGTTTCTTTGCTCTGTTCTGATGACTGCATCTTGGTTCAAGTATAGGTTTCTCATGAGTATGGACAAGTATTTTGGCATTCCTATTCTTCCCAGAGTCAGCCACAGTTTGTTGTAATCCACACAGTCAAACGCATTTGCATAATAAATAAAACATAGATAGCCATTCCTCTGGTATTCCCAGCTTCCAGCCAAGATCCATCTAACATTAACTACAATGTCCCTAGTACCACGACCCCTTCTAAACCCAGCTTTCACTTCTGGCACTTCTCTAGTGATGTGCTGCTCCAGTCGGTTTTGGATAATCTTCAGTAGAACCTTGTTTGCATATGATATCAATGATATTGTCTGATAATTTCCACACTCTGTTGGATCACCTTTCTTTGGAATGGGAACAAATACAGATCTCATCCAGTCAGTTGGCCAAGTGATTGTCCTACAGATTTCTTGACACAATTTAATGAGTACATGTAGGGCAGCATCTGTTAGTTTAAATATGTCAATTGGTATACCATCAATTCCTGAACCCTTCTTTTTTTTGCCAAATCTTTCAAAGCAGCTTGAACTGCCTCCTTAATCACCACAGTCTCTTGCTTATATGTTGTTTCATGAATTTCTTCTGTGGCTGCCAATTCCTTCTGGTACAATGACTCTGTATACTCTTTCCATCTTCTTGTAATCCTTCTTAGATGATTTCATATTCTGCTGAAAGCATCCTTAAGTATTGCAACTTGAGGCTTGAATTTGTTCTTCAGTTCCTTGAGGTTAAGAAATGCTGAGCGAGTTCAGCCTCTTTGATATATCTTGATATACATGTGAGATATATGTGTGTGTGTGTGTGTGTGTATATATATATATATATTTTTGTCATTGAGTTGTAGATGACTCATAGCAACAGCAACCTAATGAATGAAAGACCTGAGCACTGTTCATCGAGTTTTCGGAAGCAAGCCATTTTGCAAGTCAATTCCACTCCTGTTTCTGGGCCTGATTTAATCAGGAAGCTCCATCAAATACTGTCCACCATAGGTAACCATTATAGCATTTCAAACATCAGTGCCACAGTGTTTAGCATCCCAGCAACCATGAGTTACCTCTGTATAGCAATGCACAGACCATTGCTGTACCACTTAGAAAAATATTTTTCAAAATACAATTTAAACCAGGCCCGAGAGCCATAGGTCTCCAGAGCTATACTGTCCACCAAAAAGGGTTTTTAAATAGGAGGTCTTATCACATCACCTCACTTCCCTTAGTGAGTCAACATTCCACCCTATTGCTCACTAATATATCTACATATTTTACCTACATATATATAAACTACAAAAATACACACAGACACACACACACCCCACTCATACAGAGACCAGAGATTTTGAAGGAAATTCCTTACATGCTTGTAGGGTTTCCTAGGTCTTTTACAGCACAATTTGGCCCACATACTTTAGGCATGTTGTCAGGAGGGAATAATCCTTGGGAAAAGACATCCTACTAGGAAGGTCACAGCCCATGGAAAGGAAAGCCTTTGGAACAATAAACCCACGGTAAAACAAATAGTCTCTTATATCCTCAATTAAATTTATACCTAGGTAATTTATTGTAATAGGTGGTTATAAATGGGATCATTATTTCCTTTTCAGATTTATTATTGCTGTCATATAAAAACATAACATAGTCCGTGTATATGTATTGTCTTTGTATCCTGCAGCTTAGCGGAATGTTGTTGTTGTTAAGTGCCGTCGAATCACAGGCGACTCATAGCGACCCTATGAAGGAGAGTCCTTGACGCTTGGGTGCCTTTCATCCTCTCTCCAAGTTCATAGGGTTTCCGGAGGCAAGCTATTATGGAAGTGGATGCTACTCCTCCTTCCACGCTTGTTTAATCGGGGAGCTCCACCCCAATTTCAGTCCGCATTGGGTAGCCAACCATTAACACATTTGACACATCCATGTCACAGTGTTCAGCCTCACAGCAACGACAAGTGACCGCGGGACAGCAACTTGTACACCAGGGCTATACGATCTAGAGGAATGTCTTTGTCTTCGTCATCTTTTAATTTTAGATTTATTATAGATTCTTTGGAATTTTCTGTGTATAAGATGTGAATACAGATCTTTTTACTCTTTTCTGATTTGGATGCTTTGTATTTAATTTTCTTGCCTTGTTCACTGGTTAGCTTCCTCTACAATACTGAATAGATGTGGAAATTGTGGCTATGCTTACCTTGTTTCAAATCTTAATGGAAAGCTCTAAATCTTTCTCAATTGAGTATAATGTTGGCTGTTCATTTTTCATGTCCTTAATAATTTTCAAGAGCTTCTCTTCTATCATAAATATTTGTGTTTAAAATGTTAAAAGTATTTTAAATATTTAAAAAATTTTTGTTACTTGATTGAAAGCTTATAAAGCAAATTGATACTTTATTCAACAATTTACACATATTTCATCTTATAATATTCATCAAAGTACTTGCAGTGAAGTTTATTTTTTTCCCCTTTCTTCCTTGAGATTTTCATTTTCATTAATCCTTTTTGCCTACTATATTTTGTCATCAGGGCCTTATCTGCGGGCAAATGCTAGTTTTTGACCCTAGACTGACCTTGTTGTTTTCCGTACTCCGGAGAGATCCGTGACAGCATATTTTTACAATGCAATTTGTCTTTTGATTTCCTGACTGGTGGTGCCAAGGGTGTTGATTGTGGAGCTTAAGAAGTTGTAATTGTTAACGACGTCAATCTCTTCTCTAACTATCAGGGTGCTGCCAGTTGGCCCAGTGGTAAGAATCTTTGTCTTCTCGATGTTGAGCGTCAATCCATATTGAAGACTACAGTCCTTGATCTTCTGCAGCAAGAGACTCAGGTGTTCTTCAGTTTCAGCAAGCTAAGTTGTGTCATCTATATAACACAGGTTGTTGATTAGTTTTCCTCAGTCCTAATGCCACATTCTTCCCTTCTCTTAATGTCCTGCTTCCCAAATGATCTGTTTTGAATATAGATGAAAAGGTATGTTTTCTCCCTCATGTCGTTGGCCACCTTGTTTTTAGGCACCATATTGTTGACTGTTTTCTCACAGGCATCTCTCAAAGGTAACTGGCTTTCCAGCGGGAACAAGCCCTTGAAAGCTCTGACAGGCGTGGTCTTGGACGGAAGTGAGGATTGGGGACGGGCGTTTCTCACAGGCATCACTCAAAGGTAACTGGCTTTCCAGCGG
>NW_006400036.1:809978-821173 GCF_000299155.1 Elephantulus edwardii
AGGGTGGAGGGACAGCGCAGGAGGGGAAGACCCTCTATGAGATGGATTGATTCGGTGACTGGGGTAATCGGGATGGGTGTGTCGGAGGTGGTGCGGTTGGCGCAGAATAGGGCAGGGTTTAGAGCTGTTGTGCATAGGGTCGCTATGAGTCGGAAACGACTCGATGGCACATAACATTGTTGACTACGACTCATAGCTACATCATGAAAAAAGCTATGAACCTTGCCCCATCCTGTGGCATCCTGACCATCTCTGTAATATTGGAGCTCATTGTTAAAGTCACTGTGTCCAACTCATTGAGGGTGTTTTTCTCTTTTGCAGACCCTCTACCTTTCCAAGCATAATTTCTTTTTCTGAGGACTGGCCCCTCCTATCAACATCCCCAAAGTATAGGAAGCAAAGTTTCCCCATTCTTGCATTTATGGAGCACCTTGGGTGTACTTTCTCCAAGACACATTTACATGGTTTTTTTGCAGAACATGGAATATACAGTAATCTTCTCTAAAGCCACAATTCCAAGACATCAATTCTTCCATCATCCTCAATTGCCCATCTTTTAGGTGCATTGCAAATAATTGAAAAGACCATGGCCTGGATCAGTTGCACAGTAATCTTTATACTGACATCATTGCTCTTTAACCATCTGGAGAGGTCTTTGACAGCAGATTATCCCAGTGTATATGTTTGGGGTTTTTTAATTTCTTCACTGTTGGGAACAAGGGTGTTGATTATATGGACCAAGGAAGATGAAAGCATTGACTGTCATGATGTTTCCTATTGGCCCAATGATGTGGACTTTTGTATCAAAAGCTATATTCATTGATTTTTTCAGAAGCAGGCACTTCATGTCCTCAACAGTTTCATTAAGCAAGGTTGTGTCATCTGCATATTTCAGGCTGTTGATGAGTTTTCTTTTGATCCTGATGCCACAAACTTGTTTGTAAAGTCTATCTTCTTGAATGATATGCTCAGCATACAGATCGAATAGATATAGAAAAAGGATTTGACCCGTATGTAAACCTTTCTTGATTTTAAACCATGAATTTTCTCTTGCTTTGCTTTAACATCATTTTTTTGGTCTAGGTATAGGTTTCACTTAAGCACAATTAATCCTTCTGAGATTCCCATTTTTCACAATGTGTGCCATAATTTGTTGTGATCTACACAGCCAAATCCCTTTGCATGATCAATAAAAACACAAGGAGACATCCCTGGTATCCTCTGCTTTCAGTGCTGTATAAAGTGTGTCTATTTTTTTGACAGAATGTTGACTTTTATTCCAGCTCCAAAGGATGCCTAAAAGCCATAGTCTGAGGGGTTCCATCAGTCTTCTCTGGGACCAGTAGGCCTGATAGAAATGTGCTCCTCATCATTATACTCATCTTTCTCTTCAGCTATGTATTATGTATTCACGAGTTTTCTCCTTTTACATTCTCTTCTACTACTCACCTGTCACTTTGCAATACTGTGATGGCTCATGCATTATTGTGATGCTGGAAGCTATGTGACTGGTATTTCAATTATCAGAAAGACCACTAAATGGTTTCACTTGAGCTTCCAGTAAAAGAAAGACTAAGAAGCAGAACTGTCCATCAATTTCTAAAATCACAGACTTTGGAAAGCTTAAGGCATAACAGAAGAACACTGTTGGATATAGTGTTGGAAGATGAGTCCCTTAGATTGAAAGTCAAAACATGACTAGGTAAAAACTAGCTCTTTAAAGTTGTTGTTGCATGTCTTCATGTCGGAACCAACTGACAGGTGACCCTCCAGTGAGTTTTTACAGGCAGTAAACCTCATGAGAGGAGAATGCCCATCCTTCTCCCACAGAGCAGCTGGCAGTTTAGAGCTGTACACCTTTGGGATTGTGGGGGCACATTCTTAGCACTAGGCCAGCAAAGTTTCTTCCTCAAAGTAGAGTTTACTTTAATGATGTGAATGGAGTAAAGTTTTCACCCAGTAAAAGACAATCATTTTTTGATGTGCTTCTGTCTTGACGGTGTACAAAAAACAGTCATGAATGTTAAATAGTGAGTACATAGTGAATGTGGGAATCTCATGCATTCATTCATGTACATCACTAATTTGATGATGAGGCATTTGACTACCATAAGAGAGTCATAGACACTCCCACCGTTTATCTATACTTCATTGAATTTCTTCCCATTGATATTCAAAACAGAGGCTGAAATCACATAATGTCAATCCCTGCCACTTGATTCTAATTAAACAGTGAAATTCCTTGGGAAGAGAGTTGGAACTGGAGTATAGACAGTGAAGTACTTGCCAGTGTTTCTGAAGTGGAAAGAACTGAAAAAGAGATGCAAGCCTCAAGTTGCAATTCTGGGTTATGCTATGGGCAAAATCTTGAATGATCCAACAAACATCAAAAGAAGATGGATGGAATATACAGAATCACCATAACAAAAGGAAGTGACTGACATAGAACTCTTTCAAGAAGTACTATATGATTAAAAGCCAATGGTAATGAATAAAGATAGTCAGTTTTCAATAAAGGCATTGATAAAAAATAAAGCCCCAGGAATCTATAGGATACAAACTGAATGAAACAAAATGTTTCTGCTAACAGATGTAGCCTTGGATGTACTAACCAGTTTATGCTAGGAAAACAGAAGGCTACCTGGCTGAAAGACTGGAAGAGATGCATATTTAGTCCCAATCCCAAAAATGGTGATCCAACTTAATGTGGAAATTATCAGACAATATCATTTATGTAACATGTAATCAAAATACTGAAGATCGCTCAAAAAGGGCTAGAACAGTATACTGCCATAGAGCTTCCAGAATCATGTCTGATGTCAGATGGTACCAGTAGAATGGAGAATGTGGCACTGGGATCAGAGGAAGATGCCTCAGTAACCTACATTATGGAGCTGACATAACTTTGCATACTGAAAGTGAGTAGGATTTCAAGATCTGGCTGTAGAAGTTCACAGAATACAGCTTTCAATATTAATTGCATCTCAACATCAAGAAACATCCCCACTAGACCAATAAGCAATAATATCATAATAGAAGAAAAGATGAAAGCTGTCAATGACTTTATTTCACTTGGATCAATAATAAACACCCTTAGAACCATCATCAGGAGATGTAGAGACAAATTGCGCTGGAAAAGTCTGTAGCCAAGGACCTCCAAATTTTAGTGGGATAATGATGTCAGTTTGAGGTCTAAGGTGCACCTGATTCAGGGCATGGTCTTTTCTTGCTATGCATCTGAAAGCTGGACAGTGAATAATGATGACAGAGCAAGAATTGATGCTTCTGAACGTGGTGCTACAGAAGAGTTTTGCCAAACGAACAAACAGGTAAGTATTGGAGAAGGTGCAGCTAGAGTGCTTCTTGGACGCAAAGATGACAAAGCTTTGTCTCAAATACTTTGGGCATATTGCTTCTTCTTGTTGATTACCTTAAAATCGAGAATGACTCATAGCGACCACATGAACAAAAGGCCTGAATTCCCTCTACAAATACTGACCGTTATCAAAGTTCATAGTTTCCAGAGGCATGTGGTTTAGGAAGTGGATGCCACTCCTGCTCTCAAACCTGGCATAGTATGTTATTATTGTTATATAATGTTGATGTGATGGACAGCGACCCTGTGTCCAGCAGCTCTGAACCCTTCCCTATCCTGAGCCAGTCTCACTAATTCTAACACACCAACCTCCATTGCCCCAGCTCCTGTATCAATCCATCTCATCTGGGGCCTTCCTCTCCTGCGCTTACATCCACCCTTCTGAGCATGATGCCCTTCTCCAATGATCTCTCCTGGCCAAATGCCCAAAGTAAGTGAGGCAGAGCTTCAAAATCCTAGCCTCCAAGGACAGACTTGATTTCACCCTCTCCAAGACAGACCTATTTGTTTTCTTGGCAGTTCATGGTATGTTCAGGACTCTTCTCCCGCACAACAACTTGAAGGCATATATTCTTCTTCTGTCATCCTTAGTCATTGTCCAACTCTCTGAAGCATAACAAGGAATCGAGAAGACCATTGCATGGATTAGGTGCACTTTTTTGTCTAGACTGACATTGTTGCTCTTCAGCACTCTGGAGAGGTCCATAACATCAGATTTTCCCAATGCAATTCATCTTTTTATTTCTTTACTGCTGGTGTTACGAGTATTGATTGTGGATCTGAGCAATCTGTAATTGCTAACAACCTCAATCTCTTCTCTATCTTTGATGGTGCTGTCAATTGGACCATTGGTGAGAATTTTTGGCTTCTTGATGTTGAGCTGCAACCCATATTGAAGACTATAGTCCTTGACCTTTTGCAATAAGTGGTTCATGTCTTCTTCATTTTCACCAAGCAAGGTTGTGTCATCTGCATATTGTAGATTGTTAATAAGTCTTCTTCCAATCTTGATGCCACACTTCTCCTCATAAAGCTTTGCTTCATGAATGATCTGTTCTGCATACAGATTGAAAAGGTGTGGGGACAGGAAGCATCCCTGATTCACTCCTTTCTGATTTTGAACCATGTATTTGCTAGAAGAGGTAATTTTGTGGAGAGTGATATGATGGTGATATGAGGGCCAAAGAAAGAGAAGAAGAGCCTCAATTAGATGGATTGACACAATTACTATAGCAATTTGTTCAAGTATGTCAGAAGTGGTGAGGATGGAAGAAAATAGGACAGGGTTCACATCTGTTGTTCCTAGGGTCTCTCTGTGCCATACTTGTCTCAACAGCACCAAAAAATAATAGCAAATGATCTTGAGCTTTTCTCATGTTTGCTTGTGGTCCCCCCCCTTTTGGGTTGTGTTGTGTTTTGTTGGGTTTTTTTTTAATCTCTGAAGGTCTTTATTAGTGAAGTGCCTTTTTTAAAAAAGAGGTAATAAGGTGTTTATTAAAAACGCTTTCACCAAGAGGCAGTTCAGTGTTATAATTTGAAACCCAGCCCACTACAAAAACAAACAAACAATAACAACAAAAAACCCAAACCACAGTGTGTGGGGGCAAAAGATAAAAACTGTGCAACATTGACAAAGGGACCAGACAGATGAGCCCAGGAGGGGCGGCCCCAGGTCTAGGGTCTCTCCACCAGCAGGTGGGAGTCAAGGTGCTCCACTTGGCTCAGTCTTTGGCCGGTCAGGAGTTGTGGAGCAGTGCCCCAGGACAGACCTCAGTAGTGTGTCATCGGCAGCATCTCGGACACTCGTGGCTTGCTCTTCTCCATTACTGAGTGTGTACCTGATGCCACTTTGCGAGCATGCCAATCTCCACGACTCGCTCGTCCACCCTCCAGCGAGCTCCGGATCTCCTTCAGTACCCTCTTGTCATCGAGCAGTGCGTGTTCCATCACCAAGCCCTGTGGTTTCTCCTCTTGGTCATTTTGGCTCCCTGAGTTCCTCGCTGGTGTCATCTTTGTTTCAGGACCCACCCTGTTGCGGGGGCAATTGTGTTTCCTGGCCTCTGTGGATTCCATCAGACACCGTGGCTCAACTAGCCACTTGGAGGGAGAGAGAGAAGCGCTCAAACTCCAAGGGGAGATCAGGTAGAAACCTTGGCCATATTTGGTGAAGACCCTGAAGACGATGCCACTGATGTCCTCCCGACAGATGCAGCTGAAGCGCACCTGGGGCTTGAGCAGGGGCAGGGAGACCTGAACAAGGGCAAGCGCACCTGGACGTCACCCAGGTTCATGAGGGTGGCCAGGTAGTGCTCCCCATAGTCCTCGGGTCCCCAGCTGCCGAAGTGGGCCACGCTGACCCTCTACACCCGAGAGTGCTCCAAGGCCGTAAGCTTCAGCTTCAGCTTGGCATTGACCTTGGGCAGTGTAAACACCTTGAGCTACTCTTCAGACACGAATAGAAGCTGGTGTCTTCCCTGCATGTCGGGACTCTTGGACAGGTCATGGGCTACCTCCAGGGGGTCTGGGAAGGGCACGTTGTTTCCATCCACCACCAGGATGCTCACCACGGGTGCCTGGTGCATCAGCTGGATTTCCTCAGCCTGCTCTGCCCGCACAGGTTCGTCCATCCTCCACTCGGCCGGGGGGACACACAGGCAGAAGCCGTAAAGAGTACCACCATTGGTACCGGCCCACAGAGAGGGGCAGTCATGGGAGCTGTCCCTCAGGAAAGTGTTGGCAAAGTAGGGGGTGAGGACAAAGCAATGAAGGAGTCCTCCACCGAGTGGGCTTCGATCTTGCGGTGCATGGGAGCCAACTCCATGTTCTGGAGACCCAGGCGCTCCACTATGGCACAGGCCTCCGGCTCCTGCCCTGAGGAGCCCTCTGGCCGCCCCTTCTGGCCGGACAGCAGGCTCCTGCGTACCCAGCGGAAGGACTGGCGCAGGAATTTCTTCAGGGACTTCACGCGGGACAGGGGGCCTTCCATGGCCAGCTGGTCACCTGGATGCAGGGTGCACTTGACGAAGACCTGCCGCTGCTGCTGGTTGTTTAAGAGGCCAAAGCCATAGTTGTGCCGAAGGCCACGAGCCATCACTCTTTGAGTGCAGGGTCAGGGAAGTGATGACAGCGGGAGCTGGCACTGTACCAGCACGAAGGCCTGAAAGTCAGGCTCAAAGCACAAGGGCTGGGGTGGGGGTGGGGGGAGCACAGGCCCTCGTGTCCCTTCCAGCGGTAGCCCTCCTGGTCCTGCAGGTTGGCCTCGGCCTGCTCACCATGTGCCCCACCGCATCCTCGTTCAACTCCATCACCAGCACCTGTCCTTCCGTGCCAACCACAGCCAGAGAGCCACTGTATTTGCAGAGGAAAATCTTCTGGATGTCCAGCCCAGGGTCATCACTCTAGGTGTCTGAAGAGCCCACCTCCCTAAGGGGTGGCCAGTCGTCCTCTGCCTGGAGGTGCAGGTTCTCCTTGAGGTCTGTGTCGGTGGAAAGACCTGTGCGGTGCTGAGCTTATACAACAGCCGCTAACACACACCCGAGGCGCCCCAGAACCGCACCGAGCCATCCTCGTGGCCTGTGAGCAGCAGCTCCCTCTGTGGTGGGGCTGGGGCCATTCCATGGTGGGGAAGGGTGCACTCTGCCGGCGGTGATGACGCCCTCCCAGGGCTTCAGGGGATGTTGGAGATGTGTTGTGAGCAGGTGATGGCAGAGCAGTGAAGGAAGGCCAGGTAGGGGGCTGCAGCCCTGGCCAGCCTGCCCTCTTCAGATCGATCACTACCGCCTCCTCCTCGGCCAGCACCATCAGGGCGTAGGGGTCATCAAAGGCAGCTGTAGGGTCCACCTCTGTGGGGATAGAGACGTCGATGACCCGCGAAGTGAAGTCGAAGGCCATCTGCTGGCCACCTTGGAGCACTGAGATGTAGTGGCGGTCCCCGTAGCTGGCCCATGGCATGCCACCCTGGAAGCTGGTGAAGGGTAACCCCTTCTTGGTGGTCAGCCAGAAGATTCGGGTAATAGCTTTGCAAGGAAAGGGACCGTAAGGCACACAGTTGGACAGGGGCTCCAGCTGCTGGGCATCTCCCGACACGGTAGTTGCCATCGGAATGGTAGCTGGCAATCAGACGGCCATCACACTGCCAGGAGGCGCTCCAGTTGCTGACTGCTGAGGAAATAGTAGAGCATGCAGCTGGCCTGCAAATCCCAGATGACAAAAAGACCCCAGGCTATAGCCGATCAGGATCTGGTTGGGGTCTCGGGGGTGTTCTGCAGACCCTCTACCATCTCAAACACCCACCGGTGACGGGCCTCCTCTGGCAATCATTGCAGCACGGTGTCCGAGCTGATGGCACTGTCCTCCAGCACATGGAAGGCTGGCAGCTGCACTGTGAACACGCTGCCACTCTCGGTGCCCACGTAGAGCAGCGACCGGGAGGAATGGGGCATAACCAGGGTGATCTGTGTGACGCTGGGGGCCGACCCTGGGGGGCTGCATAGCGTGAAGCTCTCCTCTTCCTGTAGCTCTGACACTCCATCTTTGACCTTCAGGCTCTAAAGATGCAGACTGTTTTCGTCCAGTGGGGTGACCAGCGGGCACGGACCAGGCTGGAAGCGGATCATCACCATGGCTTTGTTCTCACGGTGCAGCCCCATGAACTCCACACAGGGGGCACCATAGAGCTTGAGGGCCCTGGAGCGAGTGCCAACGGCCAGTACACACAGGGAGGCGCTGTAGCCCTGTGTGCTGGGCTGGTACGGGAAGCCATGCTCCAGGGTCTTGTTAAACTGCAAGTGATCCTGTTTAAGCCTCTCCTGCTCCTGGTCAGGGCCAGACCGCAGGAACCGCCTCATCTTGCTTTGTTAGAAGCTCCCTGGAACACCTGGAAGTCCTGGCCGGCCCCGCCCGAGGCCTTTGCGTCCTGGGCACCCGCCTTGGGCTGCAGGCAGCCTCCTTTCTGCACACTTCTGGCGGCGGGCGGGGAGTCAAGTGCCTTTTAATGTGTCATTTGTGAATGGATTATTTGACTTTTTCTTGTTGCGGTGTTGAGTATTGTATAGGGAGCTCTGGTGGCCCAGTGGCAAAAAGCTGCACTGCGATCCCAAAGTTTCGCGGTTCAAATCCACTAGATGTGCCACTGTTAAAAGATGAGAAATCTCCTCCTGTGCCAGTTGGATCTGATCTGATGGCACTCTACATGAAACAAAAAAGTTTTCTAGAAATTAACAGTGTCAGATATAGTGCTACCAAATATTTTCTCTAGATATGTAAGTCCTCTTTCACACTTTGGAGAACACTCAACTTTACATATGCAAAAACATTATGTAGATGAAAAATCAGTTATCCATACAGAGCAAGGGAACACCACATGGTTTGAAATCAGTGAAGGTTAGATAACAGTGAAAATTAAAGAGAGAAAGTCCCTCAAGGAGATTAGTATAGTCATTTAAAAAATAAGTTTGAGTATGAGGGTGATCATGACAAAGGTGCAGGATGAGGGAAGGTTCAAGTCTGTTGTTCAAAGGATCCCAATGAGACTACTATGAAACCACTGCAGAGTTTAAGGTGATGACTCTATACAGTGACTGTAACACTGGACTCACGCATGGCAGAGATGATAAAGATGGCACAGCATAGGGCAAGATTCAGATCTGCTGCTCACAGAGCCACTATAGTCTTAGCAGACTTGGAAGCACCTAACAACAACAAAGTTCACCCCAAATTTTTCTTTGATAATATTTATAGTTGTAGGCTTAACAGAGATCCTTGATCCATCTTGACTTAGTTTTTAGGTACTGATATCTGTTGTTGTTATGTGCCCTCTAGTCGCTTGCGAATTATAGCAACCCTATGTACTACAGCCCTAAACTCTGCTCTGTCCTGTGCCAATCACACTGTCTCCGATATACCCATCCTGATTATCCCAGTCACTGAATCAATCCACCTCATAGAGGGCCTTCCCATCCTGCACTGTCCCTCCACCCTACCAAGTATGATGTCCCTCTCCAAGGACCAGTCCCCCCTTACAACATGTCCAAAGTATGATATCTAGAATTTATAAAATACACGAGTACAACAACAAGATAAAGGTAAACAACCCAATTGAAAAATGAGCACAGTATACGAACAGACACTTCACCAAAGAAGATATTCAGATGGCACAAAAACACAAGAACTAATCCTCAAAATCCCAATCTATAAGAGAGGTGCAAGCCAAATCAACTCTGAGATATCACCTCACCCCAGTAAGAATAGCAAAATTTAACAGAAAAGCAAACAATTGCTGGTGAGGTTGTGGAGAATCTGGAACCCTTATTCACTGTTGGTGGGAAAGGTGCAACCACTATGGAAGGCTTTATGACACTTTCTCAAAAAGTTGCAGATTAAAAAAATTTAAAAAAAAAATTGCAAATAGAATTACCATTTGTCCCAGCAATTCCACTACTTGAAATATACCCCAAAGAAACCATAACCGCCACCCAAGCAGATACATGCACACCCATGTTTATTGTGGTTTTTGTTCACAATAGCAAAGAGTTGGAACCAACCTAAGTGCCCATCAACAAACGAATCAATAGAGAAACTGTGGTATATTCACACAATGGAATACTACAGTGCTTTGAAAAACAAAGTATTCATGAAATATTATACAAAATGGGTGACCCTGGAAGACATTACGCTGGGTGAAATATCTCAGTTACAGAAGGACAAATAATGAATAGTGCCACTGTTGTAAAGCGGGACTGACATAGGGGTAGGGGGAGACTGAGAAAGATAGGATAAATAATGTATACTGCATTGAAAGAGATGATGAAGAGAACTGTTTAAAAGGGATATATGATTAGGTATTATTGTTATTACAGGAGTCCAGAAGGAAAGCCTCATAGTGGAGTGGACTTGGGGGGAGGGATTGTATAACAGTGAAAGAATTTTTCTTTTACTTTTCAAAAAGTAGAGCTTAAAGGGGGAGAGGAGTGTTTAGGGAGCAAAGTGCAACAATGAATGAATGGAAATCCAAAGGCTCTGTAAACTTTCATTAAAATTACTTTTTAAAAAAATGAGAACAATACATGTTAAAAAAAAAAACACACCAACCCAAACAACCAAAAACACAACAACCCAGAAGTCCCATTGGTGTTCTTTAGCGCTTAAGACAGAGGTTCTTGGTAGCAAATTTTCTTAATGGAAAATGTGGGGGTTTTTTTTCTTTGTAAACTGCTGTTACCATAGATATTGATTGTGGGGCCAAAGAAAATGTAATCTTTAACAAATTGCATATAGCCTATTAGTCCAGTGGTAAAGATTTTTGTTTTACTGATGTTAACATGTCATACAATTACCTACACCTAAGAGGTTATGGCCCTGGAGATATTATCACCAATGTCAAATGCATCTTGGCAGAAAGCAAAGAGTATGGGAATAATTCTCTATCTGTGTTTCATTGACGATGCAAAGGCATTTGACTGTGTGGATGACAAGAAACTATGAGGAGAATGAAAATCCTAGCACACTTGATTTTGCTTATATGCAGCCTCTACTTGGACCAGAAAGCAACCTCAGAACAGAGCAAAGAAACACTTTATGGTTCAAAATCAGGAAAAGAGGACATAGGGAAGCATCCTGTTTCCATACCTTTTCAATCTATATGTGGAACAGAACACTTGGGAGGCTGGGATTTATGAGGACTAACAGATGTTGCCCTAGATGTGCTCACCAAGTTGTGCCACGAAATCTGGAGAACAACCACTTGGCCAACTGACTGGAAGAGATCTATATTTGTTCCCATTCCAAAGAAAGGTGACCCAACTGAGTGTGGAAACTACCG